>NC_143529.1:23182188-23505522 GCF_031878675.1 Megascapheus bottae
TATTGAGTCTGAGAAATTATGTTTTATTTAGGCCCATGTATTAACCTTGGAAATCTCAGATGGATCACCTCCCAGGCATACCCCCTGTGGCTCATCTTCCTCATTTCTCTTCAAACCCCATATTTTTAGTGAGCTTCCCCCCCCCCTCTCTCTCTCTCTCTCTCTCTCTCTCTCTCTCTCTCTCTCTCTCTCTCTCTGTCTCTCTCTCTCTCTCTCTCTCTCTTTCTCTCTCTGTCTCTCTCTCTCTCTCTCTCTCTCTCTCTCTCTCTCTCTCTCTCTCTCTCTCTCTCTCTCTCTCACACACACACACACACACACACACACACACACATCTGGCTTTATTTTTCTTTCTGGTACTCCTGGTCATTTCACTCTGTATTTATTTGTTAATCTAGATAACTGTTATCAAGGGTAACATCTCTCCTGCTAAAGTCTCAATCCCTAAAACAGTGTCTGGCCCATGGTAGGTACCAAACAAGTATTTACTGTGTGAATGATCTCACTTTACAGAAGAGGAATCCAAAGTTGCCAGGAAGCAAACCATGGGCTTCAGGTGACAAAGTAAGCAAGAGTTGAAACAGGGTGATCAATGAAAGCAAATTTAGGTCTTGCCTGACTCTTCCTTCTTGGCTCTGCTTCATGAACATTAGAATATACAGACATTGCCCTTATCCTTGGCCTGCCTAGCCAGGTCTTCCCAGACCAAAGTCTCAAGACCTGGCTCCTTTTGCCATCCTATTGGTATTTCCCCCAGGGAGAGGAAGCTGTCTCTGCCTAACTCCTCCTCCGGTCTAGTTTATTCCAATCATCTCTCTTCCCACCACACTGTTTACCCTGGTGGATTCACAGTCTCCTTAGTCATTGTTTAGCCATTAGAACTTTGCGGGGTTATTTTCCACTTTTCTGTTTATATTAAAATTTCTCCTTCTCCTTTGTGTATCTCCTCTTTTCTGGTTCTTGAGAGCAAAGGGAGACGAGTTCATCTTGTACTGAAGTTACAATTAACATAGAAATGGGTTGCCAAAAGGAGGCTTTAGCTGTGATTTGTTGAATTCCATCCACAGTTGACTGTTGAAGAACAAATTTGTAGCTGTTCCATGAGTCTTCCTGAACAGAGAGGTCCTCTGAGGCTGCTGCTCTGTAATTCCACACCAGCCTTGTGGTGGGGTGCGAGTGAGGGCACAGGTTTCTGAGAAGATTTAAAAGGAGTCTTGAGGGAGGGGAGGGATCCAGGAGGATCTTCCAGTATTTCCTCTTCCCTAAAGCACTGTACATGGTGAGTCATTGGTCTTGGTGCAAGAGAGCACCTTGCACCTGTGCTTCTAGCCCAGCTTGGGTTCAGATGGTCCTTGATGTGGGTTGTAGTATTCATTGGGGCGCCTGGGATTCATGGCAGCTTTCCTGTTCTTGTATTGTCAAACAAGTGGCTAGGATGGCCCCAGTGATTGGGAAAAAGGGGGCTCAAAGTCAGAAGCTCAATAGGATGTTTTTGGATGTGACCTTTATCTGTGAACCTATGGCATCTTACTTGTCGTCTCAGCCCCACGGTTGCCTGGATGGCAGTTGAGGAACATGTGTAGTGGGAACAGGGTGGAGGGGGAGGTGAGAGGAGGAAGCACAGAGCAGAACCTGCTTTCCTCAGCTCCATTCTCCTGAGCTCTGCTATTGGGCTTTAAGGCAGACTGCATGTCCCAGGCTCCTTGATCAGCTGGCATCCAGCAAGGGTCACCCAGTGGCCAGATTATTTTTCCTCTACTTTCCCAGCCTTGGGTGTTCCCCCCCCCAACCCCAGACAGCTGCCTCTTGCTGGACTTCAAATCCATATAGACAGGTGTACTTTTGTTCCAGCTCCTGTCAGATGACGCAGCCCCTGGGTTCTGATAACTTCATTTCTTTCTCTGTCCCTGCAGCTGTGTCCTGCTGTTGCCAATCTCTGATTTGCATCATTGCTCCTATCTGGCTTCTCAGCTCTTCCATTGCCTGGGTAACTAATTCCGTATATTCTATTGGACATTGATAAAGATTTTTACTTGGAAAATAAAGCTGAAAGGGCATATTTCTCTGAGCAACTTTTTGTTTTTCCTTAATCATGACAAGACACAACAAAACAAGCATGAGCTCATCAGCAGAAGGTTACCTAGCTATTATGTAGATATGCAGAGTTTTTTCACAGAAGTGATTGATGGAGCAAAATGGCAAAAGTTTCTTTAAAAGTAAAGTGTTTTTGACAAAAAAAAAGGTAAGAAGAAAAGAAAGATATGTCAACATTGCTAGTTGTTTTTTTCTTCTTTATAAATTTATTTTATTCTGTGATTTGAGCATGATTCAAACTGCCTTTTTTAACTCCATCCCATGACTTTGGGGAAGGGAGGGAAGGAGGGAGAGAGGGAGGAATGAAGGGAGGGAGGGAAGGAGAAGGGGCGGGAAAGAGAGAGAGAGAGAGAGAGAGAGAGAGAGAGAGAGAGAGAGGGGGGGGGGAGGGAGAATCAACCCAGTAGACATTGAATCTGATGTTCAGACATGATGTTGATACATTAATGTTACATGCTCAGATGATCCAAGGAGGAGTTTTGGCTGAGGAGAAATGAAATCTCAGGTCCCTACTTGGGTTTTGAAGTCTAACTTTAGCTGAAGTTCCCGGGAGAGAAAGAAGGAAAGGGTTAGGAATGGAGCAAAGGACAGTGGGAGACCCCAAACATTTTCTTTCCCTTGGCACCAGAGAAATTCCATAATTTTTCTTTTTATTAGCATCTATTATCTGTACAATAGAGTATTACTGTGATATTTCCATACAAATATATAATGTACTTTGACTACATATTGACTACTTCTATTGCTCTTTCTTTTTTTAATAAATTTTTTTATTGTAATTAATAGAAGGGTTACATTGTATTCACCAGATAGAAGGTACATTACTTCACAAACATTGATACCCTTTTTCATTCCCCTATTTCCTTCCCCCTCCCCGCCCACTCATCTTGATTTCCCCCATCCCTATCCAATTTCAAATAACCAATTAAACATATATGAAATATATCAGATAACAAGGTGAAAAACAGGATTCACCACAGCTAGCATTATTACTCTTTCTTACTTCCCTCTCCCCCTTTTTGTTCTTACACATTTTTAATGGGCTTCATTATACTATTTTCAGGCATAACTATCATGAAGAACATTCTTTGTTAGGAAAGCAATTCGTTTTGAGACCCGGGCTGTTTGTTTATGTTCAGGTGTGAAACTGGCTGAGGAAGTGAGTTTAGCATGCCTCTGTACTTTTGCAAATGTGTTGGCTGCTCAGCAAATTCAGTATAGCAAGATTTTATATAAGTGGAAGATAAAATTACGTAAGAAAAGCTGATTTAGTAAAAGGTCAGATTATGGAGTTGAGAATAAAAAAGTGAGATTCTATGTTGTGGGCTTCTGAAAGAGAGAGAAAGAGAGAGAGAGAGAGAGAGAGAGAGAGAGAGAGAGAGAGAGAGAGAGAGAGAGAGAGAGAGAGAGAGAGAGAGAGAGAGAGAGAGAGGAGAGAGAGAGAGAGTGTGTGAGTCTAATTTAGACCAGCTGGGGTGATCTCACAGGGACCCCGTCAACCAGAGTTGTCGTTCCTCCATGGAGAGCACATTTCCCCTGGAAATGTGTACTCAGGTGCAGCTGAAACATCTGAGGTCATGACTGAGGCTCTGGCCAAGGCCCTCCCAGGCTGTAGCCGCTGTGTCCTCTGGAGCCCATTGGTCAAGAGTCATCCTTCACAGGCCAGAGCCAGACCATGAGTAAGTCAAGCGTGCATGAGGAAAGCATGAATTATCCTTGGAGACCAGTGGGCTTTGTTCATCCAGATGCTGACTTTTGTCCTTGGGGAAGTTACATTCTCCTGTCCTTCTTTTTTTCTGTGGCTTCCAAAGGTTTGGCTAGAGAATCTCTCTGGGACATGTTGTATAGAACCCTTTGCAGAAGCAGGGAGAAGGAAAATTATTCCTAAGACCGACCACCTTCTACTTGCCTTTCTGAAGTTCTGATGGATCCATTAGTTCTTTCAGGATCCAGGGTGCCATGCTTCCTACAAGAGTTGAACCAAGGCACTTTATGTTCGATCCATGCAACAAAGAGCTGGAAATGGGGAGAAGGAAAAAGAAGGTGGATTTCTTGATGGGGATATGTAATAGACTCCTACACCTAGAAGGAGCTTAGAAAGGTTGTATTAACCAAGACAAATGCTATATTCATTTGGGAACTATTAATTTTCTTGATTTTTAAAATGACTGAGTGCTATAATTTCTAGGCTCAGTTTTTTTGTTTCCCCACCCTATTTCCAGCTGAGCCTACTGCCTGAGGTAAGACAGAGGCAGTCTGAACTCAGGATCCAATGGGAAAATACAAAAAGGTACTTTTGGCAAAAGTGTGAAAAGCAGTTGTATTGCCTCTGACCAGAATGTGGGGGAAACAGGAAAATACTGACTGAACATTTATGACAGACCCATTCATGGGCTTTCGTCAAGGCAATTTTCCTAGAGATACAGAATCAAGACTGTCAGCTTGGGACCACAGCGGCCACTAAAGAGAAGACATGAGGTGTCCAAACAATCTAGAAGGGGGTTTAACATTTATTTTCAAGTTGAAATATGTAAAGTGGTCTGGGTAGGAGAACGACAGAATGAACAGCGCATTCCTGAACAAGAAGCAAGTGAAGGGCCGACTGGTGTGCTAGGGAAGGTAAGAGTAGAGTTCCATTTGTGGCAAGATCCTCCCAGAAGGTTGAGGTGAAATATTCTGATCTTGGCTGAGGGTGTAGCCTAGTGGTAGAGGGCTTGCCTAGCATGCACGAAGTCCTGGGTTCAATTCCCTGGTACCATATACACAGAAAAACCCGGAAGTGCTGTGACTCAAGTGGGTAGAGTACTAGCCTTGAGGAAAAAAGTGTCCCAGGACAGTGCCCAGGCCCTGAGTTCAAGTCCTAGGACTGGCAAAAAGAAAAAGAAAGAAAGAAAAGGTAGGGCAGGGAGCATGGCCTAGCGGGGTAGCGTGCTCTCCTAGTGTACATGAAGTTCTGTGTTCAGTTCCCTAGAACCACATACACAGACAAAGCCAGAAGTGACAGAGTGCTAACCTTGAGCAAAGTGTCCAAGGACAGTGCCTAAGCCCTGAGTTCAAGACTTAGAACTGGTAAAAATAAAACAAAATTCAATATAGCTAACAAAAGGAACATTTGCTCTCGGACAGGATCCTTTCTGCCAATTTCTGGACTTAATGAAATTTAGGTTCTGTGCTATCTACCCCACACAGAACTTCTGTTTCCCTTTTACATTTTTTTCTTCTTCAAGATGTAAGAGAGAGTTTTCAAGAGCTTTGAGGCAAAGAAACTAGTGGCACAATGGTGATGCTGGCATTTCTTCATATGTCTTCTCCTTATGACTATTCTTCAGGTCCCCCCAGGACTTCCACTTGTCCTGGATCCACCAAGAGTACCTGTAACAGTGCTCAACACTGTCTATACTGATGAAACAAGTGTGGCTTTCCTCTTATTCTAGCTAACTGAGAAACTGAAGGACTTATGGTGAGCAAAACTTACTTAAAAGTGTATAACTCTTTTTTTTCTGCCTTCTCTGTCACTGACTTCCTGAGGCTCATATTGTATGTCTATTACGCTATAACAAATGATTTACTGAAAACAACATGTTTTTATTATCTCAGAATCTAGGTACCTCTTACCTAGCAACCTCTTCCTAAGATGTCTCATAGTCTAAGACAGGTGACAGTTGGGCCTGTTGTCTTATCCAGAGGAGCCATTCTAACCTCCCTCACATGGAAGTTGGGAGGGCTAAGTTATCTGGGACCTTTGACTAAGGGCCTGCATTCCTCACTGACTGGTGACCAGAGATTTCAATTTTTTTTTGTCACATGGATCTCTCCATAGAGCAACTCTTGTGATGGGATCTAGTTTCCATGATAGCAATCAAGCAAAGGAGAAAGCAAAGGCATGCAAGAGAGCCATAGCCTCACTATAAGCTAATTTCAAAAGCAGCACCCATCTTTGTTTCCATATCTCATTCATTATAGGAAACTCAGTATGTCCATCTCACTATCTGGGAAAGAGGCTATATGGCTCAGTGGTAGAGCACTTGCTTAGCATAACACTCTGAGCAAAGGAAAGGAGGGACAGGAAGAAAAGTATGCAATTCATAGGGTATTTATAATAGAACCAATAGGGCGATATCTTAAGTCTTTATTCCTGTTTATTCTGTAGACCTCCTTTCTGACCTAGAAGGGCTATGAGACCTTTAAGGTCCTTATCATACCCATTTCCAAGAAATACCAGAAATTACACAGTATTTTTTTTTACATTCCCTACATTTCAATATAATAGAAGAGGAAAACAAGTAAAGAAAAACAAAAACAACACAATGACTGGAGAGTGAATGGACTTTTAGAGCAGAAATTCTGGTTGATTTTTGAGGAGCCATGTGAAAGATCAGTCTCCTGGGTGGGAACAATCAAATATTGTCCATTTCTATTCTTGGAATAAATCCCATTGATCAGAACAAAGACTAAGACCAGACATCAGTATCTGGAGATATGATCTTATAAATCAAAATCTCAATCAGATTTATAAGAGCACATTTGGTTATTGTAGAAGTCCAGAGGTCAAAAATCCTGACATCAAGATCCAAATTTCAGGTGGGAATGGCATTTTCATTACTGGCGATTCAATGGAAAGGCAGTGAGTCCAGACAGCAGAAATTATTGGGGACTGTATTAGAGATCAGGGTCAAAGCACCCCAGATGTTGATGAGACATTCTTGTGCTCCATTGAAGACTCCCTTTGGAGACTTGGAAACAAGCCTAGATTTTAATCCCTAAGGACAGAGACACCGTCTAGGAAGAAACTAGAGCTTCGAATGGGCTTGGTCAAAACATAGGCAAGTATCTGATCATGGCAAAGTACGAGAGCCTCAGTCAACTTTAGTAGCAAGAGAGCAAAAGCAAACAGAAAACTCACTGCTCTGGCTTTGGCATGGGGTTGAGACTACTGGTTGAGATCAGGCAGTCTCATTTGCCAAGGGTAGAGTAATACAGGAACCTGGAGCCAGGCTGAACATTAAACTCTGGCGACCCTGTGACCAATTGCACCTTAGTACCCTCCGATACCTCATGGGAAAACCAGACAAATGTTGTTCTTCAGGCCATTAGATTTCATGATTTCCTCTTCTGTCTGGACATTAGCATGAAATTGGAGCCTTGGTTTCAAAGTTACTTTTGCTCTTCATCCTTAAGCAAAGCAGATTGAGAGAAAAAAAAAAAGAAAAAGAAAAAAGAGTAAAGCCACCATCAGTTTCCACAGACTTGGGAGATGGGAAAGGGATGCTGAGGCAGGGTTGTTTGTGATTTTCATGGCCTTTCCTCCCCAGCCTGGGAATATTTTCTCTTTATTTCCATCAAGACACATTCTCCACAAGATTCCAGCATTTAGCTCTATTTTCTGTTTTTCCAGCAATCTCCCCAACTCTTGTTTATCTCATCTCCCCTCACCTCCCTCATACCACCCTTAGTCCTGTTCCTAACTCCCCCTCCTCTCCGATTTTCCGAATCTGCCTATGTTTTCCTACCTCGTTCTTGCTACCATGGGAGAGAGTGTACACCTCCCCCAGCCCCCGGTCCAGGGTCATGGCTTTTCCTTCCTGAAGTTCTGGTGCCTAAAGCTGGACTCAGCTCACAGTGACTTATTCCCTGAGTGAAATGAGGAGAAAAAGTGCCTTTTTGTGTCCTTTCAATCTGTGTTGATTTGTATTAAGTTTCGGGCATAGAATTTTCTGTGAATTTGAAGCTCTTATTATTTCTTCCCTTCCTAATATTTGTGTTGTATCAAAATGAGTAAATTAGGAGCAGCCTGAGGGCAGCAAAATACAAATATCTTTATTGCCCATAGAAACTAGCAAAGTGTAGCTAGCCACCCATCACCTGTGTGCTGAAGAAGTCCTTGCTGAATCAAATGGAATTTTCCTGGAGTGAATGTTTTGTGTCTATCTTTAGAACTGGATTATCATGATAAAACAATCCAAAGATTTGGATGAATTTTCCATTAGGCTATGTTAGGGTCATGGAGAAACAAGCTTTTAGAACATAGTGACCTTTAAAAAGTGCATCTCTGAGGTCAGCTTTGGTCAGTTGGTCTGTGGGTAGGCCATTGCTTACTTTATGTTTTCCTCTGTTCTTCCATGGGGAGGGAAGATTCTGGGGTATAGGCTGATAGTGGTTATCTGGAACATTAAATTATAAAACCTTTGGAAAGTTGCCTCTTGCAAATGAATTGACTTTTCCTATAATGATTTGACATAACCAAAAAATGCTGAATCAATCCCACAAATTTTCCTATGAAGGCTGAGGAATGCTTGCAGAACACTACCTCCCAGCCTTACAACCTTCTCTGAGATTCACTGTTTGTTACTGGTGGTTGGACAGTGTGAATGGCAGGGAGGAGGTGACTCAGACAGACCTTCCTGTCTTTGAATACACAGGGGTCTCACTCATAGCTCCCAGGCCAACTTTGTTTATTGAGCAGATGGTGTGGGGAAAAGGGACACAGAAAGAACAGAACCAGGGCTCACCAGCATTGCCATTCCTGGCTCTTGGCTCTCTCATCCCTTTCCATCTGGTATGTACAAGACACAAAATCCTGTTGTTTGAGTTGGCTTTGCCCTGCTCCATGATTTCAGATTGTCTCCACTTTCCAATGCGAGGAGACTCATTTCCATCCTCTAAGCACTACTGTTTTTTCACTTGAACACTGCCCCAGAAAATCTCAGTAATAAGGCCTTTGTATCTTTATTTACTCTTGTAATTATATATGCCTTTCCCATCTTCAGCACTTGAAGACATCAAATTGCAGTTGAAGTAACTGCACAGTGAAAGTCAAGAGCAACAACAAGAAGCCACTTCCTTCCTTTGGGTGAATGAATTGTGCACAACTGTACCAAGCAAATCTCCTCCTAGTACAAGTGCAGCCCCCCGCCCACCACCTTAAAGAAAGAGAGAACAGAGGAGGTCAAGTAAGGATGGGAGGCTAGGCCAAAGAAAGACTGGTAGTCATAGAGACCGAAGGCTTGGACCAATCGGGGTCCTACTGCTGGACTCTGTATCTTACAGGTAATAGGTGCTATTCTTGACCTCATTTGCTATCCCAGAGGTAGAGCAGGATGTTAGGGTGCTGGCTTCATTGATGAAACTGGTTCTTGTTGGTGTGAATGTAGAATGGAAAGTTGACATACTCCTGACAATGGCAATAAGCAAGGTGATGCAAAAAGAAAGAAAGTCCAAGTGTGTGTGTGCGCATGTGTGTGTATGTGTGCAGTAATAGCTTCAACACAGCATTAGGAGAATTCCTAAGGTCAGTTCTGTATAATGCCTTCTTCAGAGCCTCCAGCATTTGCTATGACTATAAGGCTCTATAGTATTCCATGTGAGCATCAACTGTTCTTGCTTTTTCATAAATATCTCCTTACTTGTTCTGCAATGGTACACTTATTTTCTTTTTGAAAATAGTACACTTTTGAAAATGGTATCCTTATTTTCTTTTTGGACTTGGAAGTTCCAGGTGAGGTCACGTGATTCAGATCTGGCCAATCTACTAGTTGGCTTAGGAACAGGTAAAGTACTCACACATATCCATTGAAAATTAGCCCTGAAGGAGATAAAAGACTCTTGATAATACCTTGTATGTATTTATTTAGGTCCAACCATCGTGATTTTTCTCAATTGTTTCAGTTAATTTATTCATTTAAATCACCCTGGGTTGACTTAACCTTGTAACTAAAAAAGACATGGGTGCATATTAAATTCAGGTCACTGAGATGTTCTGTTCTCAGCCTGATTCTCTCATGTAGGTCTGAGCAGGTAATAACTGATCCATGCTAAGATGAGGCATAAAAAGGCAAATTTCAGAAGACAGAAGATATAGTGGTTAATGGTTGGTCTATAATTTTCTTGGTTCCACTGAATTTATTCTGGCAGCACACTAGGAAGTAGAATCCAGATCTTTCTAATTGTAACTCTTAAGGGAATGTTCCAGACATTAAATGATCCCTAGTGGATTTAAAGGAGGATGGGTGGTCCCAGGAAGCTCTATGTGTGAAGTCCCACTGAATATTGATTTCAAAATGTACAGCCAAGTGGACAATTGAATTAGGGAAGACCACCAATTTTCTCTGAATACTACCAAGACATTGGATGGAAACAAGCCACACAAAAACATTTTTAAAATCATTTTTTTTAAGAGGGTAAGTTTGCACCATGACCAATCATTCCTGGGCTATGAGGAATGGATGACTTTGAGATTTTTGGATAAGTTTACAGCATAATTTCAATTTAAACTGTTGGAATGTACCTTCATTAGAGGACATTTCTTGAACTTTTAATGAAAGTGGCACAAATAGTCCCCCCAGCTTAAAGGACTGTCCGTGTTCTAGAAATTCTGAGTATTCCTTATCCAATATATCCTATGGTATATATATATATAGTGTATATATATATACATATATATACTATTATAAATGATTATTAGTTTTCTAATTGATTAGGCTTTCTCTGGTTACACTAGTTAAAAGTAACTGTTCTTTGTTCTCTTAGCACAATGTCATAGGATGTGTGGTTAGCCCCTCCACACCAGGACAAAGTAAATGAAGCAAACAATCCATAAGGAGAAAAGATTTAGATTGGCTTTCATTTTCAAATGTCTCAAACAAGATTCTCATTGCTTGGTGGTTTGGTAGAGAGGGCTAGTTCGCCTCAGGGCAGACAGGAAGCATTCAGTCCAAACAAAAAGGGTGCAAAGTCCCAATAGTTCATTCATAGGTATGCCCCCAGTGACCCAAGCTCCTTCCATTAGGAACTACCTTGTAAAGGCTGCATCATTTTTTTTAATAACTCTAAGCTTTGGCCAAAGCATTCATACATGGGTTTTGGGGGAATGTTTTGAGTCCAAAGTATGGAATAGGACTTGGTTTCGAAAAATACTTTACACTCTTCTTTTTTCTTTTTTTGTGTTTGTCATGGGGCTTGAACTCTGGGTCTGGGTGTTGTCCCTGAGCTCTTCAGCTCAAGGCTACCACTCTACACCTTGAGCTACAGCTCCACTTCCCATTTTCTAGTGCTTAATTGGAGATAAGGGTCTCACAGCCTATAGTGACCAGGCTGGCTTTGAACCAGGATCCTCAGATTTCAGCCTCCGGAGTAGCTAGCATTACAGGCTTGAGCCACTGTGCCTGGCTACTTCTACACTCTTATAGATAAATAATTACACTAAGTAGTCATGTTTCTCTTCTTATATACTTAGAAATCAAAGCGTAAGCCACAAGATCCATATTATTCTCTCTCCGTGTTGTCTACAGTTTCCTTCATGGTAAGTGGTTAGTACATGATTAGTCAATAATCACACAGGGTTCTGCCACTTAAATCCTTTCCATCTCTCTAGAAAGTATGGATTGTAGGGTTTTATATTCTGGTTTGAATGGATGTTCTTCAGTCTAAGCAGTTCATCCTCAGTTCTCCTAGAATGAATAATTAGTGGATATTTTCCTATTTGTCTTATACTTTCTTAGGATCAGCAGACCCGAGAAAGACAGAGAGAGGGGGGGGGGAGGGAGGTCTGGTCCTTGCCTTCAACAAGATTAAATTTCAAACCACAGAATGATTGACAACAGGCCATAGAATGGGGATCTGCTCAACTCCATCAGATTGCAAAACTGAGTCAGTAGAACTTGCCTGAAACCATTTTTATGGGAGAAGAGAGAGATTTCTCCTATTATGTCATTGTTGACTCTCAGCTACGATTCACCCTCCTCTGAAAGTTTTCCAGCATTCCTTGAAGATATCATTAGGCCTTAACTAAGTTCATTCTTAAGAGCTACCCAATTTTCTGCTTCCTCATTGGTTTTGGCACATTTACCTCTAAATGTTCTAAACAGAAAGCTATTGCTTATCTTGCCCTCTAAGTAACAGACACTCTGAGCATCCTCCAGGGAGAAGTCAGGACATGCTAGTCAGGATCTTGGATCTTGCATTCTGAATTAACATCGGATATTCCTTTAACTGAGTGGCTTTGGTGAAATGTTCACTTCAGACAAAGGTGGAGCTTGAATTCTGGACAATCTGGAAATGAAGCTCATGCTCAGCTATGATGACCATCAGTGCTAAATGATCTCTGGCTCTGCTTGTGTTTCCTGGAGCCTATATCCTTCCTTTACTCTACTGTTACCCTTAACCCACCTAGATCAAAGAATTGCCCATTGCTTTCTTAGTATATGCGTCAACTATACAGCAGCAAGTAGTGCTTCTTCTAAATTCATATCCACTCAGAACCTTACTTGGCAATAGAGCTTTAGCAGATATTATCAAGTTAAAGTGAGGTCATCTAGGATTAGGTTGGGCCCTAATCCAGTGACTTTCTGACCTTATAAGAAGAAAAAAATTTTAATCCAGAAGAGCACTGAAGGAAGCATACCATTTGAAAATGGACAAAGAAGCTAGAGCCATGCTTCCACAAAGTAAGAATCACCAAGGATTACAGGAAACCACCAGAAACTAGGAAGGATCTTGTACCTGTGAAGAGAACATGGCCTTGCCAACATCTTGATTTCAGTCTTTTTGCCTTCAAGAAACTCTCTTCTGCAATAGAATGTGTTTTTATTGTTTAAATCTATCCAGCTTGAGAAGTTGTTATAGCAGCTCTAAAAATCTAATATAGTAACCAATCAGATTATCATGAAAATCCAGGAGCAGAGGGATAGATAATGGAAATGAAAGAACAAAGGGCATGTAGCTTCTTTTTCTACATGATTTTTCAAAATCAATAGACTTCCCACTTTCTGCCATGCACTGCACTTAAGGAAAAGATGAGACTGTCTGTTCTGAGGAGGTTATAACATCCTGGTCCATTAGAACTCTTAGGATTCAGCTTGAATCTAATTAGTTCCAGACAAGAGCATTTGAATGTAAAGCCATGTGTGAATGGTAGCATTTAGAGACAACATGAGATCCATACTGATTCTGAGAGACTATCCTCAAAAGCAAATACGTGTCTTAATTAGAACTGTGATGGCCCATCCAAACCATAATGTTTCTCAGTGTGTTATCCTAGGCTCTTTGGCTGGAAGCATGATGTGGGTTGTTCCTTTCAGAGTATAATCACAAGAAGTCAAGGCAGGGGGGAAATATGGGGACACTGAAAGCAATTTAAGGATGTGTTGAAGAGTTGACACCCAGCAATCTGCACCTGAAGAACCTCACACAATGTGATCTTATTCTTCTCTGATCAAAAGTGCCCTCTGCTCATTAGTTTTCTCATACTCTCAATGGGCACATGCTCTAGATAGAGTGTTGCAGCTTCTGCCATCATCTTACCCTGCAGCACCAGGGCAGGACATGAGAGGCATAAAGTACAAGGCTAAGGTGAGACAAAGT
Source organism: Megascapheus bottae (assembly GCF_031878675.1). Lineage (NCBI taxonomy): Eukaryota > Metazoa > Chordata > Mammalia > Rodentia > Geomyidae > Megascapheus > Megascapheus bottae. The sequence continues at coordinate 23,195,638 of NC_143529.1, forward strand.
CCAGTTGTTCAATCAAACCCTCCTATTGCTGATTGACTGAGCCTTGTCAAGAGGTAAGGCCAAGCAAAAGGTTTAGGAATAGTACCTGAGAAGTTCCTCGTATGCTTGGCATCTCTGCAGCAGATATGTACCTTTTATTTATTTATTTATTTATTTATTTATTTATTTATTTATTTATTTATTTATTTTTGGCCAGTCTTGGGGTTTGAACTGAGGGCTGGGGAACAGTCCTTGGACATTTTTAGCTCAAGGCTAGCACTCTGCCACTTGAGCCATAGAACCACTTCTGGCTTTTTCTGAGTATGTGGTACCAAAGAATCGAATCCAGGGCTTCATGAATGCTATGTGAGCACTCTGCCACTAGGCATGCTCCTGGCTCCTGTCTTCCTTTTTCTTTATTTTTTTTTCCTTTTTCCTTCTTCTTCCCTCCCTCCCTCCTCCCTCCCTCCCTTTCTTTCTTTCTTTCTTTCTTTCTTTCTTTCTTTCTTTCTTTCTTTCTTTCTTTCTTGCTTCCTTGCTTTCTTCCTTTATTCCATTTCCTTCTTTCCTTCCTTCCTTCCTTCCTTCCTTCCTTCCTTCCTTCCTTCCTTCCTTCCTTCCTTCCTCCCTTCCTTCCCTCCCTCCCTCCTTATTTTCTTCCTCCCTCCTTTACTTCCTTCCTTCCTTCCTTTCTTCCTCTCTCTCCCTTCCTTCCTTCCTTCCTTCCTTCCTTCCTTCCTTCCTTCCTTCCTTCCTTCCTTCCTTCATTATTTCATTTCCTTCCTTCCTCCATTCCTTCCCTCCCTCCTGACCTCTTCCTCCCTCCCTCCCTCCCTCCCTCCTCTCTTTCTTGAGGAATATCTTCCTTTCTTCCTCCCTCCCTTCCGTTCTTCATTCTTTTCTTCCTCCATTCTTCTTATTTCCTTCCATTCTCCCTCCTCCTTCCTTTCTTCCTTCCTTCCTCCCTCCCTCCCTTCCTGTCTTCCTTCCTTCTTTCTTCCTTTCTCTCTTTGTGTGCACACCAGTACTATGGCATAAACTCAGGGCCTGGGCGCTACTCCTTAGCTTTTATTGATTAGTTGTCACTCTAATTCTTGAGTCACAGTTCCATTTCTGCCCCCTTTTTGTTTGGTTACTGCTGGCCAATTGGAGATGAGGGTCTCACAGACCTGCCTAACCTGACTATGAATTATGATCCTCAGACCTCAGCTTCTTAACTAGCTAAAATTATAGGTATGGGCCACAGATACATAGCAAGAATGTCATCTTTTTAGAAAAAGACTATCAACACCTAGAAACTAAGCATGCTAGAAAAGCAAGTGAAGACTTGTCAGATAAAGGCCTTCTTCATATCTATAGGGATAGTCATCGCAATGGGAAAGAAACCCCAAAATACACTTCTATAATCAGAAATATAGGCAAGTCACGGATAGAAGAGGTAAGAGAGTTATAGGAAGGTATGAGTCTTTGGCTGTTTCCTCAGTGGCTTCCTTTTTTGTTTCCTGAAAGGCTTATCAGAAAACTCATCTTATATAAGGCACTCTATGCATATCTTAGATCTGGAGCTTAGCTACAGAAGGTGGAATTGAGTAAAAATCTCTGCTACAGAGATTTTTTTTGGCTCTCTTCTTATTCTTACTCAGGCACAGCCCCCCTCTCTGGATAATGGATGGGCTGCTTTTGGCTCAAAAATCTACCAGTTCTGGTATATCAGCAGGATCAGAAGGTATGCAACAGTACTTGGATAATAGAGATGGATACACTCTCTTCTCAAGAAGAGAGAGCAAAGAGCACGTGAGAAGCATCATCTCTATGATCATGCAAAACTATGTCATGTTTCCTCACCTTCAAATTCCTGACATGGAAAGGCCAGGGACATGGATTTTTTAATTTGCTTATAGCTTTTACATGTGCCAGCTGCCCTCAGAACCAAACCCAGCTCCACACCGTGGAGGCAGAATCACATTGTCATGGTGATGGCCTCTTTTAGCGCAGAGGGGTTAGAAAAGCCAGGAGTAGTGCCAGAAATATCATATTTCTGTAAGAGAGCTCTTGATAAAAATCCATTGCAGCTCCTCTTTTCTATCTGGGTAAGTCCTAAGACCCCCATTCTTTCCTTCTTTCTCTCTTCATAAGGTGTAAGTAAGATGCAGATCATACTGTAATCCATGATGAAGGAAGACCTACTTTTGGACACATTCAAAAGAAAATGTAGTTATCTTTTTTTAAAACAAAAACTCAGGTGCCCTCATTGTGTCAATCAGTGAGAGAAAGATCCTAGGAGGGAGGTCTCTTGAAAGAGGCTGGAGCCACAGCGTCGATGACAAAATCAGATGCTTAGAGAGGCGAGTTCATTCTTCCCACACAGAGGCTTTGGTGACTGTACTTTAACAAGGTTCCTTTTTCACCTGTGTAAGGTGATCTCCATCTTCCTTTTCTCTTGGGCTGATATTATTTGAATTGAAGCAGTCATTATCACTGTCTTAAGACTGTAGCTTACAATACCCCTCAATTATCTGACTTGGAATGGGCCCTTCTCCCATTCTTCTGTTGCTGAAGGAAGCCTTGATAGGGGTCACAGGACTCAACAAAACATTTCTCATTAGCAATTCTCCCCTGTAGGTAATCATAGCACTGAAAGGTACCTCTTTCCACTATTGGAACCCAATATAAACAGAACACATTCAACTTATAAAAGCAAGAGTTGTTTCTTTTCCTGGGAAAAAATGTTTCTTTGGTCATTTGAGTCTTTGATCGAAATCAGATAACTTGGCTGTGAAGGAGATGGTACCTTTTTTTTTTTGCCACCGAGGCAGGCAGGCCTTATCATCTGTTTCTGACATTTTCTTAGATGAAGAGATCATTTATTTTGCTCTCTAGACAATTGCTCTGGGCTAGAGCTACAGTGTGCTCTGGTGTTTAAGGTAGAGTTTTCACATCAAGGTAGGGAGGTTGATTTGTATTTCAGTCATCTCAGTCCTTTTTATCAATTCTTTTCAAGTCTCTTAGGCATTCTAGATAAGAAAATAAGTCACACATGGAAAAATCTCTTCTAGAAGACCCAGACCTACATGGAGAAAACTTATTTAACAGCAACTGTTGGGTGTGCTTTGGATGATACACCTTCCCTCTCATTCACATTACCCACAAAAGCCCACCTGGCTCTGCCATGCTCTGCTTGTACAACAGGGACCCTTTCCCTCCTTGAATTCCTGTGGACTTTTCTGGGAAAATAAAAGATCACAAGTCACAGAACTCTGTGTCAATGGCACCACCCCAGGAAGGACTCATCCGCTTCTTAGAACTGTAAGTGCTAAAATAAGGGAAAAGACTGACAGGAAATAAGTGTGATGATCTTCCTGACTCAGCCGAGGTGTAGGGGTTGGGAAGGAGCATTGTTTCTGTTTGGCTCTACCCTGAAGTTCTGGGGTGCACACACAGTCTTGTCCCTGGGAAAGTCAATACACACGTTGAGAATATTGAAGTTCGAATCCAGCTTTTAAAAATACAAGCTTCAGGGTTTTGAAGCTCAAAGAGGGGAAGTGATCATGACAGAACTCAGCTTACCATTCAGATTCAATGCAGGTATGAAGTTCCATTAAGCTACATACGTTTGCATCGTGACACCTGTACTCCAAGGAGAAGGAGGGTTGAGAACACACACAGCTCACGGAAGCCTCCTCTAGTGGTTGACTCATGAACACCAATGATTAACACGGGACATTACCATACAGCTTGTACACGCCTACCAATCAATACTTATCCACAGATGCCTGTTAAAGCCAAGTATGCAGCTATTTCATCAACTCATTCCACTGCCCTCCCTGCCTCTAGCTTGGTCCTCTTTCTCCAGAAGCCAGTTTATTCTTTGTTTCTAAAGTCAATCTATTCTATTGTTAGTAAAATAATATCTTAGTAGGTTGTTAGAAGTGTGGGTAGGTCCTAGGCATTATAGCCTTTCTATAATTCTGTTCCGTATTGAACAATGTACTTGTTTTTCTACCACCTTCTTTCTAGACTTCTCCCACCTTGCCATATGCACCTTATTTCCAAGAAAATCCTTATCTAGCCTTTCCTTTTTTAGAATCTACCAAAGAATATAAAAGTAAGGCTAACAAGTAGAAGTATTATTCAAGAAAAAACATGGCACAATTGGAAGTAAACTTAAATAATACTGATCTAAGTCTATTGTATATGAGCCTACTCCTCCTAAAATTAGACAGAGATTGAACTTTAATTTTATACCGGTGCCAGCATCACCCTGTAGGGCCAGAATTATCATCAAGGTCTTTGTAGTATCTGATTGGCTTGTCTAAGATTTTCCCACTTGGTACCTGGTATCATCTTATAGCCCTCAGTTATTAATCTTCTAACCGTGATTCAACTCTCCTCACTGGCAGATATTTGCCTAACTTGGACCAGAAAGTCAATTTATTGTTTTACCTGAAGAGTTGCAATGATAAATAGGCCAGTGTTTGTGTCCTGCTATAATTAAGAGGCTTTAGGGCAATCTTTCTGTGTGGCCAGCTCTGTTCTAGGCTTTGCATGGGATGTGAAGCCACATGGAGCATCATATTTTACAAAAAGAGCTTGAATTTTTTTTTGTAACAGATGAAGTGATCAACATTTCAAGGGATCAACATTTCAAGGGTTAGATGGTAACTTCAGTAATATATTTATTCCTTTGAAGAATGGCATGAAAAAATAGGAAATAAAGGAGACTGCAGGGAACTGCAGGAGGCTAGCTGGTTCATGGAACAAGTGAAGTTTTGGTTGGGTTTCTGAGAATAAATAGACCACAGGTAACCAAATTTGTAAGCGGTTAGAACAGAGGAAGGTAGAGGGAAAAGGGATTTCTCTGTCCATGGAAGAGCAGCAAGGATGAATGCTGTGATCTGCTTCTTATTTAGGAAGCTGAGTCAAGCAAGAACCAGGTCAGCTTTACCACCAACCATCAGGAAACTAAGATAACAAGTACCGCCCTAGGAAAAGGAATAATAACATGGCAGCCATCAGGAGAGCTTTTCTTTCTTATCTCTTCCTCAAGCTTTCCAGGTCATTAGCTCCTCACTGGGAAATCTGAAACCTGTGCTCATAAGCCAAGCTGGCAGAGGTAGGTGGAGAAGGGCCCTGCCCAGGGAGGTAGTCTTGTTTGTCATTGTCTGTGGCGTGTGTTATATATATATATATATATATATATATATATATATATATATATATATATATATATATTAGATAGACCATCCATTAAAGAGGCGCCAGATACTTCCCAGTAGAGGCAGGTGAGGAAAAAGAGCTCAGGTGCTGAGCATTACTAATCTATCTTTTCCTCTAAGACTGGGATCAGTGGCCCAAATAAAGGTGATGCCCCACAGAGATGGCCTCAAAGCCAAATAGGTTTCAGCCTCTCAATGGCTTGACTTGATGTCAGCTATGGAGGCTTGATGGGAACCTAGCATTATGCACCTCTCTCTTAATAAGGTTTTCCAAAATTGATCTCTCATTCTAACCAGCAAAGGAGAGAAGGAAAATAGACCAGATGCCTGGTGACCGTGACTGTGCTTCCTTGGAGCTGCGGGCAGGTGAAGGAGAAAGTGACAGCTGGGGGTGGTATGGGACACTGGCAGGTGACACATCTCTGGGTTCCAATAGGAAGCGTGAGATGCTGGCATAAAAAAAGCTAGAGCTAATTGCCTCCAGGCAGGACCTAGCCTTTGAGTGTTGGACAAGATCTGTGGCTTTGGTCGCTTCCCTGAGTTGCTGGTGCTGCCAATACTTCATTCACCCTGTAAAAAGTATTAATTAGCAAGTGGTTTTTTTTTTTGGCCCAGAGCTTGTTGCCATGGCTTCTGATGCAAGAGGCCAGTTCATCTAGAGGCACTTTGAGCCCTTGTCAGATTGAGAGGAGCCTTCTCCAGTGGGAAGGGGCACTTCTAGCAGCATGCGGGGAGAAAGTCTAGAGAGCTGTCGTGATTACAATGGGAAATCACATCTTAAAAGGAAACCTAAGATTATTGCAAACAAAAATCTTAGCGATGATGCATTTTTTAAGAGTCCACTGTTCTGTTTTCATTTCTTATTTAAAAACGGCTGCATAAAATGGTTTGGTTTGGTACAGGCACGCTAGGTCAGAGTTAGATATGTCAGAGTTGGGCAATGCTTTTTTAGGACCTCTGGTCTCCTTTTCCTTGTCAGAGTAAACTGAGGCCCGGGAGCTGAGTGGAATTTCCCTGGGCTCCAGTGTTGAGTATAGCAGAGCTTGAGGAAATGATTCTCACCACAGAAAAGTGAGGTTCTCTTTCTCCCAGCTCATACCATATGCTGTATATAGGTCTATACATTCAGCTGAGACATCCACAATAAACAGAGTAGCCTCCAAAACCATCATGACTGAATTGTATCCCCGAACAATCGTGTCTGGTACTTTAGCCCTAGCCCTAGCCCTTCCTATCATCCTCTTACATCTCAGTGTTGCTGACACTTTTGAGATCATTCTACCTAACTCTGTCTTCCTTTTAGAGGAGACCATTTTCTTTGCGTTCTTGTCCATCTAATTCAGTTCAACTCAAGTCAACGAACCTGGCTGATGGTTCAGTCAGAAGCCTAATGAATGAGGAGCCAATACAGAGAAAAGCAAGGGAGGGAAAAAAGAGGAGAGGAGAGCAATAAAGAGAAGATCACAAAGAAATTAACATTAAAACTGATCAGTTAAAATTTGCCAAGATCACACATCATATGTTGCTTCATCTTCAGAATTGCCATCCTTGCAAATATGGTTACATGATTTAAGAAATGCATGCAGCCAGCACATGGTAGAGTAGAAATTATTCTCCAGGGTAAGTATGGAGAGAGCCTAACACTTCTCACTGTAGTGAAGAGGAGAAAGACAGAAGAATCTCAGTTGTATAGATAAGGTAGGGAGAGAAACTAGGCTTTCAGGGCTCCTGGCTTCTGATGTGGATAATTGTGTGATTCCTCCATCCATTCTTATTCTCTGTTGTCACTTTGTTTGTTTGGTTGTTATTTTATCTTTATGCAAGTGTTCTGCCACTGAGCTGAACTCCAGCTACCACAGATAAGTTTATCAACAATCTACTCAGAGGCAGATTATTTCAAGCCTAAAGTTATGGTACAGACCAAGAAAGTCTGGAGGAAGAACTTTATCAATAAATGCCAGAACTTGTGTCACAAACATAGTCATTCTTTCAGTCAGAGCAAGTGCCATGAAGAAAATAAACAGTGACATATCACAGGGAGCTTGAGGAAGGAAATGGTCAGATTTTTACCTTAGGAAGGTCTCTTGATAGGATCAGGGGAGGGGACATTTGAGTTGAGGCTTGACTCACCAGAATAGAGGCCATGTGACATTACCTAAGGAGAATCATCTCCGAAATGGGACAAGATGGCAGCCTGGCCCTACTGCTGGGCTAATTGACTCTGCTAAGTGGCTCACCAAAGTGCGGCCTAGACATGGTTCTCCCTTGAATAAGAGCAGTGGGAGAAAGTGTCAGTACGAGATTTTAAAACAATAATTAATTCTGAGGTGGCCGTGCTAAAATAATCCTGTGGGGCTGACTTTCTCATGACCCACTCTATGGAGGGCAAGTCTGCCTCCAAGAGCAGATCCAGAAAGTAGCAGCTGAGGTAGGAAGTCTACCCCTTCCTATTTTGGAAAGAAAGACTTACGGAGGTGTCAGGAATTGCCTGTTTGCTTGGAAAACAAGCCGCAGAGAGCTGGTTCTGTCCCATGACCTGTGGGTGAGGGCCACCTGCCCATTCATCTTTTGGGAGTAGTTGCCATGAGAAAAAACATTCCCATTCATCCTATTTCTGGATGCTGTGTAGCCAACAAGCATTAAAGGTCAGTCACACGTTTTTCTTAAATGGCAATTAAGCTTTTGTCTTGGTTGACCAGAGGTATCCTGACTGCATGGTCTTCAAACCTTTGGATCTGAAAGAGGATGGGAAAGAAGAACAAGGAGGGTGGAACAGTGGAACATCATGCACCATGAAAGCACAGGAACCAAGAAAGGGATCATTGCACTGAAGGTTGAAGGAGGCAGGAAACAGCAGACATTGTCCGTAACTAGTCAGTCTCTTCCTCAACTACTTTCTCCAAAACTTTCTACCTCTCCTCTAGCATTTTTCTCCTGCAGCCAATATCTATTTCTCTTATCCATTATCTTTCTCTCATTTTTCTCCTTTAACTTCCTCTTTCCCCTCCCTCCCTCCCTCCCTCCCTCCCTCCCTTCTTTCCTCTTTCTTTCTTTCTTTCTTTCTTTCTTTCTTTCTTTCTCTCTTTCTTTCTCTCTCTCTCTCTTTCTTTCTTTCTTTCTTTCTTTCTTTCTTTCTTTCTTTCTTTCTTTCTTGCTTGCTTGCTTGCTTGCTTGCTTGCTTGCTTGCTTGCTTGCTTGCTTGCTTGCTTGCTGGCTGGCTTTCTCTATCTCTGTCTGTCTTTCTCCGTCTGTCTCTCTCTCTTTCACCTTCACTATTTCCATTCCCTCTACTTCATTCTCAAGCTGGGAATGTACAACTTTGCATTTAAATTTCAGCTCCACTACATTCTCAGCTTTTGGTCCTGGAAAAGTTCCCTGGGTTTCAGTTTATCCTCTCCAAAAATGGAGAAAATAATGCCTAGATCAAACTATAAGCTTGTGGAAAGGAATGAAACAGGTAACATTTATAAAATTGCAACATGGTAACCAATCCCCAGTAGATGCTTGACTAGTGGCAGGATCCTTCCTAAGGAAATTTAGCACAGTGCTGGGCACCAAACAGCTTTACACAATTCCCATGTGGGAGTTTGGAGCAGCTGTTTCACAAATGAGAACAATTATGACTCCAAGAAATTAAGTACTTGAGATACATGAGTTTTCAAAATCTGTTTTTAAAATTCCACTGCATTCTTACCAGCTGAGGTGCCTTAGTGAGACTTCTAAGCATTTATCACCGTTCTGTTGCTTTGACTGGTGTGTGTGTGTGTGTGTGTGTGTGTGTGTGTGTGTGTGTGTGTGTGTGTGTGTACGTGCATGCACATATGTATGCATGTGCAGGCTAGTACTGAGACATGAATTTAGGGCCTGGGCCTTGTTCCAGCCTTAAGTATGTTCTGCCACTGGAGCCTTGAGCCACAGCTCCATTTCTTTCTTTTCTCTGGTTAATTGGAGATAAAAGTCTCACATACTTTCCTGTCTAGGCTGACTTCAAACTACCATCCTCAGATCTCAGTCCCCTGAACAGCTTAGGATTACAAATAGCATAGAACTATCAGTATGTAGCTCCTTTCCCTTAGATTTCTTCAACTGTTAAACAGTTATGACAACCTGTTTTCCCACTGTCGCATGATTCTTGAAGAAGCCAACATTAAGTGTGAGAAAACACAGGAGCTTGTTGGGATCCCCCATCTGTAACTTTCCCATCTCCTCCCTTACACAGCCTAGGCAATCCTAGCATCTATTCTTCCCCAGCACTGCATACTTGTCTGTGTTAAGGACTAAACTATTCTTTCTTGTTTGGAATGCATTGTCCTCAAACACTGAATGTGTAAAACACAGAGTGAGCAGTGATAACACTCAGAATGCTATTCTGGAAAAAACATGTAAACTTGTTTATATTTTGCATTATTTGTGTTGGTACCCCATAGATGAAATTACTCACATTTCATGCAGTTGATTTCATGAAATGGAATTCTATTATGGTATCTCTAACCATGGGCCTTTTCTCAGAATTGGATAGATGAGCCATCTTCTGTGACACTCACAACGCTGTGTAAACCACAGCGTGTTATTTAATTTGTTTTGTGTTTAATGTTTGTCTCCTCTTTCAGGCTGTGTGGGGTCAGGGGTCCCTTTTATTTGCTCTACCAGGCTTTCATTATATACCCTCATCATACACTGTAACAGACTCAGTTTCAGGTGCATATGAAATCACTAGGAGAGTTAAACAGCAACGTAAAGCCTACAGATGTCCATAGAGCCATCCAGAATCAGGTAGTCCAGGTAGCATCTTCACCTCTGTAATTGTAAAACCTCTAGAGGTTATTGAGTCAGGGCAGACCTGTTGTTTCTGGGCCCAAGGGTTTGCCATCCTCTGTGCGCTGCCTACCTGTCTTGTTTCTGGCCCTAGCTTCTGCTTCTGCATTGCTGGCTGGCCATTCCTGCATGCTCTGGCCCTGACCCACTCCTGGACCCACTCTAACACATTCCTCTTTGAATTTAAATGACCATTGATGGCCTGCTGCCTCTAGGCCATAGCTCCTGATGAAAACTGTCCAAACCCAATACCTCCTGTGTAATTTAGAGAACAGTCCTCCTCTTGAAAGCCTTTTCCACAAGCATATGCTTCTGTTGGCAGGGCCTCAAGGGTGATTGATCTTGACCATGAGCAACTTGGGCTTTGCTGTAGCCCAAGTGTTAGGAGGGCAGAAACTGCCACAATGTGAACTGTGTATCCTGAAAGCAAGATGAGAACATTCTAGCCAGGCAAACATGGGAGCCACAAACAGATGGAGGAGGCAGACGAATGAGAATTTGGATTTTAGGCACACTATAGAATATTCGAGGGAGCGGGAGGAACTGAGGATAGAGAGGCAGGATGAAGCTTTAAATGACCTGAGGAAGTCTGGTGAGGGGCGAGCAGACCTGTGTGCTGTTTCTCAAGGAGAGACACCCACTTTAGAGGATGAAAACCAGCTGCAAGCAGATTCTGCTCAGTGGAAGGAAGACAGGGGTTTTAAGTGTCACAGGAGTCCCAGAAGGTCAGTGTGGGCTCTCAGCAGTCTGTCTCTGTGTCTGTCTCTGTGTCTGTCTGCCTCTCTCTCTCTCTCTCTCTCTCTCTCTCTCTCTCTCTCTCTCTCTCTCTCTCTCTCTCTCTCTCCTTTCTTTGTGCTACCTAGCTATTCATCTACTGTTTTTGTTTATTATTTCCCTTTACACCAACTCATGCTGCTTAATTTGTTCTTGACTTTTAAAGGGTACCTAGAAAGTTAGAAGGATTGATACTCACATACGTATAGTGTGATATTCAGACACGATTTTGTTCCTCTGAGTTCATAGAGGATGTAGACAAAGTGTGTCTCTTTCTCCCACCACAACCTAGGGCAGAATGATAGGGTCGGATGACCTCTATTTCTACATTGGAGAGAGGATCTTCGTCCTTTCTGACCTCCATTTTCTGACTGCAGGATTCTATCAGTGCCTGTGAGAGGTGACAGGTGCCAATGTCACAGACCAGGTCTGCTGCTGTCCAAGAACACTTAGGGACCGGCCCTCAAGTCACCCAGTTATTCCTCTTGCTGGACCTCAGCTGAGGAGAGGAAATGAGCAAGTGATTCCTGCAATGGGAAGGTACAGTTCAGGGAGCTGAGCTTGGCAAGTGGAAAGTGGATAGAGCACAAGAGGCTGCAAGCCAGCCTCCACTTTGATCCTTAGGGGTGCTATGCCTCTGGCTGTGCTTTCAAAGACTTGGGATGTGAACTCATAACCCCCTTTTCTTCACTGCACTGTTTGTCAGGGCTGCTTCCCTCCTCCATACCCACCCTCATCTGTGAGTTTCCTTGTGAGCTCTGTGTGTGTGTGTGTGTGTGTGTGTGTGTGTGTGTGTGTGTATGCACAATGTGAAATGAATATGTGTGTAGAAGTGTTTGTAATACATTTGATATACATATGGGATGAGATGTACATCTATGTGCTACGCATGTGGCAGGTGAGATACATGTGTGGTCTGTTATGTATGTGAGAGTGTACATGCATGAAGTGTACATGATACGCTGTGTAGGTTGGATTTGTATTACGTGTATTGGGTATGCATGACACATGGTATGAGATATCTGTATCTGAAGGGCATGGGGTGGATGTGTGGGTGGTGAATGTGGATGCAGCGTGTAAGGTCTGTGTTGAGTGGATGGTGAACAGTATGTGAGTGGAAAGTGCACGTATATGGCACATGAGATACGTGAGGTTTGTAGCATGTGGGGTGTGTGTGTGTGTGTGTGTGTGTGTGTGTGTGTGTGTGTGTGTGTATTTGCTCTCCTGCCATTTAGTCTGTGGCAGCCCTGTCTCTTACGATTTTTTCACCTTTTTTCCTGAGGCCCATAGCCAACAGGGCAGTGAATTGTATGTCCATGTCTCTGGACAGGAGAAAGGCATAATCTCAAGAGAAGAGCTTGAGAAAGCACTGCTTACCTATGGAATATCAGCTCCTGGAACCTATCTAGCTTGTTACCAGCCCATGTTCCAGAGGCCAACCAAAGGGGAAGCATACTTGGGGACATCGTTAGGGAAGGGGTGGGCAGCGGTGGCTTGGCTCTTATTCAGCATTAGGAATGATGCAGATGCCAGACAAAGGAAACTGACAGCCTCCGCTTTCCTTCCAGACCACCTTCAACTGGGCTCCTTTTGATCATTTTCTTCTCTCAAGTTCCTTACTTTGTTTTATTTTTACATTTTTTTTTCAGTAGCACCCTGCATTTATGCCTTAACTGTACGGGGTTTTCCCATACAAAAGTGCATAGATTTTCAAGTACAAGTGGTAGAGTCCCTTCCTATTTGGATTTGTTTATTAGCTCTATTCCCCGCTGGGACACAACTGTTCACTATGGGAGTCTGAGAGTGAAGCTGATGGAGACATTCATCCACAACGAGAGGGTGAAGGGACATTCGGAAAACTGGATATGAATCAGATGTAGCTTGTTGGTATAAGAGGAATTAAGAAACCATTTCCTGTCTTGTGAAAGCCCCTGACGTAGAACAAAGGAAAAACACGGCCTCCTCTTTCTTTACAGAATCTTTGTGAAGGGGAGGCCAGCTGGTGATCAGGAGGAAATCTTGACCTGCGTCAAAAATCCTCTCTCCCAGTTCCTCCCAGATATAGAAGTCCTGTAGATGAGTGCTTGTGTGGGTTTTTCCTAAGAGTGTTTTTGCTAAATAACCCCATGCTCCCTGGTACCCTACACTTTCTTCACCATTGTAAAGAAAACAACTTGAAGGATTTTTTTTTTAATACAGTCTAGATGGTACAATGAGAGAACTGCAGAGCAAAGACGAGACAGGCACAGGGCTGTGTCTGGGATGTTCTGCTGGATAGACAGAGGCAGACACCTCCAGAGAGCCAAGTTTTTATTGGACAGAACAGATTGTGTTTCAATGCCAAGGCACTCTGTGTATTCGGTGAGAAATAAAATTTAATTAATCTGGAGAGTTAATCCTGACTTCCATATGACTTGGAAGCTGAATCCTCTAACCTAGGACCACAGTATGCTTTATGTGAAAGCTCAGGGTTCGAAAGATGGGGGTTGCTGTGCTGGTGAGGATGTTTGAGGGCTCCATGACTAATGAAGGAAGATAAGGTCTAAGCTGGGGAAGCTGTTCAGAGCATGGAATGAAGGACCTAGTGTCAGAGCAGGGTCTTCAATCTCCTTTGGGATAAGATGAGGACAACTGAGTATATTGTTACTTTTTGGGTCCATGAGAGTTTTGTCCTAAGTCTCTCTTGAGTACCCAGTTCCAAGGATACTCAAATCCCTTATATCAAATAATGTAAACACTCTGTAAATATTTATTATAATATATTGTTTAGAGGATGATGAGACAAAAAAATTTGCACATAGGGGCCAGGAATTTGGCCTAGTGGTGGAGTGCATGCCTATAGCATGCACGAAGGCCCGGGTTTGATTCCTCTGTACCATATACATGGAAAAAAGCCAGCAGTGGTGCTGTGGCTCAAGCGCTAGAGTTCTAGCCTTGAGAAAGCCAAGGACAGTGCTTAGTCCCTGAGCTCAAGGCCCAGGACTGGCAAAAAAAAAATCTATACAAACGTGTTACAATTCATCATGTCACTTGAAATACAGTGCATCTTGATCAGTGTGACCCTTCCATCAGATATATTTTTTGTGCATGTTCATTCTAGGACTTGAACTCAGAGTGTAGGCAATGTCATTTAGCTTTTGCACTCAAAGTTGGCACTCTACCTCTTGAACCACAGTTCCCCCTCCAGCCTATTGGTGATTAAATTGAGAGCTTTTCAATTCAGACAGTCTTCAAACCATGATCCTTAGATCTCTGCCTCCTTAATATGTAGGAATACAGGCATGAGCCATTGGCCTGACTCATTATAAGTGTGTACAAGTGTGTGAGTTGTGTGTACACATACATGTCTCAACCTATTGGTTGAATCCGTGACTGTGCAACCCATGGACAGAAGGAGGCAGATGTTATAAGAAATACGGATTACTGGAAACAAAGGAAGCAGAGAACTAGTATGTCCGTCACCTGGTATAGGGCTAACGCCTTCACAATCTTGCTCCACAGATATGTTTTTACATAGGTCAAGCAGCTGAAAGCAGACACTGAGTTCCCACATATTTTCATTATGATTCTTCTTTTCCTCCTTTATCTTAAACAAATAAAATTAGAGTAGTAGTGAGCATTTGCCAAGACTGTTGCTAACAAAACTGGACCACAAAATACAAACAGAACAACTGAGGGAACCTAGAAGGGAATGAGTTAAATTTCAATACATATTATATGCTTACTATGGTTTTGGCCTTTGAGATTGTCATCGAGGACCATCTCAAGAACAGGGGAATGAGGCAACGCACTTCAGCTTGGAACTGCACAACTACAACTGATGAGGCTCTGAGCCTGAGGAGGGTGGAATTTATCTTTCAAGTACGTTTGTTAGGCAGTTTCTGAAAGGAGGGACCAGACATTTGATTTGGAGACTAATGGCACTAAGGATGGGGTCTTTGGGCTTGTGGAGAAGACTTGAGCATGACACAAGGCAACAAATCTTCATCTTGAGAAACTGCCCTTTGAAATTCTGGAGTCTGGGTGCTTAAGCTCCTTTCTCAGAGGATGAAGGCAAGAATTTGATAACTGCTTTGGACTCAGAGCAGAAATACATTGGAGTCTGCTGTTCAAGAATGGGTGGGAGAATGGTGGAGGGGGTGAACTTATCAAGATGCATTGTAAGCATCAATTTACCTGACTTTAGTGAACACACTCAAGAGATAGGATGCAGGTCAGAAATACAGTGCTATCAACTTAGTGACAGGGCATGGACCTTGGCCTTATTAAATACAACTTCATCAGTTATATGAAGGGGGGAGGGTTGGACAAATGAGCTCAAAGTTACCCTCTGATCATAGTATTTTATAATTCCGTGCTCTGTGACCCCTGTCTTTCACAGAGGGCTCTTCATTATTTTAATCACTATTACCTTTGTTCATATTAACAGAGGCTTATTATTTCTCAGATTCATCTCATTTGAGTACACAATTATGATACAGGCAACTGCCAGACATTTTTACAAGCAGTCATTGCTGAAACAAATTCTGCATGGTTTGGAGTGATTGTCACTGAATACCCCTACTTCCTGTTCGTAGACAGGCCTAGGCAACCTGAGAACTCAACTAGGTGATGTTTTTCTCCTGGGTCAGTAAGATTCTTAGGTCAGCTTGAGGGTGCAGGAGGGAGATATGATTTTATCATTTGGGGGAAAAGGTTTATGTATCCCATTTTTGCTCCAGAGATGCAATCTCACTTAAACTTTATACATGCATACTAGTTTGGGCGGGCTGAAGAGGAAGCATAGAGTAGTGTGGTCAGAACACAAGCCTTAGAGTCAGAATGCAGGATCGCATATCCCAGCTCCTTCACTCAATGAGCTGTGTGGAAGTTATTTCATCCTCTGTGCATTCAGTGTTCTCACGAGGTTCTTCACAGTCCTGCTTCACACGATTGTTTTAAGGTTTGAGTAAGTTTGTTCATTTGAAACAAGGTCCAGTTTATAGTAGGAATTTAACAGATTATTGGGTTGATTTCCTTAACTTCTTCTGTAGACAAACAATAGAATTGAGGCACAGAAACAAAGAGACAGAAAGAGGAATAGTGGCACGAACATAAGCATCCAGTGGTAGCACAACTGAACAGTTGTCCTCCTTCAGTGTTGTCTGTGCCGCCTCTCTTGGGCTTCACAGGGCAGACTCCAAATGCTCTTTCTTATTGCACATCTCCCCTTCCAGGACTGCTGTCAGCAAGCCTGGCTTTACCAAGGTTTCCTGCACACACCCAGGGTTCTGCTTCCTAGTCTCTGCCCTGAATTTCCTTCCTGCTTCTCTCCACCATATTCAAAGGACACTTGGGAGTCAGCCTTCCTCTGTGGACACTTCCCAGACCCCTCTGAGGCCCAGTCCCCTTTTTCTCCTATTGTTCTTTATTGTTTGTACGTTGGAAATGATCACATTTGACTTTGTAGTGTGAGTCATCTTTGCATGGCAAATGTCACTTAGTCTTTGTTGTCAAGAGCTTTATAGGGAACAGCCTCATTATGGGTGTGAATCCTGACCTTTCTCCTTTCTTGCTGGCAGCCTCCTTCTTGGATTCCAAAGCTCTCAGAAATCTGCCTTTATTCTGCCACCACCATCCCCCCCCCCCACCACTACCACCACGGCTCCTCTGCTTGAGTTTGTAGAGACAGAGAGACTATAGCCTCCAACACTGCTGCTCATTTTGCTAGTGACAATTCAGACCCATAGACAGACTGAAGGGCTAATGGCAACCCCAATTCACTGGGGCTATGGTGGCTCAGGCCTATAATCCTAACTACTCAAGAGGCAGAGATCACAGAATCACAGTTCAAAGCCAGCCAAGGTGGAAAAGCCTATGATACTCCACTTACCCAGTAGAGAATTGGAAGTGGAGCTATCGCACAAGTGGTAGAATTCCAGCATTGTATGAAAAAAAAGAAAAACAACAGCAAAACACATGAGAGTTCAAGGCCCTAGACACAAACTCCAGTAGGGCCACAAAAAGAACAAAACACTTATCTCTGTGATTCCAAGCCAGCACAGTTCTCATCTGATCAGCCTTTAGGAAAGCAGTCATTAAAAGTGAGGACACAATGAAAAAGAATTTTCATAATACACAATTATGTGTAGATTTTCTTTATGGAATTTGGTGATGGATCAACATTTTTTTGCAAAATTTTCTCCTCAAATTATGTTTATCATGCTCTCCTCTCTTGTTCTCTCTCTCTCTCTCTCTCTCTCTCTCTTTCAAAATGGTTTGCAGCACTATTTAGTTTGTTATTCATGTAAATGTTGCACAATCATGAAGCAAATTTTATAGTGGTTAAGGAAGGCAGGCTTCATGCCTATATTTCAGGGTATGTATGAAAAATTATGATCATTTGAAAAAGCAGTGAATTGATGGGCTGATCTCTGCACTGCTGCTGAGGATGCCCTGGTGAACACATAAAGATTCTGCTCCCCACTTCTCAGCTCCCTTGATGAGTTCCTTCCATCACTGCAAGAACTCATTCCCATTTGTAAATGAGGTTGATGGCACCTGCCCTTTTGATTTCCCAAAGTGACTATAAAAATAAAATGAAATGTGCTATAAAGCATAAAGCACCGGGCAGAATATAAATCACAATTAGGTTTTTCAATTGGTATTTCTATAATGTCAAGACTTCATCTTGCAAGTTCAGTCTTCAGAGGAAACCCGAGACACAGTGGTGTTCCTGGGTCTCTCTGGCCCTTGGACCTATCTGCCCGCGTCATTTTGTTGTTGTTTGTTGTCGTTCTCTCTCCTACCATTACTGACACAAGTTCCGTGAATTATTCACTGCCACTCAGTGAATTATTTATTTTTCCACCCCTTTGCAAGCATTTCCATTTGATTTGGGAGCTCTAGGCCACATCTGGCCTTCCCAGTCTTTGCTTTCCTCCCTCCATCTTTCAGAAAGACTTTGCCTATGAACTTGGAATCTGCTACCCTCTCTAACTTTTCCACTTATGGCCTGGCTGGCCTCATTTCCTCTGACATGTCTCTCTTCCTCAACAGGTTCTTGTTATCTCAGCTGCTTGGGCTATTTGTGTTACTTCCCTGTCCCAGGCTGGCTCTGCCTGCCTTCCTTTCCTCTCCCACACTGATGACAATATCTGGTGGGTCACAGGTTCCCAGCCCTGGTTTACTGTGTGGTAAAGGCCCTGCCTTTCCCCTAGACATGGACATACCATCAAGAAGAAATGGAACAACCTATTGTTTTCTTTCCAATCTAATCTTTTTATGTTCTAAAAGAGAAATCAAGCCTTGGCCAGCGGGACAAATAATATACAATAGAAAGCCCCATTTTTCTCTGTTGTGGGCCTAGGGAATAGCCATCTGAAAGGGACCTCAGGGGCCTTTTATGTGGGCCCCTCATTCACTTCCCAGTGGAAGAAATAGAGACAAAGATGAAATAAGCTGTCTGATGCCACTGAAGTTATGACTGCTTCCTCCTACGGCGCCAGGCTGTGATGGTTACCAAATAGCAAAGGTGATCAAGGTAGGGAGATCAAATTACATTGTTTTGGCTGGACTCACATCTCTGCTTGTTGACTGGTCAGTTTCTTTCCATGAAGCCTCATCGCGTCTAAATGCAGTCTCCAATCTCACTAAAGGTCTAGCTCCCACTACATGTCAAAGTGTCCTTTGGGGAATTTCAGAGTCATATCATTCCTTCTACCAGACTGCCTCTCTCTCTTCTTCTTTATCTGTCCCTAAGGTTTGCTGAGGCTCATCTGGCTGGAAAATAAAATGCCTTCTTTCCTGCTTCTCCGAGGAACTGAAGGCACTTTCCTCAGTTCTGAGTTTGGCCTCTGGAAATGAAAAGGGTTCTTATCTTTAAAAAGAAATCTGATCTTTGGGTTATGATGTGTATGCTGTTACCAAGAAGCTTAGGAGTAATTGCTTGCATACCCCGAGCCACTGAAGAAGTCCATTTTCATCCTGGTTTTCATTTCCTGAGCCCTTTATTCACCATAGGCATTGAGAAATGAGCCATCATTTGGCACATATCCTGGGAAGATTGTGCATTATTTATGTTACTGCATAACTGACCACTCCAAACCCTAGCGACTTCAAATGATTTTATTGCTCTTGATTCTGTTGGATCAGGAATTTGAGTAGGGCTCTGTGTAATGACATATCTCAATCCCACCTGTTGTTCACTGTGACAACTTATTGTGGGCTGGTGGACACAAAATGGCTTCACTCTCATGTCTAGGGTAGTCAAGTTGGCCATTGGCTCATGTGCCTCAGTTTATAAGGGAAGACTTCAATGTACTTGCTTTGTCTCTACTTGTGTCACCTCTGATGATGTATCCTGACCAAAACAAGTGACTTTTATTCACATGTGAGAGCTATTGCACCAGGATACGACCATATGCCAGACCTAGGGTACACAAGTGATTAGAATACTGCCTTCCAGCAGATACTGTTGAAATGTTGATCATGTTCTCCCCCACCACAGTTGGGAGCTTCTTTAATCTCATCCTATCCACTAGAAGGTGCTTTCACCTCATCTATCCATATCTCAGATGCTCTCTCTCTCTATTCTGGACTAGAGCAGGGACTTCATTGCTAGAGTATGTCAGCTAGCATGAGTAAAGAGCTCTATCCTTGAATGGCAGAGTGAAATACACACTCTCCTTCTGAATTTTCCTTCATAGGTTGGTTTTTCCAGAAGCTCAGAGTGAGGAAGAGATATGGCGGCCCTAACTTTAAAACACGTTTCAGAGAAATGACATTGAAGCTTTCGGTCCTGTGGAACAGGTGACTGACACAGAGTAATCACAGAAGCCTGGTGAGATTATGAGTCTTGAATGGGGTCCAGTCATACATGTTTAATTGGAGGAAATCACCTTTCTAACATTCCTCATATAGAAAATATGATACTCCATCAACAGGTCAATCATTCAATGGTTTTCAAGACAAATGGTGTGAGATGCTTAAGGGACAAGTTACCCTGCTGCATGTAGGATAGACTCACAAGTATAACTGTGTCTATCAGCACTAGAATATATACTCACTTCATCTCCAGGCCACTTCCCTTAAAGTTATATCGTTAACCATAATCTTAACTGATAAATATATTCTTATTCATAAGCATATTTCCAATCTACCAGTACAGAAAAGTGGAAGAAAATGGAAGAAGAGAAATGAGAGGAGATATAGAGACAATAGAGACAAATGGCAAAGGACAGAAAAAAGGAGAGAAAGAATGAAGAGGAGATCACACACACACACACACACACACACACGCACACACACACACACACACAGTATGGCACATGCTGAGAACACACATACTTTAAGGGCAGAGATCATCTTCCAAGGCAGAATCCCATCTCTGGGGTTATCCAGAGCTCATTGGCTCCTGGAAAACCTGAATCATTTGCCAGTGGGAGAGGATGAGGAGGTGTGTCTCATCGGGCAAATGGATTTTGCCACCCAAGGTGTCTGTACCCACTTGGGCAGGATCACATGGAAAAAAGAAAGGGTGGAGCAGGGGAAGGAAATATTTCTCAGAGTAAGGCTGAGTGGCTGGCCAGGAATTTAATCATAAGACCTATTGGCAAGTCTGCCAATAACCCACACAGCCCCCACCCTCACATTTCCAGAAAAAGTCAGTGCAGCTCAACCAAATGTGCTTCCCCAGCCTGCATCTCTTTCAGTTGAATATTCTTCTTCAGTAGCTTCCTTGCACTGGGGATCATACCCTTGGCTGGTGGCACCCCCTGGGAAGAAAATTTCTTGCCAAGGATAAGAAGGAGCAGGGCGGCTTAAGGGTCAACTCCCTGGCATCAACTTTGTTCACCACCGTGGAGGTGACTCCAATGATAGGATTATAGACTTCTGTAGGTGGGTAGATGGAAGAATTGGGTAATGGCATGACTCAAAACAGGAACACAAGTGGTGGGAAAATCCCCTTTTCTAACCTATGAGACGCAAGACGTCGGAAGAATTAAAAAGTGCTTCCTCTGATGGTAGGGGCATGTCGTCAGAAATGTCTCTAGCGTCAGCAGCTCCAGACCTCCCACGTTGATCAGTACCACCATGCATCATGCAGTATCATGCAGGCTCAACCATCATCGAAGGACCATGCTCCATGTTTGGGATGACGTATCTCTTCTTTCCACATAAGACCCTCTTAGAAACCCACAGAATTTAGAATTAGAAATAAAACAATCAGATAATGAGTTTTGTTGGAGATTTTTTTCTATTTAGAAAGCTGCACCACTTTGATATTTTGCCTCCTATGTTTAAAAGAATTGATTTTATTAGAATTTCAGGCCAACTATATAGCTTCAATGTAATTGGATGACCTTTAGAAATGAAAATAGGTAGAAAGTTTATATTGTATTCAATAGTGTATATTGTATTCATGAATCACTCTTCTTTTTTTTAAAAAAGGTCAATTTATTAGATTCATATGAATAATTTTAAGTAAGCAGTTGAGAAACTATATCAGATCAAAGCTCTTTCTAGTGAAGTAAAATATACTAAATGTATCCCAGAACAGTTCAGAACTGTTTTAGTAAGTTCATAATGGGAACCAATTCTTAATCAAATGTCCCTTAGAATGATAGCTGAACTTACTAGGTTCATAATCAGACTTATAAGAAATTTATATTGAAAGTAATAGGCTTGATTGGATTCACAAATGTTCATGGTTGGATTGGGTCACAAAGGCTCTAATGGAATCAATGGATTCATCCACTGATGGATAGATTCATATTGTAATGGCATTATTGGTAGGTTGTAGAAACACTGGGGGACTTTTATCAGGTGCTAAATCTTAACCCAGGTCCCTTCCTGTTTCTCTAGTTGCCATGAGGCAAGTTCTTTGCTTTACCACACACATCCTGTCATGGTGCTCAATTTCATTGAGGACCCAAGGAATCCAAGTGACCAGAAACTGAAGCCTCTGAAGCTGAGAGGCCGAGAGATCATTCTTCTTTTGAGATTGTTTCTTCTAGGCATTTCTCACAGTGACAAAAAGGTCTAACATACCCTGCACAATATTTGTGTCCCACAACACCCATCTGGTAAACCATCAAAGATATGGCAGACACCTGTACCGAGGTCTTCTCTACCTTCCATGGATAAACCTGACTCTCTGTTCCTTTGTGACCGCTACTCCATAGTCTATACAGAAATTATAGTCCTGTAACAGTTCACAGCATATAGGAAAAACATGAGTCGTAATATGTTTTTCATCTTTCCCCTAGACATCAAGACTCTTGGAGAAAGAAACAATTTTCCTATTTACGATGATTCCCGAAGTAACAGGCACAGCGTTGAGTTATAATAGACACCTTGCTTTAATGAAGGAAGAAAACAAAAAAAAATGTGAATGATATCTTTGGTTCTCATAACTTCTGGGTGTTTTTCTTTCTTTTCTTTGTAATGAATGTGATATTATCTATTATCCAGAACTAACATTAAAATCTGCAGTGGTCATACACTTCATTTTGGTTGCTCAAGGGAAATCAGGATGGTAGGAAAATGAATTCTGACAGTGTGTACTGAATCTTTGAGAATTATGTGGCATGATATGACATGACAAAGTAGCAAACCTGTAAAAGTGTGACAACAGCTTTCTTCATCATAACAGAATGCAGATGCCATGGCCACGAGATGCGGCCTTGCAGATTTCCTTCATGGAGCGTAGGTGACTGAGAGCCCCAGATACTGCAGTGTAACACTCTTCATCACAAGGGTTGCTCCAAGGTTACACGTCACACACATGACTTAGTGCCCTGGGAGTACCAAGACAGACTTCTTTCTAAGTCTTAGAATTTCTATGCCCTTTCGTTTTGGTTCAGGAACTCCTAGATGCCTGTGTCAAGCCCTCCCTAGTGTGCAGAGCTTTCACAATGCTTTTACCTTCACTCAGGGCTACATTTGCTTTTTGGTCTAAAGGTTCTCTTTCTCTCTCCCAGGCTTTCCCACGTTCATTGTGGGGTTTTGTTGTTGTTGTTGTTTGTAATTCTCAAGGGGCATTTCTCCTCATAAAATTCACATTTCATTCCATCTCGGCATCTGCTCCTTGGAAGATATAGAATAAGAAAACAATATACTTCAAGGAGATCATTATTGTTTGTGAGTTAGTATTTAGCGATGGTGGATGACCTTATTCTGGCATAAATATGGTAAGGAAAAATAAGGGAAGAAGTTAATTGCTCTCAACTGGAACAGAATCTGAAGAAATGTTGAGCTGCTTTGCTAATACAGCTTGGTAGTAATGATGCACATTGTTAAGGCGTGTCTGAGCTGGGGCACAAAGGAGGACGGGCTTGGGATGGATTACTGCTTCTTACAACAAGAATTCTCTTAGAGGGCTCATTTTTACTGCAATACAAGTGTACACACACACACACACACACACACACACACACACACACACACCACCCCCTTCTTGTGGTCCAAGTAGGAGAGTGTAATAAAGGAGATATTTACAGAAATCTATGGGCATTATTTAAGAAAAACAAAGTGGAATGATGTCATACCCTTCTCCTGGGGTTGGGACATCCATAAGTCCTGAAGAAAGAAGGACTGGGAGTAATTTACACAAAACAGAGAAAAATGGTCTAATTGCAGTTTTGGGTGTTTCCTAGAGTGGCTTGGCAACCTACATTAAACACTTTAACAACCCTTTTCTCTCCCCTCTCCGATGTTGATTTGCTCCACTGGTTAAGCCTAACCAGAAGCCAGCCAATTTGAGATGATTGGTGCAATCCACAAGTCAAAAATATATATAGTAGAGTGAAAAAAAGCTTTTAATCTGAAAATTGTTGCCAAAGTAAAAATGCTTGGATATGGCCTACAATCTGGGCTGGATGTCTTCTCTGTAGGTTGTCTTCTCTTTTGTTGTTGACACCACTCATTGAGTTAACTCACTCTCTTGGTTGCCCTCCCACTCTCTGGGTTGATTGTTACTCTGGGATGATCCTATCTCTCTATTCTATCTATCTATCAGCCCATCTCTGACCAATCACAGTTCATCAGCCCTACACTCACTTCCAGACCCAGGGCAGATGTGGCCATTGTTGTTCTTGGTGGGGCAGGAGCTAGCTCCCTGTGTGTGGAAGGAGATCAGCAGTATTAACATCAGTCATCTGACTTCTCTTGTACTGTTCACGGTTCACTGAGGACAAGATGTAGGAGAGGAAAGTTGCCTGGCCTGATGGATATCTCTACCTTTTCACCCACATGGGATGGTAGCAAGGCTAAAAATAAACAGGCTTACAAGGTGAACTGGGAGGACACCACTTGCTGAGACTTGGGCCCACATCAGGGTTGATGAAATCAGACTTTATGCTTCACTGGAACCTAAAGCAGCACTCAGAAACAGAGGGGCTGGAGACTCCAGGTTTCCAGGAATTAGTGGTAATGAAGTGGTTCTTTCACACGGAGGATCTCAGTGTAAAACCGATAATGTTGGCACGAGGTGGGTGGGTGGGCTGAGTGACTAGCCATTATTTTCTGGGCAAATTGCTGGGCCAATGGGATTTTGTTGTCTCTGATCAGATCATCACAAAAGTCTTGTCATTTTTCCTGTTCACTTAGAGTGGTCTTCTCAAACTCTGCAGCAAATTAGAACCATTTAGGAAATCATTGAAAATCCCAAAGATAAATTGAACTTGATGAATGAAAACTAGAATCTGTGAGGATGGTGCCCAGTCTTCCATATTTAACTCCCATGGTGATATCCTGTGTACTCAAGATGTAAGATATCCAAACCTGAAGTTTCCCAATCTAGATTCTTCTTCTCCTTGCTGTCCCCACAGGTAAACTCTTATTCTTTGATTTTCTAGAATTTAGACCCCTGAACAATCCTCTCACCCCACTTAGAGTTCAGGTCTCTTTATGCTCCTTCTGCTCTTTCTGAATTTCAGAACCTCAAAGATCCTGCAACTCCGATGTAGTCCATGAGTGGAAAACAGGGTATAGGACAGAAAGGTTAGGTAAGGTCAGTATGGTGGCTTATGACTGCTTCTTTTTCTAATTGAGCTGTAGAACCTGAAAATCCTCTACCTATCCCATGTTCATTGACTCAATCTGGGAAAAGTTTGATTCATTTTCTCAAAAGGCAAGCTGTAAAGTCTCGAAAGGATGTTTTAAAAAGAATTTTGGATGCTGCTTTAGTAATCAAGAATCACTTAGAGCACAAGAATATCATGTTTTGAGATGAACTTTAGGGTAATTGTATTGGTTAAGAAGGAGGAAAGCAAAGACTGTTGTCAGTAAAAAAAGATGGAAAACTAAGGAAAAAGTAGAGGCAAGCAATTTTGAAGTAGGTAAGAAGTAAATGGAAGGATAGATGTAGCCACTCATTAACTGATTCATGACCAAAAGTTGAACTTTCAAGGGTTATATCTGGCAGAAAAGCATTGGCCCAAATACTATTATGCTATTGGCCTCAACAGAAGTATGGAGTAGAAGACGAAGACCTGGTGAGGGGAGAGAGGAGAGATGAACTTGGGCTCGTGTTCAACATAGGAGCCTTAGGTTCTCTCTCTCTCTCTCTCTCCCCCTCACTCTCTCTTTCTCTCTCTCTCTCTCCCCTCCCTCCCTTCACCCCCCCACATGTATCTTCTTCCATGTTTCTATTTTTTTAACAAAAGTTATTATTAATTTTGCCAGTACTAGGGCTTGAACTCAGGGCCTCATGCTTTTGCTTGGTGTTTTTGCTCAATGCCGGCATTCTGCCTCTTGAGTTGGACCTCTATTTCCAGATTATTGTTTGTTATTTGATATAAAAATCTTACATATTTGTCAGGCTGACTTAGAGCCTCAGCCTCTTGAGTAGCCAGAAGTACCTGGCTCTCCTATGGATTTTTCTTCTTTTTCTTTTATTCCTTCCCTCCTTCCTTCCCTCCTTCCTTCCTTTCTTCCTTCTTTCCTTTCTTCTTCCTTTCCTTTCCTTTCCTTTCCTTTCCTTTCCTTTCCTTTCCTTTCCTTTCCTTTCCTTTCCTTTCCTTTCCTTTGAAAAGGCTCAATTCTAGCCCAGACAGAGTAGTTTACAGTGGAACTGTTGGGAGTTGGCTGGCAGAACAACCACCTGGTGCAGGAACTACTGAGCCAAGGGATTGCTAAATTTCTCCAGGGACTTCCAGATTCACCTTGAAGTCTTGGCTGTGGATCTGCATAAACCCTTCGGGACACAGGAGGGGCTGACTTCATAGAGCGTCTCTTGGTTTGGCTTGGCAGACTGACTCCTTCCACTCTGATGGGATGGGAAAGAGGAAATGAAGAAAGGAAAGAAACAGAAGAGGAAAAAAACTATTGCTTTATCCTTGGAAATTCATGAGATTTCAGCTATAGGTACAGCTGAGACCAAAGTACCTTCCATTTTTTTAACCTTCTTTATCTAGAAATAAAACTTACTTTACCAGGAGGTAGAAATAAGAATGCACTATTAAAACTGATTATATAGCCTATAAAATTTGGGATATTAGCCAGGTGTGGTGGCTTACATCTGTAATCCTAGCTACGCCGGAGGCTGAGATCTGAGGATCATGGTTCAAAGCCAGCCTAGGCACTAAAGACTGTGAGACTCTGATCTGCAGTTAACCACTAGAAAACTAGAAGTAGTGCTGTGGCTCAAGGGATATGGTGGTAGCCTTGAGCTGAAGAGCTCAGGGACAGCAGCCAGGCCCAGAGTTCAAGCCCTATGACAGACCTGCCCCCACCAAAAAAAAAAAAAAGAAAAGAAAGATTTGGGGCATTGATATTTCTCCAGCACTGTTCTTCCTGCTAAGGATTGTTTTTGCTATTTGGGGTCTTTATTGTTCTATATGAATGTTTGAATTGCTTCTTCTATTTCATTAAAGAAAGAAGTTGGGATATTGATGGATATTGCATTGAATTTGTGTATAGCTTTTGGCAGTATTGCCATTTGCATGACATTGATGCTCTTGATCTTGGAGCATGGGAGGTTTATCCACTTCCTTAGGTCTGCTTTAATTTACATTTTTAGACATTTGAAGTTTTCATTGTAGAGATCCTTTGCTAAGCTGATTACTTGGTATTCTTTTTTTTTTTTTGAGGATATTGCAAAAGGAATTGCTTTCCTAATTCCAGCCTCTCCCTTCTCATTGTTGGCATGTAGAAAAGCTACTGATTTTTGTGGATTAACTTTGCTCTTTGCTACTTTTGCTATTCTGCCAAAGTTTAGACTTAGCTCAAGTAACTTGGAGGTGGAATCCATGGGATTGTCTAAATACAGGATCATGACATCTGCAGAGAGGGCGAGTTTCACTTCTTTTCTTATTTGGATTCCCTTTCTGTTTGCCTCTTGTTTTATTGCTCTAGCTAGGAATTTATATTGAAAAGGACTGGACAGAGTGGACACCTGGCCCTTGGCTGGAATTTCTCCTCCCTCTACTACATTCTCCCATCCATGAAGTCAGACCAGAGAAAAACCAGTAGAGTGCTCTTCATCTCCTTTTGGACCCTGGATGGGAGCACACCAAGGTTCATTCTTTAAGACTCCCAACTCCTGATTGTCCTCTCTACCTCATGACACTTAGCATGAGTAGTTCAAAAGTACATGACATTTGAGACCAGGTGTGGTGGTGCTATCCTCTTGTACTTCCTAGCACTCAGTACAAAACATTCCAAGTAGAGCTGATCAAAGACGGAATGAGAAATTAGGAGCTCCGTATGTCTCAAAACGTTTTAAAGCACAGGTTATATGAATTTCTGCAGGTGGAATCCTGCAGAAAGAAAGAATAGCTGGAATCTAACATACCCAGAAATTAGGAGATGTAGGGATTCTGTGGATTCACGAGACAGGAATGACCACTCCAAACATAATGAGAAATAATTAGGAGCAGGGCAACTCTGGCCTCTTTGGAAAAGCCAGCCTGGTGTGGATGTCCCCAAAGGTAAGTCTGCTTTTACTGTGCTGTAGGACTCTTATGGGAATGTGAGGAACCCCAAGCTTGCTTTGTGTCAAGCAGAAGCCAGAGTGCAAAGACAGGGTGCCGTCCTCCATTTTACATGGGCTAGAAAGCTCATGGGCTGAAGGGGATGGGAGGAAAATCTCTCTTTGATATTTTGTCCTGATTCATGGATCTCTGAGAGGAATGCTTTTTACTCATTAGCCTGTCTAGACATAGGAACTCCCCATGTGGGCTGACTGCTTCCTTCTCTTCATTGCTCTGTCAATCCCACTAAGGCTGGAAGGCAAGGTTGACCACGGATACTGGCTAGTGTACAAAGATAGCACAGAGGCTGCTCCATGGATTCCTAGTTTGAGGCTGAAATGGATTCAGCATGATGTTTTTGAAGATTTCTGGCCAGAAATAGAGCCATGGAGCTAAATGGAAGTGGGAAATTTAGGAAAATGTGTGTTCCCGTCTTGAGTACTCTGACACATGTTCCACGTGACCACCAGAGTGAGTAATCTGCATGCACTGTGAGGTGGCACTGTGGGTGGCCCACACGGATAGCACCTGTGAAGGGAATTCATAGGCAACGCTTGCTTGGCCATCTGATTCCCAGAGTCCTGTCCAAGGAAGGACCCCTCACCACATGGACACAGCTCTAGTGTGAGGATCGATCAAGCTCTGCTTTTCCTCACTTCTCCACAGGGTTTTGTACAGTACGAAACCACCATGGCTTTAGAGAACAGGCTAAGAAGGGAGAGTCAGGCACCTGGAGTTTTGGTGGCTATTGCGTCTTGGATAAGAGACAGTGAGTGTAGGGAAGGACATTTTTCTTGTCCATCCCACAGTGATTAATGTCATAGAGGGAGAGCTTTGTCTTTGATAGAGCCAGGTTTATAGCAAATAGTTATAGACTCTTCTTCCTTCTCACCAGTTTGAATCAGGAAAATGTGCAACAGCACAGGCTACAATTTGAACTTTCTGAAAAGACCAACTGCCAAGAACCAAACCAGTGCAAGGATACTAAGTTGAATCTATCTATCTATCTATCTATCTATCTATCTATCTATCTATCTATCTATCTATGGGCTTATAAACTTCAAAGAAGCTGGATGCCAGTGGTTCACATCTAAAATCTGTGTTACTCAGGAGGCTGAGATCTGAGGATCACAGCTTTAAGCCAGGGCAGAAAAGTACATGAAACTTTTAGCTCCAATTAATCACAGAAAAAGCAGGAGCTTTGCTGTGGATCAAGTGGTAGAATGCTAGTCTTGAGCGAAAGAAGCCCAGGCATAGTGCCTAGAGTCAGAATTCAGGCCCCAGGACAGTTCAAAAAGAAAAAAAAAAGTCCACAGCCTATCCTTTGGACATCATCAAAGGAAAGATTGTGGTATGTGTTACCTTGAAATTTCATCTAGTCTTGGGATTTTAATGTCCAGTTTCTTAGTTTGTTTTGTGCTGCTGTAATGAGAATGCCCAAGATGGGGTAATTTATAATGAAAAACGATATTTGATTCTATATAGCTCTGAAAATGAGACATCTCAGATCCAGGGACTGCCTCTTATGAGCCCTTCCTACCTGCTTCATAGCCTAGCAGCAGACATCACATTTCAAGAGGCAGAAAAGGGCATATATCAGCTCTCTTGATAGCAAAAATGTTGCCACAGTACAGGCATCAATCCACCCATGAGGTTCCTAAGGGAAAGACTTCACCACTTAAAGGTCTTACCTCTCAACAGTGTTACATTGAGAATAAGTTCCCAAAATATGAGCTAAGAGAGACACATATCATTACTAAGTCAGGATGTAATGTGTATGTCTGAAGTCAAACAGCAGATGCTGGTGTGGATGTGTGTGTGGAGGGGAGGGGAAGAGACCCTAAAACAATGTCAGGGGGAATATAAGCTTGTTTAAAACTCTAGAAAGCAGTCTGGAGATTCCTCAAAAAAAAACCTAAAACTAAAACTAAAACTAAACTAAACATACAACTACCCTGTGATCCGGTAATACCAGTCTTGGGCATCAGTCCAAAAGATTACAAAGCAGAGTATAGTAAAGCTACTCGCTGTACTGTAAGAACAATCACGTTCATTGTTGCACTATTTATCATAGCCAAGATGTAGAAATAGCCCAGTATATAGAAACAACCCAGAGTTATAGAAACATCCTTCAATGGATGAACAGATCAAGAAGATGTATGGTAGTGTACTCCATATGCACAATGGGATGTACTCATTCATTAGAAAGAATAATGCTAAATCAATAGATCTGGGGAAAATTAACTAAAATTAGGCCCAAGAGACAAAGGATACATATTCTCTCTCATATGTGAAAGCTAGATCTAGTTTACAAACACGCAAGTAAACATATGAAGGGTTGTATGCAAGTGCAAACACATATATTGGTATAAGTATTGTATATATAAGGGAGAATTTGAATTGTGTAATTTCTTATAAAAACGAAGTTACTGCCCAATAAAAATGAATAACAGGAAACAGGTACTTGAATAGTGTGTGTGAGAAGAGAGTTCAAGTGGGGGTAGGGGCACGAAAAGAAAAAGTGCAGTCATAATAGTCAATGTACATCCTATGAAATAGGAAAATTGAGGGAGTAATGGGTTAGGAGGGTTGGGAGAGAACGAGGAAAGGAGTGGCAAGGGGCAAGATGTATTGTACTTACCAAGTGATTTGTGGGTTGAATGTTAACTCCTTTGCACCACTTCTTAGTGTTAATACAAATTTAATTTAAAACTTAAAATAAAAACTAAAATGGTAGGGGCTGGGAGTTTGGCCTAGTGGTTAAAGTGCTTGCCTAGCATGCACGAAGACCCGGGTACAATTCCTCGGTACCACATACTTAGAAAAAGCTGGAAGTGGTGCTAAGGCTCAAGTGGTAGAGCTCTAGCCTTGAGAAAAATCCAAGGACAGTGCTCAGGCCCTGAGCTCAAGACCAGGACTGGCAAAAAAAAAATTAATAATCAAGAGAAGTTCTCTGATAGTCTAGATATAGGCCACAGTCTGATGTGCAGCTGACACAAATCTTTGTCCATTCTGTAAGCTGTCTTTTTAGCTTGTTAACTGTGTCCTTTACATTTTAGTGTGACGCAGTCTCGTTTTGTCAACTCTTTCTTTGATTTGCTGTGCTTCTGGATCTTTGTTCAGAAAGCTTCTAACTGTGCTCAGAAACACTAATGTTTCCCCTACTCTTTCTAGTAATAGTTCCCCAGTTTCAGGTCTTACACTGAGATGCTTAATTCATTTTGAATTGATGCTGGTACCAGGTGGCATATAAGGAGCTATTGTTAGTTTTATGCATGTGGATACCCAGTTTTGCAAGCAGCATTTGTTGAAGTCTGTCTTTCTTCCAGCCTATGTTTTTGGTTTCCTTATCAAATATTAAATGGCCATGGCTCAGATGCCCCTCCGTGGATGAATGGATTAAGAAAAAAAGAGTGGAATTTTGCTCATCCATTAAAAAATGATATTGTACCATTTGTAAAGAAATGGAAAAACCTGGATTAAATTATGTTAAATGAAATAAGTCAGGCCCAGATCAACAAAGGATGTATATTTTCCCTTAAATGTGGAATCTAGAGTTAGCTTATGCATGTAGACGTAAATACACTGGGTGGTATGCAAGCGCTCACAAATGTATTAACTGACCTACAGTAGATTCAAGGGAGAACTCAGATAGAAGGGCACAAAGTTCAGCAAAATAAAAACCCCGGAAAGTGGGTACTTGAAGGGGTGGCAAGGTTCCAGGGGAAAGGATTAGACAAATGAAGAGAAGGAGAGAATGCAGTTAAGAGTGAGGGCAGGAGTGGGTAGGAGAAGGATGGGTCAGAATGTCAAAAGGGGTGACATTGGTGAAGATGCATTTTATTAATAAACTGTTTGCTAAGTGGCAATTTCTTTGCCCAACTACTTAAAGATAATAAAAATGAAATTAAAAAAAAGAAAAAAATAACAGGGGAGGTTTTCATAAAAACTAATATCTATCTATCTTCTCTATAACAATAGAGAAAGCTCTGAAATATCCAGGCAATGGTCACTAGCAGCCAGGATTCACCCCCTCCTGATTTTCCAAGTCCTTGCACTACGATTGTGCCTGATTCACTCCAGAGAGGAGCGCTCACGCGAGTGATATGATTCCCCATGATTCTGGCTTGCTGTCACATCAGTGCCTGCTTCAACTGCCATGGCTCCAGGGTCTTATCCACTTGTCTTCCATTTCAGTGACTTCATGCCTCACCTCTGGAATCTATCCAAGCCAACATGACCTTTTCCAGTTCCCTCCTATTCATTTTTTTTTTCCAGTCTTGGGCCTTGAGCTCAGGGTCTGAGCACCGTCCTTGGGCTTTCTCAAGGGTAGCACTCTAGCACTTGAGCCACAGTACCACTTCCGGCTTTTTCTATGTATGTGATACCGAGGAATCGAACCCAGGTCTTCATGCATGCTAGGCAAGCACTCTACCACTAGGCCAAACTCCTGGCCCTCTCCTATTCTTTTTTATCACCTTCCCATTTGGAAAAACATCTTCCTCCTCCCCTTCCACCCCTCCTCTCCCTCCCTCTCCCCCTCCTCTCCCCCTCTTCTTCCTCCTCCTCCCTCTCCATTCCCTTCCCTCCCCCCTCCCCCCCCCCTCCTCCTCCTCCACCTTCTTCTCCTCTTCCTCCTTCTCCTTCTTCTTCTTATTTGTTGTGGGGCTTGAACTCTGGACCTGGGTGCTGTCCCTGAGCTTTTCAGCTCAAGGCTACAGCTCTATTCCTTGTGCCACAGCACCATTTCCGGTTTTCTGGTGGATAATGGGAGATTAGAGTCTCACAGACTTTAGTTCCCAGGCTAGCTTTGAACCTGCATCCTCAGATCTCAGCCTCTTGAATAGCTAGGATTTCAGGTGTGAGCCACTGGCACCTGGCCCAACTCTAACAAGAGAGAAGAGAGGAAAAGGAGAAGTATTAGTGAACTTAAGAAGAGTTGAATTTCCTTCCCTGCTACAGAATAGCAGATCATAATATAAGATCAATATTTTAAACTATTGCCTGATAAGAAATAATAGACTATGAAATACTGCTATTCTTTCCAGAAAATTCTAAGAGATTGCAGGTGTTAATGAGTTGAGTAATATTCAGATAAAAGCCACAGCAGCAAATACTAACTGTAGCCAAAAGGATGGACCATTACTATTTATCTTGGAGATAGATGGCCTCCTGGTTAATTTGCTATCTTAATTATTTGCTAGTCACCCAGGGGTCCCTATGATTTAAGAACCCCAGGTTGCCACTCTATATTTACAAGATGTGTGCTGCATAAGTGTACATCATATTTCCAAAAGTCAGAAATAAAAGAAATTTTCTTTCTTTAGCTTTTCTTTCAAAAATCAGGGAAAATATAATTTACTAAGACTCTTCAAGAAACCTCCCCACTGGCCAGAATGTGGTTTCATGGACATTTCAAATGTGAAAGGAAGGAGGAAAGTGTAATACCTGTGTTTCAGTCTCTCCTATAGGGCATTGGCAGGTGGTACAAGCAATAACAGCCAGAACAACCACATTTGTCTGTCACAGCTGGTGGCTCGAACAAGGACAGCCCACAGTAAAATTAGGGTCTGGCTAGGCATCAGCAACAGCTGTTTTTCTGCTCTGGACTCTTCATCTTGCTCTATTTGTGCTCTGTTCCATCAGGGATACATCACCCAAAAATAACAACTTATATTCTTTCTTCACCCACTGGATTGTGAGTTCCTTAAAGAGAGGGAAATGGTTTACTTAAGACAGAGAACTTGACCTGTAGATCTATTTTTAAAGGTATGGAGAAATCTCTTAATTTATAGACAAATATTTCTTACATGAATGAATAAAGTAATCATTGGAGCACTTCATTTTCAAGGATACAATATGATATAACACAACTGAACAACAGCAAAGCCCTTCTATTAAGAAGGGCTTTCGCTGGAACAGACAAGGGCATAGCAAAGATAGTGTTTTATATAGCTTCAGAGGTGTAATTGTTTTCATGCTTATATTGAGAAAAAAGTATTCCCTTCTCCCTTTTTTTTCTTTGATATCCAGGGAAGAAAATTCATGCCAATCCTCTTACCATAGACTCACATAACAACACTGTACATAAATATATTGACTTATAGCCTTCCAAGGAATGGTCATTATTGTATGTCATCTATATTACCAAATAGTAAGATAAGCAAGAAGAGATGAGAGGTGTCATACTTAATATTATGAGGAGCTCAGTTATTTAGGAGTACTTACTGCCTGGTAGTTTCCCCACACTGACCAAAGAGAACCCTGTAAACAGGTTGATTGTGCTGGGTCGGAATCACGTGAGCCTCTGAATCTATTAGGGTTACATGTAGAGGTTGCAATAAAGACTCAGAAGTTGAGAGCCTTCCTGTAGGTCAGTTATCTAGTTAGTAGATCCCAACACCTAACCCAATCCACATTCCATGCTTTGCTCTTCCACATCAACCTACAAAATAGATGTAGAATGCATTTTTTGGTAATTGCTGTTTGTCTATTTTTGTAAGTTTGAGGGTGTGTGTGTGTATCTGTGTGTGTGTGTTGGGGGGTTGTGTTCGTAGAGAGTGGATGCTGTGTTTATATTATCCTCTGTCCAAGTCAAAATAATATTTTGCCCAATTCATGGGGACTTGTAGAGTTTTCATTTTGCATTTATTAGGCAAATGTTTTGCAGGACTGGGAGAGAGACTTCTGTTTTCTTTGTTATTTTTTCTTTCATTTCTCTTTTCTTCTTTCATTTCTCTCTTCCTTATTTCTGACTCCTATGAGTCCCATAGGCACTGTGGCTCCAAAGGGCTAACTGGAGTTCTCATGTTGCAAGGCATGAGGGAAGCTGAAATAGTGATCCTTAGTAGCACCACAATAGCATGTGCTAATTGGATGCCTTTCTGGGTACCCATCTCCTTCCTGGGTTAAGTCACTGTTGAAAGTTTTACAACAAAGAGAACAGGGGCCCATGGGATAACGCAGTGATTAGGATTCAGACTGGTCAATCTCCTGTCAGGTTTTTGTCTGCAAGTTCTGGATGAGAGTGGCCTGATAGTTTAAACTTTGTTGGGGGAGGTACAGAAATCTGTGAAACATCTGTGTTTGTGCTTCTGGTAAGTCAATGACTTTTGTCCATATCTGATGAAGACAGTAAGAACTGAGAATAATCTAGCTGAAGACAGGTACAGACGACAGTGGAGTTGCTTAGATGCTTCTGTTGGAGGAAAAGCAAAGGCCTGAAGAGGGGAACCACACAGGAGTAATTCTCAAAGCCAGGAGAGGGTTGTCTGGGTGTCTCAGTAGCTTATTGAGATCCTGGGGGGACTTGACTCAGGATGAGCGTAGACATGTGGCTTACTTGTGTCTCTCTTCAGTGTCTGTAGTGATTTTTTGTGTTAGTTTGTTTAATTTGGCTATAATGCAGGTGTTGATGGGAAAATTACAAAAGAAACAAATGTTTCAAAAAATTCTGAGGACTTGGAGGTGGAAAACAAGAGAAAATAGGAAAGTCCTACCCTATGATGCTGATGACTGGCCAGCTGGAACCTGCCAGAAAGACCTGGGGGAAACACTTGGGATGATCCAGCTGTGACATGCTGAGGGCCTGGGGAGTAGGAAAGGATGGGATAGAATGAAGGGTGACTGGAGGGAGGAAACACGAGGGCATATGAGCCTCCTCCACAGACAGACATGGAAAATTTAGACCCAGCTACTGGTGTCACTAACCATGATTTATTGCCTCAGTGTGGTTTTCACACAGAGTATACTTACTCTCCATTCTCTCAGGTCTATGTAGCCTAGAGTAATGACCTGACAAGCAATAACAGACTTTATAAGAATGACCAGAATGTGGAAGGAATCCAGAGTCCCCAGAGTCTAATGGCTCCTTACATTGGAAGAGTTAGAAAGACCGAAGAGAAAAACAAAACAAAGTAAAGAACAACAACAAAAAAACTTTTAGTTTTTAGACTGACAAACTTTCCAGACTAAAGTAGATGATGGTCCTTTACAAGGAACAAAAAATACAAAGCACGGGATCGGGAGCATGGCCTAGCAGTAGAGTGCTTGCCTAGCCTGCATGAAGCCCTGGCTTCAATTCCTCAGTACTACATACACAGAAAAAGCTGAAAGTGATGCTGTAGTTCAAGTGGTAGAGCTCCAGCCTTGAGAAAGCTCAAGGGCAGTGCTCAGGCCCTGAGTTCAAGCCCTGGGACTGGTAAAACAAAAATACAAAGCACTATGTGTGTGTATATATATATATATATATATATATATATATATATATATATATATATATATATATATATATATATATGCTTTCTAATGGAAACACCAGACTATAAAATAGAAAGGTACTTGCTATATCCAAAAACTGCAAGTAAATTGGATAAACTGAGAGTTCTTGAGAGGTACCTTTGATGCTCAGGGCAGGGGAGCAGCCAGACTATGAAAGACCCTTAGTCGTAGATTATATATTTCATTATCCAGTAAGGCTTAAGAAGCCACCAAAGACTTTTGGGTAAGGGAGTTCTTCATGATCAGATTTGTGTTTTAGAAAAAAAATCACCCTGGTTGTGTGTACCAAGCCCAATATGAGGTGGCAAGTGAGAAGGGAACAAAGGGGTTGAAATTGAGCTACAATGTTTATTGCGTAATACTGATTAGTGGACTGTCACAAAATTCTAAGAATGGAGCTCGGCTCTTATTTGAGCCTGATCTCTTCCCCCAGAATAACTTACTAGGTTAGTGAGAGATGGGATCAAAGGCTTTCTAAGGTTATTGTACAATCATAGAAAACAGTAGGTGGGAGATTTTCAGAAATCCCGCAGAAATAAAAATGAAAGAAACAAGGACTCAGGAAAAATATGTTCTTTTTTTTCTTTGTGGAAAACAAAGTACTCTGCATTCTGGAAGAAACTGGAAAAGAGAGAAGCCATCTGTCAGCAGGAAACTCTCTTTATCTGTGGCTCCAGCTTCTTGGATGCAAGACACCATCCTATCATACAAGCCAAGGCAACGTGGAAAGCCAGGCTTTCCCCTTAATGTGAACAGCTTCCAAGTTCAGGAGATGTTTCTACCAGTGCACTTCAGACAGGATTGGCCAGCCAGGTAAGCTCTCAACTTTAGTTTCCTTTTGGAAACAGAATCTATATATGGTCTGTTCATGGCAAGGTGTCCAATGGGCTCAAGTAAAAGAATACTCTTAGCCCCTTTAGTCAAACCCAACTCTCTTGGCATTGTCTCTTCCATACACAAGGGTGCTCATTTGCATGGGTCTGCATGTGATTAAAGGGACCTAGGGTGACTGCTAGAAGTAGTAGTAACTGATGTCATTTGAAAAAGAAACTGTTATAAGAGATTAAAATCTAAATTAAGAACTAATCTCAATCTAATAACTACAATTCAATGGAGAAACCAGCAAACAAAACAAGTTACCCTGTTGAGAAATAGACAGCTACTTGAATAGACGTGTTCTTAAGAAAACATACTGATAGCTAGTAAGCATATGAAAAAGTTGCTGAACATCACAACATTGTCATCAATGTTATTTCTTTATCATACATATGTATAAATAAATATGCATGTGTATAATACTACTTAGCCTTTACAAAGAAATCCTAAAAGAAAGAGGAAGAGGAGGAGGAACAGGAGGAGGAGGAGGAGGAGGAGGAAGAAGAAGAAGAAGGAGGAGGAGGAGGAGGAGGAGGAGGAGGAGGAGGAGGAAGAGGAAGAAGAGAGTGAGGAGGAGGAAAGTAAGAAGGAGAGGGAAGAAATGCTGTGATTTGGAACAATATGGATAAACTCAGAGGACATTATGTTAAGTAAAACAAACCAGCCACAGGAAAAAATAGTCTATATGATAAATAACACAATTTCCTTATCAGTTTATCTACCAACAGAAAATTACTTTCATCTCTTGACTATTGTGAATAATGCAGCAACAAACATGGAGTGTAGATACCTTTTTACACGACTAATCTCATTTTTTTTGGATACAGGTCCAGAAGAGACCTGGACTAAATAATACTTTAATATTTTCTAATTTTTTTTGCCAGTTCTGGGGTTTGAACTCAGGGCCTGGGCACTGTCCTTGGGTTTCCTTAAGGCTAGTGCTCATAGTGTATATAATCTTATTTATATATGAAATAAAAAATCATAGGAGTAGAAGAATTATTACTGGTGTCGAAAAATGGGGAGAGATTGATTAAAAGATACAAAGTTATAATAAGGTAGGATGAATAACTTCAAGTAGATTATTATATGATATAGTCAATAATCCTATATTGTATACTTGAAATTTTCTAAGAGGATAGAACTTAAATGTTTTTCCTCCCAAGTAAAATATGAAGATGTGAAGAGACAGACTAAGTAACTTGATTATCATATTCATTTTTATTATGTACATCAAAATGTCACAAGTAAATCTTAAAGTCATACAATAAAAAAGAAAAAGCGAGAAGAAACAGAGACAATGCCAGGCAGTGGCAAAGACAGAGATTGAAGGATTGCATCTGTTCTAAGTATCACCAACATCTACCAGGAGCTAGGAAGAGAAAAAAAAATCTCAGAGGGAACATGGCCCTGGCTCACTCCTTGGTTTTAGATTTTGAGACTCTAAGAGTATGCAAACATCACTTTCTACCATGTTAAGTCACCCAATATATGATGGCCATGGGAACACACCTTAGTGCGTTCGGCAATCTTGTGCATCACTGTTGGTCCTATGGAAATCAGATTATCATGGAGGCAGGACTTAGGAAGAGACTCATTTGCCCGCCAAGTGGTATAATAGTCCATAAATTGTGAGGAGAAGGGTTAGCTCACCCAAGAAATGTTTGCTTAGTCGGACAAAAAGAGAAAAGCTGATTTTTAACCCCAGGCATCACCTTTCAACTTGGGTGTTGAAATCCCTTAATGTTGATATGCCAACAGGTTCTAATGAGGTAGAGTTGAAACTCCTGGTAATATGCCCATTTAGTTCTATACTGTAGGGGGTTGGGAGAGAATCTATACAGTCTTTATCCTTATGGAAACTTCGTTCTAGTCAGAAAGATTACTAAATTGTTGACGATTGATTAATTGGTTTCTTGCCATGTACTATACAAGGGATTTAAGCTAAGTTCAGCTTCTCTACTCTTCTGACGATGGCATAGGGCTAGGATTTGCATGTGGACATCGTAAGCCAAGTAATATTGCATGTTGGGATAATTATGTGTAAATCTTGAAGCCAAGAGGAGGCCAGCTTTCTGGTTGAAAAGGGAAAAAGGAGGTCTATCTTCTCTGAAAATACCCATGTCTAGAAGGCTTAGATTTTTGCTGTTTCATTTTTTAAGATATACAAATACAAGAGACATTTTTGGAGATCCCACCTGGATAACTGAAGCTGCAGTTGACAGTATTGCAGAGTAATCTGTAGGTCTGGCAAAGAGGAAATAATTAAGAAGCATGGCTATTTTTCATTCAGTGAATCCAAATCCCTGACTTTGAATCCTTAGGAAAAGTTCTGTGCACTTCTGGAAAGCAGTTCAACTTGATTGTGGCGTAGGTAAATGGCTTCCATTTGATGGAGAGAAATATAATCTGTCCTCATTCCTGGGGCAGACGTCATGGGATCTCAGGTTTTTTTTTTTTAACTTGCTAGAGTAAAGAAAGGAATGGAAGGGGAAAGAGGAAGGATCAAGAAAAGACAAGAGGACAATTGTTGAGGAGAATAGGAGAAGAGCAGGGAGTAAAGACTGGTCACATTTGAGTTCTGTCTAGGGAGGGTATGTTTGTGAACCTGTGTGTGTCCCCCCACACAGAGCCTATTCTATGTCAAGCTCAGCAGAGAGAAGATTCTCAGGGGCAGCACAGAATTCTCATCTATTACTGTCTTTCTATGTCCCAAGTTACACAAGACTCTAGGGAGAAAGGGGCTCTGCTCCCTCAGGAAGTAGACATTATCTCATTCAGTGTCAAGACCCTGGAGGTTCTTTGACGTCAGAATTGCATGCTCCACCTCCCACAGGCCTGATCCCTGCTCTCAGAAACCCCCTACCCCCAGGTCTCATTCTTCAAACAGACATTTTTATAGCTCTTATCCTCCCACCATGTGCCTTCCTTCCAGACCCTAAGAACCAGGGTTCTAGTAATGACAAGGAGGAATGAAGAACACTTCCCACCTTATCCTCCTACCTTCATCAGCTCACAGTGACTGTGCCTGTGCATGTGACAAGGAGGTAGGGAGGACAGAGGCCCAACTAGTCCGGAGGCCAACCAGAAGAGGCCAGGGAACCCCATACTCTCAGAGAGACAATGACCTCATTCCAGATTCCTGTTTAAGTTTATTGTCTTCTTGGTGCTTCTGGCTCTCAGTTTTCTCTATGAAAAACTAGATCAACATTGGAGGGAAAGAGAAGTGGAGAAAGTGGGTGAGAAATGCATAATAAAATACCTGAGATATTGAAGGCAAGGTAATATGTTAATATGGGATGAAAGAAGATTGATTCATTATCCTCACTGCAAATAAAAAGCAACAGAAAAAAAAACTTGTTTCATTGCTGTTTTGTTGTTGAGATATGATTTCACTCTGAAGCCCAGACTAGCCTTGAACTCAAGACCATCCTTAATGCAATAGTTAGCATATGGTTTGTTGGGGGCCGAGTAACGCCATGTATAATAACTTTCTGCTGAGACAAGGCAAGGCGCAAGAGGCAGGGCGCAAGACTTGATTACCACTGGTTACAAATGTGTTATTATTTATCACTCTCTGCTGGGACCTAGAGTGAGGGTATATTAGCTGAAGGGACTTCCTCAGGAGGGGGGTTTGTGGAGAGAGATTTTCCTGCCTTGATGAAGCTGTTATTCATGCTCTTGAAATAGTCTCACAACCACGACTTTGATCTTTTCTCTTAAAAATAACAGAAAAAATTATTTGGAGAGGCACCTTGACAATACATACACAGAAGGAGCTGGTATTTGTTGTGGGGTCAGGATGGGATGAATGGGGATAGACTTGTACACTTGGCACTGAAGGATAGATATCCTGAGAAGCAATAGGCAGATATCGTATGCTGTGTCTGGGAATCAATAGAAGTCACTTCCTGCCTTCACAACCTCTTTGTAGCTCTTGAAACAGAATAGTTTTGCAACTACTAGAGGTTATGCAGGTTGTGAAACAGACCCGGAGAATAGGGGCATTGAAACCATGGCCCCTCGAGGTCCCTTTTAGCATTGGCATTTAATAGCTTTATCATCTCAGACCAAAGGCCAGAGGCTTTGATGGAGTATAATAGCCCTAGATGAAGCAATGTGTTTGTTCTGGCCTTCTCCTGGGTCTGTCTGTTATTGGAGGGTGGGCTCAGTGTGGCCTTCCTTCTGGCTCCTCTTTAGGACCAGAAGCTACTCCACCAAGACTCTAACTCACCTGTGAGGTCTCCTTGAAACCTTGGGCTAGAGTTGCTTCTCCAAGTCCCCCAGTGGGTTATCTGCCTCCACCCTTCTCCAAGTCTCCAAGTGACGCATTCAGGATCCCTTGTGTTTTTCTATCTTATGATTTGCACAAGATTGTATATATTTCTGGCTATGGGTGTGGGGGGGAAACCTCAATTATCCTATAATATTTCAATTAAAATTCAAAATGTGTTTGCTTTTGATAAAACATGGAGATAGTGGCAATATTTGTGTCCAAAATACACAAGGGAATATTTTAAACATTTTATGGCACCTTGTTTGTTTTTGGGGTGTGTGTGTGTGTGTGTGTGTGTGTGTGTGTGTGTGTGTGTGTGTGTGTGTGTGTGTGTGTGTATGCTAGTCCTGGGGCTTCAACTCAGGTCCTGGGTGCTGTCTCTGAGCTTATTTTGCTCAAGGCTAGCACACTACCCCTGGATCCACAGCTCTATTTCTGGCTGGTAGTTAATTGGAGATAAGAGTCTCACAGCATTTCCTGCGTGGGCTGGCTTTGAACCATGATCCTCAGATCTTATCCTCCTGAGTAGCTAGGATTATAGATTCAAGCCAGATTCAGTGCTCAGCTCAATCTATTTTTTAAAACTATTTTTATTATCTTTAATTGTTCAAAGGAGTTGCCATCCAACAAAGAAGTTTATGACTACAGTGCATCTTGATCCATGTTGCCTCTTTTAACATTCTCGATCTATTATTCTAATAAACATGTCATTAAGTGGTGCTCTCTTTCTTGATTACTTTCAACATTCTCAATCTATTATTCTAATGAACATGTCGTTAAGTGATGCTCTCTTTCCTGATTACTTTCATTTACCATTGCTGAATAAGAAGACTACATTTCCTACATTTTACATATGTGACAAGGAGGCTGGCAAATCACATAAGTGGTTATTGAGCCTTAGATGATGGGAAAGGCTGCAATTAGAGACTTGGTCTCCAACTGCAAGTACTAACTTCATGAAAAGAAGAGCAAATTCTTGGGGATTGAATGAGATGTTGGAGAGGAAGGTGGGTGAGAAGTCATAAAGGGTATGTTCTCTGCAGTAGCTCATAACTTGGAAAGTTAGGACAGAGAAAGTTTCTAGACTTGGGTCAAGAGTCAGCCTTCACTGATTTAAGTGGCATGCTTGAACAAACACTTAGGCTAGCAAATCTTCGGGTTCTTTTCCTACTCAATATTGTTCACCAATAACCAGTGAGTTGTATGAGTGGGCATGAAATTGTATTTAAAAGCCAAGAAATGGATGGGGGAATGTATGCTCTAAATATACAGATTCCTCAGCAGGTCTAGAGTTTGGAGTTTCTGAGGACTGGGTTAGGAGATGGTATGAGATGTGTGCTGTCACCAGAACATTTTATAAAAAAGGAAGCTTTCAGGAAATTAGGGTGCCACCTCTTTTCTTGCCTAACTTGGGAATGATCCTATTGGTCCTGGCACCTGTGGGTGTGTCTTTATCATTATAATGAGGTTATGATGAGTTTAAGGTTATCCACAATGTTGCCTGTGGTTGGAACCAGATCAGCCTAGGCTGGAGATAGCCTGGATATTAAGAGTTGAAGGCATGTGATTACTCAGGGAGCACTGGTATAACATCTCTTTTTTCTGTTGCTTTTCTTTTTTATTACATTTTATTGTCAGGGTAATGTGTAGAGGGGTTACAGTTACATTTGTCAGGTAGTAGGTAAAATACTTCTCGAACATTGATACCCCTGTTCATGTTTTTGTTCCCATTTCCCTCCTCCCACCCCCTCCCAACCATCTTGTGTTTGCACACTGATAGAGCAAAGGCTACATGTAATTTCAGAGTTCAGGCTGGTTACAGTAAAATAAGAATACCAGGATTTAAACCTTACCTCCATCCTTACTCATTCTTCCTCATCTTATTGCATAG
The DNA here is from genome assembly GCF_031878675.1 of Megascapheus bottae. Classification (NCBI taxonomy): domain Eukaryota; kingdom Metazoa; phylum Chordata; class Mammalia; order Rodentia; family Geomyidae; genus Megascapheus; species Megascapheus bottae. Next base: position 23,238,700 of record NC_143529.1, read on the forward strand.
TTTAATTCTGAAAAATAAAAAGAAATCCGTTCATATATATGATCCCGTTTTCTCCTTCCTTCCTTCCTTCCTTTTTCCCTTCTTTCCTCTTTTTGTCATTAATTATAGATAAGAGTGTCTACTTGGGCTGGTTTCATCTGGCAATCTTCAGATTGAGTAAGTAACATTAAAGGTGTGAGCCATCAGTGCTAGCCTATCTTTTAGCCTCGTGATGCACCTCCAGGCTGATCTTCACATTAGTTGAACTAATTTATATTTCCATCAACAGTATAGGAGAGTTTATTCCCTATCTGTCTTGCTCCTCCACCATACTTCTTTGACAAAATTTGTCATTGTTGGTTTTATTGATGAGTGCCACTCTGCTTGGAGTAAAATGAAATCAATGAAATCTCAGTGTAGTTTTGATTGCTATTCCTGTATGGCTAAGGATGCTGAATATGTCTTGGTCATTATCTACTTTTGAGATTTGTCTGTTGCCTAGTTATTAATTACATCCTTCTTTTGTTGATTAATTTTTTGGGCTCTTTGCATATCTGGATATTAACTCTTTATCTGCTGAATAGCTGACAATAATTTTTTTTCCAGACTGTGGGTTGTTCCTTTAGTGCATAGAATTTTAAAATTTGGTGTGGTCCCACCTGCCTGTCAATTTTTATTCTTAATTCCTGGACAATTGCAATCCTATTCATATAGTTAATCCTGTATGCACCGTCATTTCACAGTGTCAGGACTTAAATCTTTGATCCACTTTGAATTGATTCTTGTAAAGGATGATAGATAAGGGACTAGTTTCAAATTTTAAATAGACTTGTGGAAGGTGGTAGAACTATGCAAGTTGGAGCCTTGTTGTTATGAAGTGAATGTGTTTTCTCTCTGTAATGTTCCTGCCACAGGACTAAAAGCAATGGAGCCAGCTACCATGGAATTAAGCCACAATCAAAATAAGTCTTTCTTCTTTTATGTGTTTCTTTCAGGTATTTATCACAGCTATGAACACAGGATTGTATAACGACATCTTGTTTATTCCAGCAAAGCCTCTGGTGCTAAAATCTATCTCTGGGGCTACTTGCTTTATGCCCATGAATGTAGCTCAGGCATTTGGGCTTGAAGTTACATGACTATGGGGAACTTCAAGTCCCTGCACAACTAGGTTACAGTGTTTGGGGATGGATGTGACCAAACCTGGTACTTGCCACTAAGCCAAAACCACACAGGGAAAGAAGAGAGCACAGCTTAGCTGGAGACACAGCTCTGTCAACCCACATGGTTTAGAGTCTCAGGAATGGGTATTATCTGTGCCACTCTTGATGAGTCACTTCCAGGCAGTCACTGCCTTCTTCTGGTATGGCGTGTGGTCTCAGCAATGAGGCTGTCACCCGCTCCTTACACAGTCACAAAGCCATTTGCACTGCGTAAGGCACCAAGGAGGTCACATAGCACATTAATTTCTGCCTGCAAAGCTCCCATTGCTTCTTGGACATCCCAGGGAAGAAATGAAAAGAAAAGAGGGGCGGGCAGAGAGTGGAAAGTAGGGGAGGCGGAGGAGATCCTTCCATTCAGCCCCAACCAGACAGCTTCTAGATTGTTCATTCTATCCCCACCTCTCCCCATACCTGCCACCCATACTGTTCACTATTGCTCACCACCCACCTTATCTCTTTGCTCTTTAAAGTCCTTTGTGACCTCTAACTATCCAAAGTTCATGTCCAGACTCTGAAGCAGGGGAACAAAGTTCTTCATTTACTTTCTGTTTTAGTCCTTAACACTTTCCACATTGCCATCTCCCCTTCTCCTCCTTCTGCCTCCTTCCCCTCTCCTCCTCTTCCCTCTCCTCTCACTATCTGGCTATCCCTAGTCTGCTTTCAGTCATATTAAGCAGACATCCTTCCATTTCCCTCCATATTTAGCTCATGATTTTTTGCATTGTCTGGAATTCCTTCCTTCAGCCCCCTCCATCTTCTAAGCTTTCCTTAGCCTCTAAGACTCAACCTAGCCGTCCTACAAGAAACCTAGCCACTGGTTCCTCAAATTTGCCCCTGTAATGCAACCTTAGGCCCCATGATATTTACTGTCTAATCTCAATGTTATCTTTCACAAGAGATGATATCCTTTCAAACAAAGTGTAGAACCCAGGATATGGAAGATGTGAGCAAGTATTTGCTGCATGAATGATATCAATGTTATCAGTCAGAATCAACTGGTGCCCGTGACTAGTAAAAGGTCTTAGTCTAATTCCATGTATAATGTAAGGGTCAGACTTAGAAAACGGCTCAAGTTATTGGTGCTGAGCAACTACTCAGATTACAATAGGGACCAGAACCCAGGCTTTAAGTTTCTCAAGGACATGGATCACCTCTCATTGATATGGTGACTCTGGTGACCAGTATCATATCTGGAAAATAGTAGATGCTGAATGCATAAATGAATGAGTACATACACCCCATTATTTCCACTGGCCGGGACAAAGTAGACAGCATGATATTGAGTTTAAACATTCCCAACCACTAAACCCAATAACTAGAGCCCATAATTCTGTAGTTTTCTGCTATCAGAATTGATCAGACAAGCTGACAAATTGCCATGACTTGGTGTACCTCTGCATTTACTTCTTAAATGATCAGTATAAACTCAGCTCCAGATATACTGTTACTATCATTCCAATGGAAAGAGGTTGCTGCTATTTTAAAAATTCCTCTGGAAAGTAGGTGATATGATTCCCCTTGCTAATCCATTCTGATGTCACGTAACCCTCCAGAGAAGATAGTTACCCTTACATCCTGTTAACATTGCTCTACCTTGTATCTGGAATCTCTCTTCCAGCAGACAGATCAGATCACAGATGAAAGGGATAGGATTTGGGTGGCAAGTCATCACTTAGCATTGGCCCAATTTTCCTGGCTTCGTATAAAGCCCAGAAAGAGAAAATGAATGTCTATGTGGTGTTAACACGGAGTATAACATGAGCTTGGACTACTAAGTTCCATCATCAGGCCCGCATTAAATGGGGAGGCAGAGTTTCTGCATAGTGGAAAAGTATCACTAACTTCAATAAGTGATGCTGAAATAGTCATTTGCCCAAGTTTTAAATTTTAGCTTCTTAAATAATTTTTTCCAAAGTCAGACAGCTGTCTGACTATTACCTTCTCAGAACCTTTTTAATAGATCCAATAATAACATTTATTGTTATACATTATATATTATTTATATTATTATTTAACAATTATTTAAACACATACTTTAGATGGATGTGTGATAACACATCTAATTCATGTAACATGATTTGGAGAGTGCTTAGCATATAGTACCCAATAAGTGTTCTCTCTCTCTCTCTCTCTCTCTCTCTCTCTCTCTCTCTCTCTCTCTCACACACACACACACACACACACACACACACACACTCACGCACTCATATACACATGAAATTATCTCCCAGAGAAACTGTTCTCATGGGCAAATTAACATCTGTGCTCTGACTTTCACTTGAGAACTCACGTTTGAAACATGGTTTTCTCTGTTTATAGATTCTTCATCCCTGAATGACCCACAACTCTTGAAACCTGCTAGGAAGATAAAAATCTCCCAATCCCTTGGGACTTCCCAAAGCAAATTTCATGCATATTATCATAGCTTCTAATTTAATAGAGCACCTAAAATTTGGTGAAACTCAACCCACTGTTTTTTTGTATGTGTATGATTATATTTATATTTATATTTATAATATATTACAAATATTATCTTTCCAGAGGATGGGGTGGGGTTTGGGAGGGAGAAGCAGCTTCAGTAAGATAGACTATGACTGGTTCCCAAGTCAGAGCGATTTGGCACAAATATTGGATCCATCAGAACACATGTCAGGTTATTCAGTCTACAAATCTGCTTTGGTTTCAGTGTTGCCAAAGATGCTTACTGGAGTGAGTTGACGGATTTTGTGCAACAAGTTAAGATTTGACCTAAAACTTTCACACCCAGAACTCCATTTGTACACCAAACCAGCCTAGAGTTGATAACATTGCCATGTTATGGTCAAGGGCATTTATTTCAGAAAAGTCAAGTAAGTTCCCCAAGATCACACAGTAAGGTAGCAAGGGCTTGTGTTTTTCCAGGATAAGATCATGGGTTTTTTTTTTTAATGTTTTATCCCCAGCATACAACAAGGAAAGGCTAACAGAAGTATGTGAAATAAATGAGCTGGGCTGGAACCTAGTTTTCTTTCTTTCTTTGCCAGTGTTAGCAAATAAAAGCATGGGAAACCAGTTGAATTTGAATTTTAGATAAATAAAGAATACATTTTAATGTATGTCCCAAATAGTTTATGCAACAATTTCCTCTCTGTTTCTCTCTCCTTACATAATTTGTTTAGTTCCCCACCCCCACTTATGTAATTAATTTATTTGACCTGATGCAGTTTGACCTCAGGGCCTCATACTTTCTAGGTGAGCATTCTGTCATTTGAGCCACATGCTCTGGCATTTTCTGATTTTGTTCTTTGGGGGATAGGGTCTTGAGTTTTTTTTCAGGGTGGGTCTAGGTTGTTTTAACCTAGGGGCACAATCCTCCTACCTCTGATCTCTTCCATTTATTTTAAAAGGCTGCATATCTATGAGTATTTGTTCATAATCTTTGCGGTCAATAAAATTCAGTCTAAACCCTATATGCTGACATTTTTCTACTTACATTTCATTGAATCCTTTAATGAAAGACTTCCAATATAATTTAAGTTAAAACCAAACACTTGTTAGAGAACATGCTTAGAGTTAAATACCCTTTACTTAAATACTCTTAGATTGACTCTAATCTTTTAATAGATCAAATATTTCTCACAAGAAACAGCAGAGTGAACTTGAGTTTTGTCATTATTTTGCATATAAAATCACAAAATTACGATTGAATTTTTTGCTCATTGACCTATTTATTAGAATGTTTCTAAATTTTCCTAGTATAGCTATGATTTTTAATAAATTAAGTTTTATATCAACTGTAAATTTGAAGACTTTTGCTAATGTTATTTATATTCTCCTGTATCTTAGTCATGTTCTCCATGATTAGATTCTTATATTGGTGTATGAAAACTTGTCTCAACTAAGTCATCATCATTGTTAACTAATCTATATATATATATTTCTTTTAGTTTTTCTACTAATGTCCTCCTATTATTCCAGAATATCTTAGTTAGAGTGATCAAGATATCAATGTCTCCTCTCAGTCATTCAAAACTTGGGGGAATGTTGGACTAGTGTTTTGTAGCATGTCAAATTGGTTGGGTTTATCCAGTGTAATTCTTGGGCTAAGAGCTTGAGGAAAAACCATACCATTGCCATGAAGCTCATAACAGGGCATACGCTGCCATGTTGGTGACATCAGCCTTGCTCACTTGGTTAATTCAGTGCTTTCCAGGATTCTATAGTGTATATTTTTCCCTATTGCTCTATTTGGGTGGGGAGAGAGCAACTCGTCACTAAATACAGCCCATACCTATGGGCAGAGGTGTGGGGGGGGGAATTAAACTTTCGGAGAACAAAGTATAAAAACAAATTATTCAGACACTGTAATGGCTTTGTCTCCCCTCTCTTACTTGTTTATTTCTCCCAACATTTATTTAGGTATGTATAGCCTAATACCATGTAATTTACTGTAATGCTCACATTGTTAGGTATTGGGAAGAAGAGCCTATGGCCTTTGGTCCTTGTATTCCTTAAATACATTCTCATCCTTGTGGAGTTATAGAACCTCCTTACTTTCTGGTACCATAAGATATTCCAAGCCCCAGCTATTATTTTAAATTCTGGGATGCTGATGTTTGGCTGACAAGATTATAGATGAACTGGGCATTGCAATCAATTTCAAATGCATTTCTGCTTGATTGCCTTCTCACTTCAGTATCACTGTTGCTTCTATAGCTGCTCTCCATAAAATGGTGTCCTCATATAATCACTCAAGGTTAGTTCTATCTTCCCACATTCTACTTTTTGACTGAATTTCTGCAGCCTTTATTCAGATGTCATATGCTTCACAGTGAAAGGAATGAAGGGAGCAAAAGAATAATGGTTAGATTAACTAACAATCAACTTCCTGTTGGAAGCACCCAGGATGTTTATATAAAAACCTCATTATTTTACTATTTGCCAGGTTCTCTGAAGGTACCTAACACAGACTAGCTTACTTTCTTTCATTATATCAGCACAGTAGAAACTGGGAAAACAGATAAATGAATAAAAAGTAATCAAATAAAGAATACAATTAATGAAGAGAATCATGCAATCTAAATGCTGTACCAAATAATGTGAGAGGAGGTGGCCAATTCTTCAGCAGCCTCTCATCCTTTCATTTGCTGGCAGTCGTAATATCCATGACAGATGACTAATGTTGACTGGCTCTTGGTGCATGTCATGTGTTCACTGTCCAACTTTTTGTGAAATGAGAATTCAATATCTAATTTTGCATGAAATATACCCTCATTTAAAAAAACTTTATTGCTGCCAAGTGGTTTCTTGTAAATTTTTTTTAAAAAATTCTGAAATAATAAAAGTAGTCATAGGTGTATACCATGTAACAAATGAAAGAAACTACTGAAGTAAGGGTTTTCAGGCGATTCTCCGTGTGCTTTCCCAAAGGATTTCTCACAGTCTGTTTATTCACAGTACTCTATGTTTGTAATGCCGGAACATTTCCAAGTTTCCTACTGGCCCCTACCAACTAGTCTCTGTCTTCTTTCTGTAGTATGCGATGCAGAACCACAGAAAGCTGAGGGGCACTCCAAGACACTGGTGTGAGTACTAATTAATATTGAGCCTTTCCCCACTACTACTTGAGACATGAGGAGCCCTTTTGCTCCAGTCTGCTCACAACCATTTCACCAGCAAGCAATTCACACACACTCATTTAAAAGTAGATGGTCATTAGGTCACAGATGGAAAATAGAGATGAATTTATTACTGTGCTCCCATGTTACAGTGCACCTCATACCCTGTCCCCTGACTACAAAGGAAGCTGGAAGCCCACCGTGTGCTTCAGCTCAGTCCTTTCTGGTTTATTTTAATGTATGTTAATGATGGTGCTTTGTTGGAAAATGAAAACTACATGATAAACACTAAGCTGGAAAAGAACCCAGGACAACAGGGAAAAAGGAGAAGTGGTACACTGAAACATGTACAAGTGATCTTACTTAAAATGCCTCAGGCTCACCAGTGGGAGAACTTCCCGTAGATTCTAAGGTTGGGGTAGTCCACCAACCCCAGAGCACCCCAGGATCATTCATTCCCCTTTATGCATTGGCCTTCCTCTACCAGCTACCCAGCAATGATACCTTGTCCAGTTACCTCCCACCACCAGGATCTTCATCTCTTACTCTGCTTTGATCCTGCTCTCTCACAATGGCTCTGTCAGAGGGCACACACTACCTTGATTTTATTTTTTTCCTGGGCTTTTTTTTTTGCCAGTCCTGGGCCTAGAACTCAAGGCCTGAGCACTGTCCTTGGGCTTTCTTAAAGCTAAAGCTCCATCACCTGAGTCACAGCACTACTTCCAGCTTTTTTCTATGTATGTGGTACCAAGGAATTAAACGTGGGTCTTAGTGCATGCTAGGCAAAAACTCTACCACTAGGCCAAACTCCTGGCCCTTTTCCTGGGCTTTGATAAACTATTCAGGGCTGAAGATGCTTTCCCCCAAGAGAGTTCCCCTGAGTTCTAGTCTTAAGGAGGAAAAAGACAAAAGAAAAATATGAGATAAGTTTTATCCCTTCACCAAAGGCTGAAGGCACTCACTGTAAAGAACAGCAGACAGAGCAGGATGCAGTGTGACAGTAGGCTACTATCTGAATGCGAAGCCTTCCTTTTGTCCTTTATTTTAAATGTGTGTCAGAGCCTGGCTTCAGTGACCCAGTGAAGCAGAAGAGAAGGGGCTACATGTATCAACACATAATCATTTCCTCTGAGAAAGATTTCATTTTTCTACCAGGATGAATGGCTATTCCCTAATGCCCAGAATAAGTTATTATTTCACAAGTTATTGAGTGCCAACTATCTGTTGGAAATAAAAGAATAAATATTTAATGTAAGACCCCTGATCTCATGGAGTTCAGAGGCAACCTATCTTGAACATTAGACTTGTTCAAGATCCAATCACAAGAAAGCACATAATCTTGGGAGGAGTCCATTGCATGGAATCTGAATGGAAGCCAAACAAATCCACCAGCTACACATTTTCCACACTGACTTTTCCTTCTAACCCAAACACAGCCCTGGGAATCTCTGCCCGCTCTGAGGAGCAATACTGCTGAACAAGGGTGTCTTGGTTTACAGCTGGCGCTTGGTGGTTGAAGGAAATCATGGATTTTGGTTCTTGTGGTATTCACTCTCTGGAGCACATATAAGTTATGAAAATCAACTGAATCTTTATGACAGACATAAATAGTAGTAAAAGGCATATATTTTTGTTCATATAATTTCCTCTCATTTTCTTGCTTGGCTCCTTTTGGTTTGGGTCTTATGATGGCTGGCTTCTGGGCCCAGATCATATTTCTCTAAGTCCTTGCTCAGAGATTTGGGGAATGGTCATTCATCCCAGTAGGAAAAATGAAAATCTTCTCATGAAACATGGGTCTGGAAAAATCTGCTGCGTCTATATGAAGTATGTGTATGCATGCACACAAAAGGATTGCAATGAACTCCCCCCTTTATAACAAAAAAGGATGGGAAGAGGATGAGAAAGAGAAAGAGAGGGGTTGAATATGATTAAATAAATTTCAATAATATATGAAAACCCCACATTGTACAATTAATATGCACTAGTAACATGGGGAAAAAGGAAGCAAATGTGATAAACTATGTCATGTGTTAAAAAAAACTATTTTCAACATAACTAAATGGATGATTACCTAACTATGGATTCTTTTTGGGGGGGCTCACTTCTATCTTTTAGTCTCACTTCTATCTTTTAGTCCAGAGAGGACTCAGAGATGAGTTGTGAGACTCATCCCTTAAACCAAGAAGCCAGTCTTGATTTCTCTAAAACTCGGTGGCTGAAGACAGATGCCAGAATCCACGCTTTTTGTTTCTTGGTCCCAGCATTCTTTCCACTTGGCCACAGACCACAGGTTGAATTTTATTTTGTTATTTGGATCCAGATCATGGTTGGCCTTCAAAAGGGAAAAAAGTAGCAATGTAGTTTGAATTTTTTTTCAAGCACAAATAAGTGATTGATAACTTTGATGATACTTTCATATACCTCATCCCTGCATAATAGTCTTGGTGACACATTTATGCTGGAGATTATTTCCTGTAAACCGCCTGTGATGAGCTGTTCTATCTGTGAACTCACCATCAATCTCCAAACCATTTCCCAAGGAGGTTGTTTGGGATGGGATGGATTTCTTCCTTCAGAAGTCAGGTGGAATCTGTGAGGAAGACCAGCAGAAGGAAAAGCCTGGCAAAGCCAGAGGGAGATCATTCTAAGAAAGCCCCCACAAAGCCTGTCCTCTCTACATTCCTTGATAAATTTGGGTTTCACACAAGAATTTTCATTGTTTTCATCCTTCTTTATATAAAAAGATCTCATTCAAATATAATTACATATTAAAATGCAAAGTTAAATACTAACTGAGGTTGAGGTGGAAGGACGCTAGGTTTGAAGCATAGCAAAACCCTGTCTTAAAAAAATCTCATATTTAATTCCATCATATGTTGATTATAGGATTCCAGGAGCCAACGATAGTTTATACACTAAAAGTCAGTGATCAGAATTTCCTCAGATACTCCATTTCTTTTCATTTAGCTACAAAGCAAGGGAAAGTAAAGTTAGGATAAGTTTAGGACTCCTTGAATGTTTATTTAAGACTTGGGGCACTGAATGAAACTGTCTGCAACATGTGTGAATACTAAGGGAGTACTAAACAAAGGTGCTGGTTTCGAAACATCTTTTCAAATCTCTCCTCTGACTGGGAGGTTCCAGTAAGACATGATGAACTTTCTTTCTTACCCAAAACAAAGGCATCCGGAAAGAGTCTTGTTTGGATTTTGGGGTGGGAGGGGTGAAGGTTCCAGAGGCTTCAGGACAGTTCTGAATAGTACCTTACTCTTTGTGCATGGATTAATAAGGTCTTCCTAGGTCAGCCAAGCAAGCTATACTCATGGAGACAAGCATGGCTCCAAAGAGGAGATCTTCACTAACTTCAAATCCAGTTCATTACTTTCTACTATGGATTTCAACCTCAGACTGTGGGCACAAGTGTGGAAGAAACACTGTCTAACTATTTAACATAAATCAAATGTTCAGCCTGAAGTGTCAGGAAATTTCAGTCTTATTCTTTATTTCCTAAACTCCCTCTTGGCCTGGGCTGTGTTACAGGTTCTTGCATGTCTTGAGGGATACTGGAAGGCCTGAGGGAACACTCTGCTCTCTTGTCACAAGGGTGTCCCATTCAGATCCTCTCCTCTGGCTCTCCAGACCCCTGAATTCATACTCAGCCAAACTTGCTGCTCCAGATCACCCTGCTGACAAGACCCCAACATTTCCCCAAGACTTTCTGCCCTCTACCCTCAAATTCTAATCTGGTTTGTGGGTCTAGCTTCTGAATACAACAGCTTGAAAATTGTGTTGAGCAATTCAGCTACATACTTGAATGTTTGGAAAGCAAAAAAATCATGGGGTAACCAATGATTGCAAGCCTAAATATCCCCAAGTCATTATCCAGAATGCTCAGAGATTGAGATAATCCCTATCACCATTCCCCCTGTCTATTTTCTACTTCCCTATATTCTGAGGCCTCTCTAGCCACTAAGAGAAGGCCACCATGACAGTTACACTCTCATGTTGTTTTGCCTCAACAATACAGTCTGCTCAAGGGTGTGTGTGTGTGTGTGTGTGTGTGTGTGTGTGTGTGTGTGTGTGTGTGTGTGTATGCTGGGGAAGGTGCCTATACTGGAGCTTGAATTCAATGCCTAAGTGCTGTCCCTTAGCTTTTTCATTAAAGGCTTGCACTCTACCATTTGAGTCATTTCCATTTTATTTTATTTTTTGCCAGTCCTGGGCTTGAGCTCAGGGCCTGAGCACTTGTCCTTGGACTTTCTCAAGGCTAGAGCTCTACCACTTGAGCCTCAGCACCACTTCTGGCTTTGTTTTTCTATGTATGTGGTGCCGAGGAATGGAACATGGTTCTTCGTACATGCTAGGCAAGCACTTTACCACTAGGCCAAACTCCCGGCCCCTATATTGCATATTTTTTAACAGTGAGAATGATTTGGCTTTACCCATGCAGATTAGTAGTATATATGTTTGAGATTTTTTTTCCTCCAATGCTTCCTTCCTTCATCAACACTCTGTCTCCCTGTTTGAGATGCTTTCTTTCTTGAGAGATTGTTGAAGCTGGGAAATCTTGCCCTTAGCTTTAAGCTTATGGCATCAGCTGAAAATGACCCTTTCTGAAATCTGTGCCTCAACCAATCAGACCTCCTGCCTATGGCCAACCTTCCAGCAGTGATGAAGGAGGTGCTAGGAATTAACCTTTTCATTTCCAAGGTCATTCTTCCCCTTCTATCATTTATTCAACAGGATTGAGCAAGACATGTGGGCTCTTAGGCCTAGGAAGTGCCTGTGTGGAAAAGCATAGGACATGAAAGAAGTAACTCTCTCTACCCAGTTCCCTGTCAACCAGCTCTCTGGACAGTTTGTCCAGAGCAGTTTCTGCTTTGCTGTTGTCACTGTTAACAGTGTTGCTGAAGCAGGTACTTCATGAGTACATGAAGATATTTTATGTCAGCCTGCCGTGGCCTTCTCATTGGGCCACATTGAAAATGTTAAATAGCCTACATTGTGACAATATTTTTGTGGCCCTTTTTTCTACCCTGCAACTTTCTCTACTCTTTGCCAACAGAGTCTTACATTAAAGTCTCGTTTTAGGCTTATTAATTTTGTTTTTATTCTTCCCTTAACTCTGACAAGTTCTGTTGTACCCAGCTTAGGAATCTGGTACATCACTGGTTAGAGAGTCTAGGGCTGACTATATTTTACCATCAATTGTGCTCTAGGGAACCATCAAGATGATTTCTATGTCCTTCCCTCTGGCAGATTTGGAGGAGGCACACTGCATCCTGACTGCTGGTATCACCCAGGATACAGGAAGAGCACAGGAACCATAGTGGGACAGAGAGGGATAGAGAGGAGAAAGGGGCTGAATTCTCGAAACATAGAAGGCTTCTCTAATAAGTCTTGTATCTCTTCTAGGTGGGGGATCCCCTGGTGGTCTGATGGCACCACTGCCCAGGCAGGAATCCAGTGACAGGCTCGGGAAATTGGTGATAGATCTACAAGTGATGTTCCTTGCCTTTCTTGTAGTAGCTGAGGGGTATATTGTGGTTGAGAGACAAAATACTTATGTCACAGCTCCCTGCTACTCCTTGTATCCAGCCTTTCCCTCATTTTTCTAGTTGGAGTGAGTAGATTATTTTATCACTAGAGTACAAATCAAAGGCACCACCAAGGGTGCACACAAACCATCAGTCACCTATCCTTAATCCCAGTGGATTTTGCTCCCAGCTTTGATCAAAATCACGACTACACATCTTTATTTCTGCTTCTCAGGCTGGAAATTAGCTGGTTCCTATGCTGTTGGAATTATTGGATTTGTGGAGTGAGGAATGAGGTAGACAGGATTTCAAATGTTGCCACCCAACCTTATGAACAATTTCCAGTGCTCCCACCTCTCCAGCTGCAGGTTTCTTAGCTTCCTTTCCTGACACACTGTATCTGTACTTTTGTCTGTCTTGTATAGTAGTCTATTTTGGGTCTGTTTGAGAAAACAATGATGAAATAAGGGGACATTCAGGAGTCCATATATGAAAAAAGTTAAATTAGAAAGCTAACAACTTGGATGTGTAAACAGATTTTGGATTCTAGAGTAGAAAAAGGAATTTGATTATGGGTTCACAATTCTTTTCACCATCTTTTTTTTTTTTCAGATGAAGAATGTCTTTTGTGAGTTTTAACTTCTCACCCTAGAGATGAGTCCTTACTTCTGACTCCAGAATACTGCGTGCTAATAAGCTGATGTTTTCAATTCATGCAAAACCTTGGCTTGGAAATGAAATTTTGATATATTGCTAAGTAGTGGCTTCCTCTAACATATTCATTTACTAAATATCTAAAATCCAGAAAGTTGCTCTTCCATTTTTAGGAAGTGTAGTGTACCTTTTCCAAGCAGTTTCTCACCGAAGGCCAGGCATGACAGCAATTACAGATATGTCACCTCTGTTTGCCTCATGCTAGAGGAAAGATCATGGTAGGGAGATAAGGAGGAAGGACTTTGATCTAGACTAGGGCTGGTATTAAGAAAGAATAAGGCAGAGTGATGGCAGGTAACCATGGACCATAGTTACTGTTGTAAGACCCAAGTCAGGGAGAGGAGAGGGAATATTTGTAGTGAGCGAGCCATGGCACTTCATTTATCATTTGTACTGCACTTGCCCTACTAGCTCCATAGAAAAACACATCTCATAGCTCACACTGAAGAACTCAACAAGAAATACATTGAGTTCAAACGCAGCATCATTACCACTCAGGATGGTTTTGATGGCAAATTGATGAGGGCATTCTTCTAGTCAGTGCCCACTGGAAATATGTGATCATCCCTACCAAAAGAACGAAACAAAAGGAAACACACAGGAGTTTTATCAAAAGAGGTGCATTCCTATTACCTGTCATAAAACTAAAGATGCATACACATCATTTTGGCAGAGATCTATTAATATGTCCTATATCCAAGTATATCCCAAGAAACTAGGGAATCAGCTACTTTTCCATATTTAAAGTAGGAGAGGTGAATAGGGAAGAAACACTGAGATAGAGAAAGGAGACTGAGGGTGGAGGAAGAGGGAAAGGCACAAGCAGGAAAATAGTCAAACAGAAGGTCAGAGAGACAGAGAGAAGTAGAGTGGTATACTACAGGCCTGGGGAAGCATTTCACATAAAAAAAAGCCAAATAACACCTCAGAGCAGATTCTCTTTAAAAGTTATGCGCTGATGTTGTTTAGGACATGTGTCTTAGGGTCTTCTCATTTTCTCTTTCTGCCATTCCTGAAGGTGCCATTGCACTGCTATTGTCATTTCTCCTGGCTACTCCTAGCTATAGTTACTACGTCACCCAGAAAGCTGACTTAGTTTTTTTTTTTTTTACTGTCCCTTCACCAGGTCTCTTCTCCTTGTCAAGTGCTCATTTCTTCTAACACCTGCACTCAGAAGCTACTGGTGAGCAGAAACTAATGTCATTTTCAATTCTTTTTGAAGTAAACCAATGGCTCAGACAGTCACTTAACATTTAAGGCAACCCTGCCCCCATTTAATCAACCCATCAATCTAATCTCCCATCTCTCAGCTCTCTTCTTTAAATTCTATATTGTAACCTATCCCTCCCTGCTCCCCAGAGCCTTACCTCAACTCAGCTTTTAAGTAGCTCTTCTTATCTTCAGTGCCCTTTTATTCCCACACCTAAAGTCCCCATGTCAATTTAAATCCAACTCAAATCTCCTTTACTCCATGAAGCTTTCCAAATTGGTTTGTCTTCAAAGACCATTCTTTACTTTTTGTTCTATCCACTCACAGTGGTTAATACTCAGCATTTAGCTACTAACAACTTCTCCATATTGCCTGGTTTATGCTTGCAATTAGTCTTTCTTTCTGAATCTGGTCAAAAGCTACCTGGAGGCAAAGAATAAAGCTTGCATTTATATTTAAAATACATACCACCAAACATCAAAGCGAGCCCTTGACAGATGACCATCATCTTGGTTATTTTATTGCTCAGAGCATGGCATAATAGACTTGTGGGGGTAAGGTCAAGGTGGACCAACTAAATTGAAACAAAAGGGAGATTGTGGATTGATATGGTCTCCCAAAGGCTTTTTGAGGTGCATGAAGTGAGTGATCCCCTCTTGAACTTGCCTTACAGGATGTCCTAACAGCAATGTCCGTTACTGGATTGTCACATGAGAGGAACCTTACAGCTGCAGAACGTCACCAGCTCAAAATGTAGGAAAAATGAACCAATAAGCAGCTGCTAACAGAAGGTCAAGGGTGGGACTTTTTCTTAGGTATTAGGAGGCAGTGCATATTGGTATAGACATTTGTGAACATCATCAAATGCTACTGGCAATGACTCTGAAAACTTAAAATATAGATATTTTTTAGTCCTCTTTTTCACATCTCAGTGTTGTTCCTGAGATAGGAGGATATTTATTTCAGCTTTTATTGCCACAAGCCAAACATAAGCATAATCTAAAACCCATCAAGAAAATAAATATCAAATAACTAATGGAACATAGATCTCAAAAGATATAGTGTAGCTTTTTCTTTTTTTTTAATGAGACAGTGCTTTATAGAACATGCAGAAACCTTGAAGAAACCAAACAACCTACATATCAATACCTGCAGTATGGAAGAGTTCAGTGACAAATATAAGACCAACTTCTCTGAAGCTCTCTGTATAGGTTTCCATATATGTAATGCATAGACTCATTTCTAGAAGGATTGGCGTACTAGAGGGAGGCAGACATTGAAAAATTCAGTTTTATCTGTAGGCTCTTCATTTTGTAGAAAGAAAATACCTTCACATATTACCAATATTAGTAAGAAATTAGTCATATGGAAAAATCACCTGAAGTAATAGAAGGAAGAAGAAAAGGGGATAAAAGATATTTTTTTTGTGGTTTTATGAGTCATAGCCACTCCTGTCAGTGGGGACTCTTGGTGGTTAACCAAATGTAGTGAATTTGGAATCACTACTAGCCTTTTCTCCCAAGAAAGGGGCTTCAGTGGATTTTCCCTGGATTCAAGCACAATGTCTAGAACAGAAGTGAGATCTTAGCAAGAGATCTTAGCAAAGGAGGGACTATATTAGGAAGATGAAAAGACATTCCTCTCATCCCAAGCCAGGTCAAAGTCACGTCAGAATCAGTGGCAGGGGAGCCACCTGGACTCAGGGCTCTTAAAGGTGAATGTGCCTAGATTTCCTCAGAGGTTCTGTTGAACTTTCAAGGTCCTGGGCTTCCCTCACAGAGATTCAAGGACGGGAGTGTGTGGCCTACAAAGCTATGCAGGAATACTGTGTCTGTCATATCCTGAAAGCTCAGGGATGAGGTAGAATGAAGATCTGCTACCTCTGCCCTTTATATTTGTTCAGGAGAAGCCTTGTTTTGTTCTCCCTTTTTCTCAAGTCTGGCCTTTTCCCCCACTTTATGTTCTCACAGACATAAAAATGAAACGAGACAGAAGATGAAAGATGCTACACTGGGGTACATGGAGAAGAGGAGGAAGGGAACAAAACGAATAAACACAGAGGTAAAGGAAAGAGGTGAAGGAAAGTTAGTGCAGTTGGATGGCTGCCTTGAAGTGGAAGATCTGGGTAAAAGTTGGCTGCATTGGCCTTGGGGCCTTACATGAGTTTTAGAAGTTCTTAAATTATAAAGCTTATGTCTAAAACCTGTTGTGTTAAAGTGGAAAGAAAAATCACCATTGCAAGGTTGTGGACAGCAAGAGGAGTGAGGCTGGGTCAATGCTTCAGGTGTTGTTCTTGAGAACTGGTCTGGATGTGAGGTGCTTATCCTATGCCAAGCAGTGTTCTGAGCATCTACCCACCTAGCTTTCTTGATAACCTTTGAGGTAGCTAGGATGATTTAATCCTATTTTATACATCCTTAAAGTATGGACCAAGGAATGAAGTAACTTCAAGAATTTCACATCTGAGTTACTATTCAAATCTGAACAGTCTGGTTCCATAGCTGATATTTTAGTTATTGTTTTTATACTTATTAAACATGTGAAATTAAGGCTGGGATAGTGGCTCAAGTGGTAAATCACATAATCACCTACCTTGTAAGTCGGAAGCTCTGAGTTCAAATCCCAGTACCAATAAAACAAAGCAAAACATATATGTGTATGTGAATACCCATGTATGTATACATATATTAAATATACACATATGTAACCTACATATATGTGTGTGCATACATGTATGCATGTCTGTGTAGCAAATTCAGTGAGGATGTCAATACGAGAATTAGCAATTAGGTAGGAAAGATCAGATGGTATGTGGAAAATAAAATATGCAACTTGTGGGCAGGAATAGGAGGAAGATACTGGGGGAAAGCAAAGTGAAGGAAAGTAAAATTGTTTAAAAAAGAAATGTACTCCTCCCTACCTTATATATGTAACTAACCCCTCCCTACATCACCTTGAAAATAAAACTAAATTTAAAAAGAAAAAAAAAGAAATGTACTCATCTGACTTATGAAATGATAACCCCTCTGTACAATAATCCTAATTACTATCATAAAATTAAATTTGAAAAAGAAGAGCTACAGGCAACTATAGAATTGAGGATGTTTTGATGAAATCTTAAAGAACAAATGATTTTATAAGGAAGAAAGAAGGAAGAAATGAGTGGCGCACACAGACAAGTGAAAGACACAATCTGTGAGTTGAGGACACAGAAGATCTGTACTGAGCACATGAGAGAGAAGAGGAGGTGAGCAACTGAGTGGGAGTAGAGTAGATGGCAAGGATAGAGAGTGGAGGGCCTGTGATAGGGATTGAGATTTGGATGTAGGCAATAGGATCCTGATGGAAAGAATTAAGTAGGAAATGGATGGTCAAGTTTGCCTTGTTTGTTTGAGAAAATGAAATATAACAAGCACAGGAAAAAATCTAGAGACTTTTGGTATCTGGCATTCTGAGTCTGTATCTTTGCAGACTAGGAAAAACAGACCTGTGGTGAACTTAAGGACCAAAATAACATGCCTCCCTCATTTTCCAGTTTTTTTCCTGAATTATCTAGTGTTGTGCCCTAAATATTCTGTGCATATGGTCATGTACACAGCTTGTGAGGTGACTGGTAGAAATTCTAATTATTTAGTCATATATTGATTTAACATTGGGAGTTCATTCTGAGAAACGCAGCCTTGGCTGATTTCACTACTGTGTGAGCAAGCACTCAAACAGCCCAGATTGGTGGAGGCCAATCACTCGACGAAGCCTCTGCTACATTCAAGGGTCACAGTAAACATGGCAGATACAAAACTGCTGCCCATGTAACATGACATATTGCCCTTTTTTTAAATAAGTAGGGACCTAGTAAAATAATGATAAATATATAATATACTAAAACATAAAGTAGCAATATAGTAATTGATTATATATAACCAAGTATTAAGTACTATTCATAGTTGTTTGCCTTATACCTTATATGAGCGATGATACAGTAGGTTCTTTTACATACGCATTACCCCAGAGACACAAGCAATGTGTTTGTGCCACGATGTAATGATAACTTTGATGTCATTGGATAATGCAGCTCAATGGATTGCAATCCATTGTCCACTGAAACATTGTTCTGTAGTGTATGATTTATGAGAAGGCTGGAAACTTTCATTTTTAGTGGCAGTGAAGGCCTCTGTGGGGCAGGAAGAGAACCCTTTATATTCTGTGACAAAAACTGATGAATAAATAGCTCTCCTGTCTTTGTATCCTGAGCTTTCTCCCTCACTTCATTCCAACAGAAGTGGGTGGAGGAAATGTGAATGTTCAGTGGCAGAAGGATATAGACCAGGCTGGAGGTGTGAAAGAGAATCAGAATCCCTCCTCTGTGGCTCACTTCCTATACACAGAAGGATGGAGTTTCCAAGCTGTAGAGTAAGAAAGTACCTCTTGTATTTGCCTCATCAGAATTTTATAAATTGTGAAGAGCATTCATTCACATGCATGATCTCAGTTGGATGGAAGCTGCCATTCTCACCTCTGTCATCAGGACCAAAATACCTTGTGACTTCACTCAGCAGCTGGCTGAGGGGTGTGAGGAACTCAGCTGTGCAGGTGGCTGGGAGATTGGGGAGGGGATCCTGGAAGTGTATTCTGGGAGGAGGAGGAGGAGGAGGAGGAGGAGGAGGAGGAGGAGGAGGAGGAGGAGGTGGAGGTGGAGAGATAGCTATTCCTGGAGAGTGAGAAGGGAGATGAGCAAAGCCTGGGAAACTGTAGCTAGAAGTTTGGATTTTTTTTCTCCCTCTTGAACCAGGTCCTCTTATGTAGCCCAGGCTAATCTCAAACCATAGATCCTCCTGCCTCCACCTTCCAACTACTGAGATTATGAGCAGTCCCTACCACATGGGGCCAACTTAAGACTTCTTATACCAGTCCATTGGTCATCTCCAGCCATGCAACTGCTATGGAAGGAAAGAGCAGCTTTCTCTGAGTCTGAATACTTTGGGGGAAAAGCTGATTCTGTTTGCATAACGAGTTTTCATGCTTAATGGATTCATGGGGTTTTTATTTTTTTTTTCTCAGCCAGATCTGTTTTTCATTCTAGCTGGATTTTCTCTTCCTGTGGCAAACAGAATCTGAATTGTTGTGTCCTTCTAAACCCCTTTTCTATACAGATGTCTATATTTAATTCTTCATGCTTGTGTGTTGCAACTAAAAGTTACAGATGAAAGTTAAGGACTCAAAGGAAGCCCAGTACCAGAGCCCCTTGGAGGCAGGCAAGACTCATATCCCCCTTGAAATCTCTTGCACAAAGCCAAGTACAAAGAACATACATTTGCTTAATGATTCTGCTATATGAAGAAACAATGGATGAGGTGTGGGAGGAGGTGGATTAGGGGCTGGAGAACAGAACTATCCTGCATGTATGCTCACTATGCCTTTTTATCCCACGGGTTCCTGTTTTCTAAATGGATGCTTCATTCACATCACTCACCTAGATTCTCCAGATGCAATCCACACATCATGGAGGAAGGATAAAAGTAACACCCCTAATATAACATACTCTTGCCCTGGGCATGCATTCTTTTGTCTGAAAAGGGGAGTGTTGATCTCCAGCTTACCCCTCCACCTCCTCAGTGAGGAGGATGTGTTCCTGTCAGGAGGGACCGCCCTCTCTCACTGAAAAGGAGTCTGGAGGCCAATTATGTCCTCATTGTCTTCATACTGGACTCAGAATGATGGGTTCTTCCCAAGGCAAGTTAGGACGGTGTGGAGAGAAGAAAAGACAAGGCCTTTCAGAAACGACCCCTGTGTGAATGAGAACAGTTCTACTCCATGGTTGTGAGCTCTCCCATATCCAGATTCTGATTTAGCATTTATGAGCGTGCTTTCACCCAAAGCCTTAATATGAGTTAAAACATCTCTACAGATTCTCATTTTGCAAAGGACCTTCAGAAATGGAAGCACATTTCTTTGAATTTGTTTTTGGCTGTGTTATGTTTGGTTTAAATTTGTTTTGTTTTGAGACAGAGTGGCATTATGTGGGCCAGGCAGGCCCAGAACTTAGCTGTTCCCTGAGCCTTCAAAGTGCTGAAATTACAGGTACATGCCATCATGCCTGGCTTCCTGTGAATTTCTTTATGGATAGAAATCTTCATACTTCACACACTCACACACACACATATACATAGCTGTACATATGTGTAACATACTTTCACCCATCCTCAGATTGATGAGTAACTCTAATGACTGCTGTGAAAAGTTAGCACTCACTGAGTGTGTGTCTGTGTGAGTGTGTGTGTGTGAATGCGTGAATCCTGGGGTTTGAGCTCAGAGCCTGGATACTGTCCCTGAGCTTCATTTGCTCAGGGTAGTGCTGTAGCAGTTGAGCCAAAATTCCCCTTTCAGCTTTTGGGTGATTAATTGGAGATAAAATCCTCATGAACTTTCATGCCCAGGCTGGTTTCAAACCATGATCCTCCCTTTCAATATTTTCCCCATACCTCCCACCCTCTCCTTCCCTTACTTTATAGGATCTACTTTGAATTCTTGACCGTATTCCTCTCCCTTCTCCTCTCCATTTGTCTACTAATCCCTCTTTTACTCCACCTCTATCAAGTACCAAATTCCTTTGTTTGTGAGGAATTACATGATTTGAGTTTTCTCTTCAATCTGCCATATTACAGTGAATATATATGTATATATTTGCATATGACCTAATATATTTAGTTAAAGTTTATAAGCTAATTCTAGCTTCTACCTCTTAGGGAAAACAATGGAACCTTTTTCTCTCTCATCCTGATTTACTTCACTTAACGTATTTTTTCTAATCCAGGACTTTCCATTTCTTGTCGGATGCTGCAGTATCAATCTTCTTAATGCATGAGTAAAATCCCATTTAATGTATATATATGTATATGTATATATATATCACATTTTCAAATCCATTTGTCTATTGAGGGTTATCTGGACTGATTGCATACCTTGGGTATGGTGATTAGTGTTGCAATTAAGAAGGTTGTGCCAATGACTTTCGTATACCCTGGTTTATATTGTTTGGATAGATGTCCAGGAATGGAGCTGTTAGGTCATCATCCATACTGCTTTCCAGAGTACTTAAATTTTCATCCCGCCAATAATACAACTGGATTCCCTTCTGGCCACCTGTTTTTGTTTGTTTTCTTGATAATGGCCATGGTAACTAGGGGGTGAAATAGAATGTCAGTGTTGCTTTGAGTAGCATTTCCTACAATGCCCAAGCATTGTAGGAATGGCTATGGGCCATTCTTATTTCTTCTTAGAAGACTCCTGTTAACTCATTAGCCCATTTATCAGTTGGGTTATTGGTTGATGTGGGTTTCATTTTTTAAGCTCTTGGTATACTCAGAATATTAGGCCATTGTCTGACATATAGCTGGCAAAGACCTTCAACTGTGTAGGCCATCTCCTGACCCAGGTTGAAGGAGAGGAGGGCAGGATTGGCTGCAGTGTCAATAATTTTTGCTCAGTTAATAGTCATATGCATTTATATGTTCATACATGGGTTATCTATCAGCTCTCAGAACCCCATGGTCATGCTTCTCTGGAATGTGACCCCCATCATTTTTCTTTTCCTGATTCCCACACTGCTGGCCAGAGTGAGCTTACTTCACAGAGCCTTTCCCTTCTGAAGCTTCCAGATATATATAAATATTTTGGGGAAAATCCTAAAGAAATTGCTAAAGATTCCCAAAGAGAGGTACAAAAAGAATAACATCCCATTTGCTTTTCTCTGTGAAGTGCCAGAAAGTGTTAGATTATTACATTCAATAATAACTCCTGATTTCCAATTCTTGCTTTATGACTACATTGGATATAGAACTGTGTTTGCTCAGGGAAAATGGGTCACAGATTGCTAAACTAGCTCCTCACCGTGCTGTGGTTAAGAGCTGTTTGTTTTTCAAATACCTTAATTGTATGGTCTACCAGAAGAGAGGGGCATTGAAAATTATACCTCTGGACTAACTGCAACCAGATGGACAGAAACAACAAGGCATCTGAAAAAGATAAATGCCTCACAATCCCCTTGTGGTTGGTTTTATTGCCAGTTAATTTTGTAATTTCTTCTAGAGTAGGGAGAGATTCCCCAGGGCTAGGACTAGACCCTCAGCAAATCCTAGGCAGCTTCCAGAGGGAGGGTCCTTTTTTAAAAAAAAAAGCCCATTTGGGTAGAATTGAAATAAATGTATTGGTCTGGGGCTGGAATAATGGATGGAACTGTTGGAAAATGGAATTCGAAGCCCCAAAGCAGTAACACATCCCTCTTCATTTCATGGTTCTTAGTGGTTTTCATTTTGCAATGCCTCTGCTGAAGACAAAGCAAGGGTTTTAGGTTGCTGTTAGAGCTGAAGAGATGGGAAATATGGTAAGAAGTGATCACTGGCAAGTTCAAATTCTAGAAGCCAGAGTTACTACTATTCCATGTTGAGTGAGGGTCCTGTGCATTCATTCATGAGCTCTGGGTAAGTCTGACCCCTGGACATTTGAATTTTTCCCTAGGAGTGGTGTTTGAGCTAAAATGCAGCCCTGCGAGTATGCCCTTACATTCAAGCATCCAGCCTGTTGGACTGTTTCCAACCCACTCATGGTCATTATATGTCATTTCTTGGAGGATATGGTAAACATATTGGACCAAGGGTTGGAAGTGAAGGAGATGTGGGGATGAAGCCCAGAGAAAAATACACATTGACAACCTCATTGACCTCTTCTTGTGAAACGGTTGTGATTTTCTGGGATTTGGTTTAGACTCTGACCTTTGAGCTTTGACTCCTGACCTGTGGCCCCAAATTATTGACCTTTGGCCCTTGATATCTGACCCCTGACCTTCACCCTTTGACCCCCCCAACCCTTGATCTTTGACCCCTGACCTTTGACACACACACCGAAAAGTGTGTCTCCCAGAAGGATCCAAAAAATTAAAAGAGAAATGCATTCTTTCTTCCTCCTCTCTGTCGAACTAGCCCCTCCTTTCCTGCTTCATCCCATCTAAGCCTAAAATGTCCACTTAGGAAAATATGTAAATAATTTACTTCTGTGCAAACAAACATATATCCAAACATATTTAATGCAACTATACCGTGGTCTGTCTTTTGAGATTTTTAGAGCCCTGGAGGCTTTTAGGATCATGTGATTTTAAGACTGAACAGTTCAATCTAGACAAATTCACCCAGGCTGGCTGTGGAGGCAGCCTTATGTCATAATTTCTGCTTCTCAAGTGAATGCTAATTACAATTGCACACACATAATTGCACTGCTATCTAGCTGACATTTTGATGAACCCTTCTCCCTGTCACCTGTTGTCTCTAAGGACAATCAGATTTATTGGATTAGTAGTGTTGATCAGTAAGGGCCGTTTGTCACAGGCAGAAGGCCTTAAAGACATTTCACAGGCTCCATGCCTTATTTCCATTAGGTACTCTATCTAGCATTTAGAGGGGAATTTATGTGGTGTGGATATGGGAGGAGGTGGGAGAGGGTATTAGCAGGAGTGGTGATGGATGGAAGGAAGTAACTGAGGAGCTGTGCTTAAGATAGTTGAGCTTCTGAATGCTCTATACGGACGGAGATAATAGCTATCTGTTCTCCACATCCACTGGGAAGTGGACAAGGGAACGTCAGTTAATAATGTGGCAGAGGAGATCAGGGCACACAATGAATTTTACAGCTGACAAGTTCTTTGGACACTGGAGCCATTGACCAAGTGCTCTGTGAGTGGGGTGACATGCCCTTCTCCAGAGGCCACCAGACACATCTGTCTGGCAGAATATAAATGTGGTGCTACCCAGAAGGAAAAGAATGGATAAATTCATGTTGGATTCCTGCATTCCAGCCTGGCGATATTTACTTTAAACCTCATTCCTGTCCCGAGGAGGTCTCGAAGATTTCCCATCATGATTTCAAAGGTGTCTTTCTCTTTTCACTTAATTCTCTTGGACAGGGAATCAAGTGTGATTTCTTAACAGAAACGTGAATGTGGCTCATACTTCAGCCACTCACATAAATTCTAAGGATTTGAAGACAAACATTTACATTGGAGAGGGACGACAATCGTAGTTCTTTCTCCTCGTAAAATGTGTGTGACAGGGAGTTTTTTTATTTTTCTCTTGTCACATTTTAATGCTATCTTAAGAAAATGAACTTAGAGATCCTTAACTAAGAATTATCACCTACAATTCTTGATGGTATCATGCAAATCAACTAGTAGAGAAGGAAGCTGAGACACACTTAAGTGGAATGAAGGGTCATAAGAGTGCTTCAAGGAAGATGGGAAGATATTCAACACAAAATAGTAAACGCAATTGTAAAGAATGTTTGGGCTCAAGAGAGAAGTAAAATGCTACCTTTAAAGGAACAAAGGATGAAATGGTTCTAGATGCAAAACTGGGCCCACACTCCCCCTGCCCCCAAATGAAAGAGAGATGGGCTCAATTAAATCATGTGCCTTTTAAATATGGTAGGTTTTATCTCTGCTTTGTACATGTCCAAGTCTCTGTTTCTTTGTAAACTTAGCCAGTTCCCAAACTTTCAGATATTTAGTTACAGTATATATATTTTTTACTGCAAGGTTGGAGGTAAAAGTAATTGTGTTGGATTTATTTAGAGATTATCACCCAGGGATCCAGTGTAGGAATTTTAAAGAGGATTTTCTATGTTCAACTTAATCTCAAACTTCTCCTTTTTTTTTGGTCTTTTCATCTGCTTTCTGTCTTTATTTATGAAAGCAAAAAGTTTACAACCTAACTTCTTATGTTTGTGAATGATAGACATTGACTCTAATGGCTAATTTTTCCAACTGGACCAATTGCCAAATGACTAACACTGATCTGCTTAACATAAAATCAAAGTAAGAAATTATTTCCACTTAAGAAATCTCTCATTTATCAAATATATCCAAAGACCTACAATGACAAATCTGGCTGATGTTGGCAATAGTGTTCCCTCTGCCAATGAAGACACCGAGCTGCTCCTGGCAGCTGTCCCAAAGTCACCCTATTCACACACTAAAATGTTCTCTAGGACTGGATAGTAGAGATCTTCCTCTAGGCCAGTCAATTATCTGCATTCGTGTGATTCACACCAGTTATAAACCTGAGTAAGGGCTTGTTTACCTCCACATTTTATAACAATACTCCCAAAACATTTTGAAAAAGCCCTTTTTGATGATTGGACAATCTCCATCAGAGACCTTCTATTCAACTTTTGCTTCCTGAAATTTGCAGCGCAAAACAATGCCAGGGCCCAGAGTTTGAAAGGAGACTTTCCTTTTATCATTCACCAGCTGTGGATATGAGATTTCATTATTGCTGTAATAAGTATTTGAGAGGACAAGTTCCAAGGAAGAAAGATTTGGTTCATTGTTTGGTGGTTTCTGCCTGTGATGGACTTGCTCCTGTGCTATGAGCTTCTAATGAGGCAGAATATAATGGGTACTGAGAACATGAACAAACCTCACTTCATGACAATCATGGCAGACACAAGAAGGACACTGGAAAGTGCCAGTAACCAAACAATGCCTCCTAATGGCCAATGGATTAACTTACTGATGAATTAACCCCCTCTTTATTCAACCTTCTTCATAGCACCAGCCACCAGCCACGGGACAAGGGGAACAAACCTTTACCTCACAAGCTTTCCAGGGAGAGCTGGTCATATGCAAATCACAGTGATATGCTAGCATCCCTATGCATCCCACCTAGCTCTACTACAAGGGAGAAAGTCTGCTTCCTCAAATGTTACCTGATCCAGTCACCTCTCTTAAAAGATTTCTTGCACGTCATGACTATGCTGACCATAAAGTCCAGCATCTTGTAATTGTTTAAAAGGTGGTTATTATCTCGATACTTCATTCATTTCCAGATAAATGAGGTATGCTTCCCTACTGTCAGTCCTCAACATAGCAATCTCATAACACGATGCAGGACCTCTCAGTCATGTGGCATCTTATCCAGAGCAAGAGCTAAAGCTTTTACAACTACTCCTCTAATCACATATCCCATCAGTCGCCTCTTGGGGGTCCCTGCATTCCAGCCATCTTGACTCATTGCCTCAGGTCTTTTTCCCTCCATCTGTAACCATTTCTCCAGACATCCACTCTAGGTCTCAAGGATCAACTCAAATCATCTAAATGGTTTGCATATCACTCACTGTGTGTGGTTCTCATGGCTTCTTACTCTTAATAACCTCTTCACTTAGATACCGACCCACAACATGAGCCTGGAGCTAGTCTTTAATTGTATAACGGAATAATAGTAATAATTGCAAGTACAGCTAGCATTTATTCAGCTCCTATAATAGTTCTAGCCATATATGTTTTTATTTTAGTACTTACATTAGTCTTGCATGTGCAAATTATTATCCTTATTTTGTAGTCTGAAACACAGACACTTATTGAGATTAAGAAGTTTGTGAGTAAATCACAGAACCCAGGATCAGCACTGATGTGCCTGACTACACAATGGCTGTCTTCTTTCTTTCATAGACATGGTAAGCTCCCCAAGAAATTTAGCACTGCCTGTACACTCAATAAATACCCAATAAATATAGCTTGGTGGATTACACAGTAAAGAGGATTCAAACATGTACCAGTGATGTCTCCCTTTGAAATAATGGTCCCTATTTCTCTGTACAATGGAGAAATAGATGCAGAACAGTGAGGTCAAGGCTATTTCAGACACCAAAGAGGGGACATATTCTCCAGACATAATCTTTTCCTCTCAAAACTCTGTGCTCTGTACTCATTCTTCTCTTCCCATCCTCAGTGCCCAGGTTTGCTGTCATTGTTACCTACAGATGTGCCTTCTCCAGGAAGCCTAGGGTTGATGAAAGAACCTGTAACATAAATTAAACATCCCCCAAATGAGCAAAAACAATGAGTATGTACTGCAAACATCGCATTCCCTCAGATAACCTAAGATGCTTGAGATAGAGAGCAAAACACACATTCTCATACTCTCAGGACCACACTGTGTGAGGAATACAGAAAAAATCTCACAAAATACTGAAAGTGAAGCATGTTCAGAAACTGGTGGATAGTAGAGGCCTTCTAGAATAACTTTCTGTTTTTAGGAAGCCAAACTGATGAGAAAGCACAGGACTTAGAGGCTGAGTTCTTATCTATGGTTAGGAAGATCTCTACATTCATCTGTAGATGAAAATACCAAGGTATGTAAGATGCAGCCAGTATCAGGTATGGCCTGATTTCCTGTTCCTGTTCCTGTTCTTACACTTTATAATTTTTTTTAAAATATTTTGTCCTATTTTTTTGGTCAGTCATGGGGCTTGAACTCTGGGCCTGGGTGCTGTCCCTGAGCTCTTCAGATCAAGGCCCTTGAGCTACAGCACTATTTCCAGCTTTCTAGTGGTTATCATTGGAGATAAGAGTCTCACAGATTTTAGTACCCTGGACGACTTTGAAACTGCAATCCTCAGATCTCAGCCTCCTGAGTAGCTAGGATTACAGGCATGAGCTACTGCGCCCAGCAATTTGTCCTAGTTTTTCACAGTATTTTCTAAAATCATGTCAGTTAAGCCATCCAAAGTATACAGTAAAGGAAGGCTCATAAGAC
Organism: Megascapheus bottae; assembly: GCF_031878675.1. Classification (NCBI taxonomy): domain Eukaryota; kingdom Metazoa; phylum Chordata; class Mammalia; order Rodentia; family Geomyidae; genus Megascapheus; species Megascapheus bottae. Next base: position 23,266,543 of record NC_143529.1, read on the forward strand.
CAGATATCCTAGTCATTTTGGTTTTAAATTCTAATGTACCTTGGCCTAAGAGGGAATGTGAAAGCTGAGAATATTTAGGTTCTTACACGATAATATCAAGATTTGGTAGAGATTTGGACATTTTAAGACATTTTACATTACTTTGTTCTATTCCAAAGTTCTGTGAACTTGGTCAAGCTTTTTAAGATATCTCTGATATTCTGGTGCAGGTACTAATACAGAATCTCTGTTTCCATTTCCAACCCAGGTGAACAGGCAAGTGGAGAGGAGCAGATCCAGCTACTTATGGCAGGACAGGACAGGGAGAATGACTGGAAGGGTCTTTGGGTGGCAAGTGCTGCTATTCCACACTCCTCTCTATCACATATCCCAGGATGTCTTTGGTTCAGCCAGTTTTGTTCCCCTGGAGCTCAGCACAGAGGTCACCTGCTGGCTTTCAATTTGGCTGTTTACTGGGGTGAACTGGGTACCAGAATTTTCTGCTGGTGACTGCTCTTTCCCAGTGCTCTCCTGTGGTGTCATATTTTCTGAGCTTATTCTTCAACTCATCTTACTGACCCTCCCAGTACTCACTGACCCTCTCTCAAGTCAGCAAAAATGAGTTCACGCAGAGCTCCAGCTCTGCCTTGCCTATGCATCTGTCTGGACAGGAATGCTTCTCCTCTGCTTAATGCCCCATCGCATTTGTTTTGTTCTCTAAATTTGAAGTAACCAGGAAATGTCAGTTGAGTAGGTTTTTCTGCCTGAAGAAAGATTCTTGCTTTAATCTCTCCAGTATACTCAAGATGGCACTTAGATATTGGATCTCACCAAAATTCACCATACATTGGGCTACCAGTCTACCACCGGATGAGCTTGGTGGAGTGCATAAATCCATACTTCCATCATTTTACAGCTAAGGTATCAGAAACTAGGGTATATTGGGAGAACTGCTCAAACTGTAATGGCCAATTATAGGTAGAGAAAAGTGGAAAGTCCCTCATTTCATACAATTGTGTGAAGATGCCTGGTTAGAGTAGACATGCTATTTCAATATCTTTTCATATGTTCCCTCCTTTGCCTTCAGTGTTCTTTCTCATGACTTTCTCAGAAGAAAAAACCCAAGAAACAAAACTCATTTAGGGAAATCAGTTTCTCCAGTTTTTCAGTGTATATATTTTTTGTCTCAACTTCAATCAAGACCCTTGTCTTATTTTCCTCCTTTGATTTGAAAGCACCTCAGGGGCAGAATTGCCTTTTTTTATATTTTATATCTGCCTTATCTAGGTCAAGATCAGACCCTGCCCTCTACCCCTCCAGACATGATGCTATCTGATCAGTTGGCTGAGAAGGGCAACGAGGTTGCACATCACAAAATTCAGGAAGACCATTCACTAAGACAAGCAAAGCCATCCATGGCCAAAGATTTCTCTCCCATCCTATTAACCACCAGTTATAGTAGCGATTAACTACAAATGGCATGTAGCATGCCATTGCGTGGTTTCTATCAATTAATAAATTTAATACAACATTCTTGTTTGTAAGGGTATAAATATAATTAAATTTGTATGATAGCAGTAATATTGGGTTTATCCTAAGCAATCTGTAGATGTTATTAAACTGAATTCCTGCAACTGCTTTGTAAGTGAACATTATCCTCATTATTTTATACATGAAGAAATGGAAACTCAGCAAATACAAGCAACTTACAAAGAAAGAAATATCTGAACCAGAAAGGGACAGTAAAACTCTGAGTGAGTCAAGCAGGCTAACAGCTCTCCTTACAGCTTCTCTCCCAGGAAGGATGATGTCTGTTTTCAACACTATGATTTTCTATGTACAATATCTTATTTAATTATGCATTATTCCCAAATAGATGGGAAATTTATTGATTATGAAAGTAGCGTACGTTCACTATGAAACACTGCAACACGATGGAAAAATACACAGATGATTTTTGTATGGTGACTTTTTAACAGCTGGAGATAATCATTGTTACTGTAGTGGTGGCTGTCCATTCTGTTGCTTTTCTGTAGAAACATATGCGTATTTCCCTCAAATACTAACCACTGACCCCAGCAGACTTAGCGTGTGATTCTTATCGTTTCTACTGAGTTGAGCACTTGTAGCTGCTTACTCAAAGGAGGTACTTGATGTCCTCTCTTTGGTGTTTCTGACTTGCCAGCAATAGGCCTCTTGTGCTTTTGGGTTATGGTAAGCAAAATAAGGGTTAGCTGAACACAAGCATTGTTCACTTTGACCCTTTATCTGAAAAGTGACTGAGGGCAAGAAGCTTCGACAGTTTAGAGACACAGGGCAGTGGGATAATTCACATCTTGGGTAGGGGCCACAATGGACAGGTGGCAAGGATTTCTTCACAGTATTCAGAACCATTCACTATTTGAAATTTGTGAATTATTTATTTCTGGAATTTTCCACTTAATATTTATCCATCATCAGAATTAAATTACAGATAAGGAGAGATGATTGTATCATCGTGGGTATATATGTTGCTTCCAATGTGTTCTTGGTATGAATCATGTTAAAATTTTTTTAAAATTATGACAATTTTATCATTTCCATTTTTTCCAGGCCCAAAAGGATCCAAGAATGTCTGTGTTTAAATCTGCAGTTTTTCAAGGACATACTAAATCTACTAGCACAAAGATGTTCATTGCAGCACTATTTACCATAGCAAAGATATGGAACCAACCCAGATGCCCCTCAGTAAATGATTGGATCAACAAGATGTGATATTTATACGCAATAGAATTCTATGCTGTGCTGTCAGAAAGAACTACACGCCCCATTTGTAAGGAAATGGAATGACTTGGAAAAAATCATATTCAGTGAAGTAAGCCAGACTCAAAGGAACACAGGCTCCATGGTTTTCCTCATATGCCATAATTAGTATAAATCTTGGGCTCTCCTAGCAGAGGTTTACAATAGCTCAAAACCTAGATACATAAGGCCACATAGGATGAAGCTAAATGAAAGGATCTCCAGGATATGGAAACAAGAGCCATATAATGTGATTGTTGTTCTTAATGTACTATGTTATTTCTCATCTCTTTTGTTGTCCCTTGGTTATCTCATATTGTTACAGTATCTTACCTTGTTATCTGGTATATTGTATATTTGTTTATTTGAAATAGGATAGGAGAGGGGGAAAACAAGATGAGGGAAGGGGTGAGGGGAGGTTAATGGGGAAAAACATGAGAAGGGGTATCAGTATTTGTGAAGTAATGCACCTTCTATCTGGCAAATATAATGTAATTCTATTAATTACAATAAAAAGAATATGAAAAATAAAAAAATCTGCAGTTTTTAAAAAATACTTGTAAAGGGTGAATTTGCTCAAAAGTTTACTGACCCTAGTTAGGATTTCTTTCATGAATTTTTTTATTTTCTGGTTTTATTTCTGGTTTTATTTTCTCTTGGTTTCTAGGAGCAATTTGAATAACTTGGCCAACTCTGAACTGTCATACATGTTGTGATGTACAGACAGAAGCAACACTATAGGTCCTTTGCTTTAATCCTCCCATTTCACAGGTTTTTGTGTTATCTAGAAGCGATAGTTCACCATTGTGTTGTAGCTATAGTCTTGATGTTTCCAGTGACTTATTAAGATTGATTGACTCCAAGAAAACCTTCTATACTACCTTACTTGTCTGGAAAACAACAACAACAACAACAACAACAACAACAGCAAAACCCCACTTACAATGTATCTTCAGTAGATATAGAAACATTCCTATAAATGATAACAAAGAAAATAGGACTTTAGTTTGCTCCTTGTCTGTCCTTTATTACCTCAAGGATTTCTTTTTCTGGAAAATGGAAGAAAGAACAGTGGGGAGAAGCCAGTTTTGCAGACATTACTATAGGGATTAACCTTTTTAAAGACAGGAAATAGATATGACAAGCTTTGTTGGCTTTTTACAAGCCTATTGAGTTTTCTGGATTTCAGATTTTTACTTTCCCTATATGCAAAAGAGAGTTCCCATGGTGTCTATAGCTATGCAGATGTGTTCTTAGCTACCTGTGTCCTCTTTTGGTGGAAAACACTAATGGTTCAGTATCCATTCTCTAGTAGGAGACTTGCAGACATCTATCTTAACCTGATGCATATCTGCATCTGTTTTCCATGCTTTTCCAAAATGGAACTGCATTTGCTTCCCCTTTATTTGTAGGAAGAGTGAGGGCAAAATTGGGAATTATGTAAGTTATACTTGCCTCATAAACTTCTTTTGCTTATGCCTTGTTTATTTTGAGATGAAAAACCAAACAAAATAAAGTAAAACATTATTATCCCAAGAGCAGAAGGAGCTTGTTTGAAGAAGCCATAATGGAGTTCAACTGGAAGGAGGGCTAAAGAATGGAGTGGTGGAAAGAAAAATCATCTAACTACACCAGCAGCTAATAGATGATTCCAGACTTCCTCTCTTAAGAAAGATGGAAACATGTGGAAAGCTGCTTGTCTATTTGTGCACTGCAGAAAGTGAAGGGTAGGGGCCCAGACTCCCTAAGGGGAGCATGGAGTATGGGGGGAGGACAAGGGGAAGCAAGGGGAAGCAAGGAGAAGAGAAACAGGTGTTTCCTGCTACGTGTACCTCCAAGAAAATCTCAGAGGCCTTAGGAGGGAGCTTTCCAAAGCAGCACAAATTGCAAAAGGCTCACCTCTTTATTCATTTAGATGGGAGGAACATCACGTCTGCTATCCTACCTTCTTCCCACTGCCTCTCCCTCTTTTCCTTCCTCCTCCCCACCTTTTTGTTTTTTGTTTGTTTTGCTCTTTTCCCTGACAGTTCACCCCTTTCTTTACACCCTTCACTCTCATTCAAGTTATTTGACATTTTTTGCAAAAGCATATCTAAATTTTTTCCTTCTTCTCTTTGTACAAGTGGGTTATTTGTATCCATGCCTAGCATATGCCTTTATATACCAAAAATTAAAATAAAAGCAAAGTGGAATATTACCTTAGACATGATAATATGGTCTTGAAAGGTATTGGGCCATTAGTTCTATTTCTCTACACAATTAGTTAGCAAATGAAGACATTCATGAAATGTCTTTGTAGATGTGCATTCTCTCTTCTCTCTTGTTCATTTCTTTCTATACTCTCTCTTCTTTCTCTATACTACCCAATAGAAAAAATCAAATCAAATCAATGATAGCTTCAGGTGAGTTCCTATGAATATATTTGAGTGAATTATATGTCCAAATATTTTAAGAGAACCAAAAGACTTAATATGTATATATAGACATATATATATGTGTGCGTGCCTATGTATATGAATATGTCTATATATGAGTACACATATAGACATATAGAGAGAGAGATATTTGAAGCTAAGGGGAAAACAAATTATAGAAGGAAAGGAACAAATGAGAGCAGAAGAAAAGGAGAAGGAAGAGAGCAAGAGGATGAACTGGGGCATTTGACTACAAAAAGAAAGTGCCATATATCACCCAGATGTTTTGTCTACAGAGGAGCAACCATCAGGGGTTGGGGAAACATTTGGGAGATACAATGCTCCTTTCACAGCACAGACAACTGTTGATGGTCCCATCTCCTCTTTCCCTGTGCGTTCTGTGTTTCTTCTTCTCAAGCCTTTCTGTGGTCAAGTTATAAAGGCCTGTTTAGTGGGTGGGATGACGTCACATTGACCACAAAAGCTTATATTTCCTGCTACTGAATACACAGCCCCTGCTGACGACGTGGTCATTACAGAGTGAGTTTGTTCTGTGTAGGTCACTCAGGGCAGGAATAAAGACACTGGGGGAGGGGGCCTGTTGAGAGAGCAGGTCCATTATTCCTAACTGTGTCTGCCTGCCTGCTGAGCCACATCTTGTTGGAACCAAAAGATGAAAATAGAAGTCCCTTTGTGCTTCCTCTAGGCCTTTGTCTGGAAGGATGCTGGGCATACAGGGAGGCCACATGGAGAAGAGAGGAGAACAGATGAAATCAGGGTCTTTGATTCTAACCCCCCATTTCTTTGCAGTTCCCCCCCCCCCCAACCTCTGGCTCTAATCATTACAATCTCTATTTGATTGTAGAGAAAAGAACTCCAGGTTGGGCTCAAGTGAGATCATGTGTTTTACACTGATTTGTTTTGTTTGAAAATGGGTATGGGTGTGTGTGTGTGTGTGTGTGTGTGTGTGTGTGTGTGTGTGTGTATGTGACTTTTTCAAATTTGAACATCCATTTCTTTTGCATTCTCTCCATTCTTGGAATAAATAGGGACTCGGCCCTCGCTTCTTGAATGCATACAATGGATAAATTTTATTTTTGCAAATTAAATTTTAAATTTGTTTATTTTTCACAACTACATACACATGAAAACTAACGACTCTGTAGACATAATGTTTTATTACATAGATTAATATGTATCTATGACATACAAACCCTCAGCCTAATTTTGATTATGTTCTAAAATCTAAGTGCCAGTGACTATATATAGAGATTCCCTTCTTGAATACTTGTTTGTTAAACACATCCTTTGAAATATGAAGTAAAAATCAATGTTAATAAATTCTTTAATAATAAACAAAAAAATGTTCATTTTTCCAGAGGTTACTGGTGAATAAGTATTTCTTGAATGAAGAATATTGCAGGAACTGAAGTGGTGAGGAAGTCATGCACATAAAGTACCAAAGGACCACAGAAGAGCAAGAGAAAAGGTCAGGGGGAAACCTCAGGGCAAGAGTGGCCCTGGGGAGGGTCCAGCAGTGCATAAAAGCTTGGCAGGCTGAGGTAGATTAAAAACAACAGCCATGAAGGGCCATGAGTTCCTATGTGCCACCAGACTTTACGATCTATGCCTTAGGTCTTTGAGTTCCACATTTTAGATGAAGTAAAATTATAAGACTGTAACTTTTGAGCATTTCCTGCAATCAGATTAATTTCAACATTGACAGAAGTGGAGAAAAACAGTGTTCAGCCAAGATCATAATGGAATTTTCCTTCTTTCCCTTCTGGGTTTTAACAAAGCAGATTCAAATTCTCCACATTTTTCTTTGTTTTATTCTTGACCACTTTGATGAAGGACTAGTACATATATACAGGGCTATCACCCTAGAAAAGACGCTGGAACAAAATCTACATAGCATTCAGCAAGAAGAAACTATTGCTTTGCCTCATGTAACAGAGGTGATTCAGAGAGTCAGTCTGGATCTTGTAGCTGCCGACAAGTTCTTGTTGGACACGATTGTCTAGGTTGTTTCTCTACATAAACCAAAAAATTGGAAAACTGCCATGTCTCTTTGGGCCATGTGTACCCACCAGACACTTAGCGGGGGCATCATTTCTGCCAAAGCCACTGGCTAACCTCAAGGGCCAAACACCATGCTCGGTTCACCTGATCTGAGGCGATGGCTGGGTTGGTGTGTCTCAGTTATTCCTCACAAGCTGCCATCTCCTGGCACAGGCAGAATCTTTAGCTCCATTAATCATCTTTTCCCTGGATCACACCAGACGAGCGCCTGGCTAAGAGTAGAACTATCATTTTCATTTCCTAATTTTAAAAAGTGTGTGTTTGGACAGACAGGCTAGAAAGGCAGCTTTAAAGTCACACCACAGTGGGGGAAAAGGCAGACAGAAGATTCTGGATCATCAAAATGCAGACAGAACACCCTGGGTCACTTCCCTTGCTGTAGTTGGGAGTGTCCCTCAAGAAGCCTGTGTGACAGGAGGAGGAGTTGCTTGAGACTCACAGAGAAGATGGACATTTTGACCACCATTTATGGTACCATTCTGAAGGCAGAACAAGAGGAGTCAAGATGAACCCTAAAATGGAGTGTAAAGCTAACAAGAGAGACAAGGACTAGAGAATATAGAGACATCGATGGCCAGAACTAAAAAAAAAAATCCATTGTGAGGAAAAATGATCACTTCAAAAAGTAGAGGAAGCCAAGATATTATTAACAGACTCAACACTCCTGACACTGAGAAGAACTTAAACCCTGAGGCATTCTCAGAAATAGACTGTCTCTAGGCATAACAACATTCCTGGGCTGAAAGATGTAGAATGGTGCTAGAAAGACAACGTTAAGAACACAAGGGAGAACCAGAGCCACAGAAAGTGCCTGGGCCAGATGTCAGAAGGACAATGTGGTTCTAGGATCAGAATCTGGCAGTCTGACACATTTATGAGGGTATGAAATGTAACCACATACCATGCCCCCAAACACAGTACATAGAATTTTTTCCATATATTTTTTATTGTAATTAATAGAATACAGTATATTCACCAGATAGAAGGTGCATTACTTCACAAATATTGATACCTTTTCTCATGCCTTGGTCCCCATTTCCCTCCCCCACCACTGCCCCTCATCTTGTTTTTCCACCTCCCTATCCGATTTCAAGTAACTAAATATGCATATACACAATATATCAGATAATAAGGTAAAATACTGTACCAGTAAGTACACAGAATTTTTAACTGATAAAAACGGAGGTCATGGTTTTGGTAGAGCACTAGCCAATGAGAAAATACATCAGATACTGAGTTTGAGACCCTATTTTGAGTCTAAAAAATGGAGTCCATGGATACAGAAATCAGAACGTAGATTCATGGGCAAGAGAGTAGGAACAGAGTCTCTTTTAATAATTTCAAGTGATTTTGCATAAGGTTACTTGGATATTTCTTGTTTCCCAAGAGCTGATCTTTGCCTCAGGAAATAAAAAAGGCTCTTTTCCTTTCTTTCTTGCTACTTCAAAAGTGTCTAGTGTGCCCAATCTAGTAAGGTATTTTCTGTAACACTCCATCTGAATCCATTTGTATCTTGTATTATCTGTCTTGTCTATCCATCCATATATCTATCTAACTTTAGGGAAAAGTATATCTCATTCACGATGCTAAAGAAATCATTTTCTACACAATACTGTTTGAACTGAAAATAAGATAAAAAGAAAGAAAAATAATAAGCCTTGAATCTTACATGTGATTCCTATGATCCCAAGCAATCTTTTTGACTGATTACATTTCCCTAGGTAGATTCACAGTTGGCTGAACTAACTTGATTAGCTATTCTGGATTTGTGAAGACACTTCTTCGTTGACCCAAATAATCTGCTTGTTGATATTACTTAGACTTACCAGTTGGTTGGTTTTCTTCCTATTTCAAATGGAGTGGTAATTGTGTGAGCTCAGTCTGTCCTAATAGAAGGTTTTTCAGCATGTTTTTCTTAGCGTAAGACTTTTTCTGAAGTAAAGCACTTTGAGGGTACAAAGAATGAATGCCTCATGTAATGCTAAGCATAGATCTCATAGACTCTCATAAGAAAATCTTAGGGCCAACACAAACTCATCAAATGCTAGGCATTCCAAAAGTAGATGTGGAAGACTCTCATCTGTCTCCCATGTAGGCCATGCTATTTACAGGACTCATACCCTAAACAACCATTGTCTTTTTCTTAGAACTCTTCTTTGCCCCCACATTGCATGTAGATTTAGCATAATCTAAGTGTGGCAGCTGAGTATGAGTTTGGTCGCCAATAACTCTGTGTCATCCATGATTGCATGCAGTGTTTGGGGATAAATGCTGAGGACTTAACAAGTGATGTGGCCACATACTACTGCCTTCGGTGGAATGCCAATGCTGACCCTGTGCTTTGGGTACACAGTAGAACTAGGTCCGTATAGTAGTCCAGTGCCCTCTTGTGGCTTCCAAACAAAGAATTTTTATCTCCTTTGTAGAATTACTGGATCACAGTTTTAAAAAAAGGACACTAGAAAGTTAGCTCATACCTTCTGCCCTCTTTCCTTCAGTAAGACCACTCTGCTCCCTACAAAGCATAGCAAATCATGGTTAGGCCCATTTTGCTCTGAGTTGTCAAGAACCCTTTGGACTGTGGAGATTAGTTTAAGGCATTTAAATTGAATAGGGATTCTGGGGCTTAATGGATATATAATATGTAACCAAACAAATATCAAGTGCTATCTGATTGATTCTTTCATTTATTAATTCATCTGTTCCCAGAACACATAGCTTCAAATAATTGGCCATATTTAATATGTAAGCAAGTCATGTTACCACAGTGATTTAAAAAGTTAAAAATATGTGAACAATTCAAGAAGTATTATATACCGTTCTGATGAACTACAAATGAATGTCGTTCATGTTGATTTCCTTGGGAAGAACGTATTCGTGATTTTGGTTATGTAACACTAGAACATGTCTGAAGATAAGTTGTCCAAGAAAAGATGAATTGGATTTTGATATAGAAACATGATAAGGATTTTTTAAATTGGACTAAATGATCTTTGATAAAAATCTGGTTGTTGTTTTTAATGCACTATATGAAGTTACTACTTTTCTCTTTTTTTTCTTCATGGTTTATCCCCTGTTGTTACTGTATTGACTTTGGTACCTAGTGTGTTGTACATATATTTATTTGTTTACTTGAATTAGGGAAGGGAAGAGGAAAAAACAGGATGATGAGACAAAGGACAAAGGGTGAACCAATGTAACAGTGATATTCACAAGACAATATGATGGAAATGAACTTTACAACTTGGGAGAGGGTGCGAGGAGGACAAGTAGGAGAAAAACACGAGAAGGGGTAATAATGCTCAAGAAAAAGAAAGGTATTCATTGCCTTACAAATGTAACTATAACCCCTCTATATATCACCCTGATAATAAAGTTCTTTTAAAAAGCGTGGAGTCCACAAAAAATCATATATAATATGATATATATAATATAAATTTATATATAGTATGTATTTTCTAGATATGTAATATATGTTATATATTTAAAATATATTTTATATATGTTTGTATTATATACTTATATACAATGTATATTTTAGGAAATAATCATAATATATAAAGAATATTTATTTGTTTGTTTGTGCTGAAACTGGGCTTGCACTCAAGGCCTGGGCACTGACCCTAGCTTTTTCTCTCAAGGCTAGCATTCTACCACTTAATCGGAGATAAGAGTCTCACAGACCTTCCTGGCTTCAAATTGTGATTCTCAGACCTCAGCCTCCTGGGTATTTATGATTACAGCCATAAATTACTGACATCCAACTACATATTCTTTTAACTAGTCAATTAAATAATTCTCATAGTAAAGTCATCTCTAGTGTTCAACACAGAGCCCTCCCAATACATAACACAAATACCTGCCATTGCCATTTTTAAGAAATAGTAATGTATGCATACTTGTACATATATTTATCCAAATCAATTTCTGTGACTTGCCTGATTCTGTTTTGATTTGTAATTAACTTTGGTATGTTTCTTCAAACTTGACTGCTTTTCATTTGTACAAAACCTTTTACATTTATGCCTAATTGCATATGATGTTACATTGCACACTAGAAAAATATGCCTATTTGGTTAATTTGGGTTATGTGACATGAGTGTCTTAATACATATTTATTAAAGCAATTACTCATACCCATAGCATTAAAAAATTAGAAGAGCCAAAGACTTAGAGGAAATTATTAATGCAAAATAAGAGCTTTGTTTTGTCATGTCAAGTTGCATTTGAGAAAGGTCGCTGTCCATCTGTAGTTTACATCAACACAAACTAGAGGGCAGAGGAGATGACTTCATTTCTCCCCAGGAGACTATCCTTACTCTTTAAAAAAAATTGAGTTTAGGGCCAGGAGTTTGGCCTAGTGGTAGAGTGCTTGCCTAGCATGCACAAAGACCCAGGCTCGATTCTTCTGTACCACATACATAGAAAAAGCTGGAAATGGTGCTGTGGCTCAAGTGTAGAGTTCTAGCCTTGAGAAAGCCCAAGAACACTGTTCAAGCCCTGTGTTCAAGTCCTAGAACTGGCAAAAAATTGTTCAGGTTATTTTTGGATTTTTCTTGTGACTATTGTGTTAGTTGATCCTTCCATTGATTAGGTGCAATCTTACCAATGCTTTGATCTGTTTGACAGACTTGAGGAGAGAGTAACCAGCTAATTTGTCAAGTCTTGTTAAGGGCCCAAAATAGCTTAACATGAAAAACCTTTGAGTCTTGAACTTTTGGACCTACAGATGGAAGAGAAATTAGGAAAGTGTTCTTTGACTTGCCTTTCCACCAAAGGCCTTATCATATTCACTATATTGAGATTGGGGCGCAGAGAGGTTAGAGTTTCTTGGGAAAACCTATTTTGTCCTTACAAGGCCAAAGACCTTGAATTATAAGGACAGTTCAGGATCAACATCTAAGTGGGTTCGAATTTGCCTTCACTTCTCATGGTAAGTCACCTACCCTTTACCCTGGCACATGAATCAATTCTATAGATCTCTGTTATAGCCCTTGCTGACAGCTCTCAGCTAGAAAGGAAGAATTCTTGCCTTATCTCATCTCCATTGTCAGTAACTTGTGAAATAAACTACTCACTAGGTCTGTGGAACCATTTCAAGGCCAGAAAGCCAGCTGTACTCAGCTGTGCCATATGGGAAGGGAGAAGCTGTTTTTCTCCATACGGATTTGTCACACATTAATAAGAGGCATTTACTCTCCGTCTTAGCCAAATGCCTGGATTCCTGAACTATATGAGAAGATGTGCTTGGCTTAACTTGTCAGAAAATTAGATATGTACTTCAGAAAGAAAATCAAAACTAAAACTATATTGGGTCATTCTGTGCCTACCTCAGTGCAGAGATATCCCTGCAAACAGACAGCTATTCTCTAATGAATAAAATAGCCCAAAGCTTTTCTGTAGAGAGAATCCTGCTTATGACTTCTTGTGGCACAGCCATAGAATACAAACTTTCAGAGCAGGAAAGCCCTTAGTGATTGACAAAACTCACGCCCCACTCTCAAGTGGTCTGCTTTTAATTGGAAATCTCAGACGTCAAAAAGAGGGAAAGTAACTTGTCTAAGCCATTCAGATGTGTTGTGAGCTTTAGGACATGTCTCCAACTCTTTTTGCTCTTTACTTTCTCCTCATTTATCACATTCATGACATTGTTTCTTTTCATTCTCTCATCTGATAATTCCCTTGTAGTATGTTTCCTCCTGTTTCCTTTCTAGACTTCTCACTCTTTGCTCATTAATTCAATCTCCCCACTATCTTCCTTTTGGTACTCTGATTCTAATTATTTCATCAATGGCCATGATCTTTATTCATGTCTATGAATAAAGCTAGAAAACAAGACATTGGATCAGATTCTAGTATAGGCAATAGAGACATGAGTTCTGGTTCCAGATTCTTCATCACATGATAGAAGAAGGATACAGATTTTGACTGGCAATAGGATGAATGAATTTCCATGGTGGATGATTCATCCTTGGCTCATTTCTTTGTGCCCCAGGTAGATAAATTATTTAACATAAAAATTTATGTTAAACACACAGACTATTTTGAGGATGGGGAAGTATACCGCCTTTATCACTATGACCTGCTCAAAGATGCAGGAGAGAATTTTCCGAAGTTCCCTTTCAAATGCCAGTCCATGAAGAGTAATCTATACATGTGTCTCTGGATTTAGACCCTGGCTTATTTGGATATTGTCTACATATTCAGAAGAAATCACTTGTAGCTCTTCATGATCAAAATCCTTCACTTAAATCCAATTTTCTGGATATGGAACCTGAATTCTATTTTATCCTTGAAATAAAGATAATAGTATCTATTTCCTAAGGCTGTTATAATGAAAAGAAATATGACATGCAAAACAATTGAGAGTAACCGTTCAAAATCTCTCTTTATTCTCTGAGAACAATCCAAACATAGTGATTTCTTAATTAGTACATGTTTCTTAGAGTTATTTTAGAGGAAGAAAGACTAGGTTTGGGTCATTTGCATTGTCATACTAATAGAACGCCAGATGATCATATAAATATGTTTGTGTTTGCTTAACTTGATAGGAAGTCATTATTCTCAACTTTCTGTTCTCAAGAGATAAGTGCTAGGCTTCAAGTTCAACATCCCATCCTCTGCAATTTTCTCTGGATCCATAAAAATTATGGGGTCATTTCTGATCTATCTACTCCTTTTTTCTATATCTTGTATATTTTCAAACATTCCTTTTATACCATCTGGTTCAGTTTAAACACACTTTAATTTTTTATTTTCTAAATGTAATGAATTATGACAGTAAAATGACTATGAATAATATACACATTCAAGTTATCAAGAAAATCATCAAATTGAGTAAAGGAAATAAGCATAGACATGTGTCAATAAACAATATATTAAATCCAAGCACAATGCTCAATGATTTGTGAATGCTAGAGGATCTTTTGTTTTGTTTTATTTTATTTTGCCTTGATTTTGCAATCAAAAATAAAGATAAAGCAACATGGACTTTTCAAGATGTGGAACTCCAAAGATATTTGGATATGTGTGCAAATGTACCCATATAACTAGCTGACCCTATTAATGTTACACACATGACAAATTGCCCCAACACTGAGTGTCAATAAACAATAACCATTTCTTTGGCTCTTGATTCTGTGAGTTGGAAATTTGTGTTGGCCTCAGGTTTACTGCTGGCCTCAGTGACATGGTTGGATTTCCAATAACGTGGCTTCAGATTTGTTGGATGGCTTATTCATTGTACTTTCAGAGCATGCGTATAGAAGTACTGGATTGATCATGCCTGGTTATGAAAATAGAGCTAATTGGCCATGCCTGACTGTGAATAGGACATTACTACCTCATGACTGACATAGGATTAACTCGGCCCACTATGGAAAGACAGACCATTTTGGGCAAAAGTCTGCGGTATATGATGAATAATGGTGGGCAATTTGCAAGTGGCATGTCCACCATTTTCTATCTTTAACAATATAACACTTTCTTTTTTTTCCTTTAATAGCTGTCAAGGCATCTCAGTAGATGGACTTCATCACTATTCCTTCAGCAATTTACTGATTAAAGCCAAGCACCAGCTAGCCATACTTCAGTGTGGGATGAGGCAGCTTAAAGAAGGACATACATTCCAAGAATGGGATCCTGCAGCCATTTTTGGAACCTTACATGTTCTATATTAAGCAAAAAAATGTTCTTTTTCCCTTGGTTCTTCTCTGTGTTCTGTGTAGCACAGAATAAATGTACTTTATATGACAGGCTTGCAGATGATTTGAAATAATAGCTCATATGCTTACCCTTACAAACATCCAGGGAAAATGCTTTCAATCCCCACTTAGTTCTCCCTGAAGGAATGAGAGATTATTGAATTATCTAGCAACTATGACTTACTCTCCCAATAACCAACTGTGAATTACTCTGTTCCCAATTTATCAAGACCTAGCTGAGCCAGTCCAGTCCACATCAGCCCTGAGTGAATCATTTAGCTCAGAGGTAGGTGTGCCATATGCAGGAGAGTCCCTGAAAGACCTTCATGCTCAACTCTCAAATTCCTCCATGCTGTTACATCACATAGCAAAGGGACTTTGCAGATTTCAGACTTTGAGAGAAGGTGATCATTCCAATAATCACAATCCAATCAAGATAGGCACAGTCTATAGTCACAGATCTTTAGAAACAATGCACCCTACCTGTGGCAAAGGGAGAGAGTGATTTAACTCACCTTTGCGAGCATTGATACTAGAAGGCAAAGGCCATGAGCCATGAGATGTGGTGGTGTCTAGAAGCTGAGAATAGCCCTCAGCTATTCTCAGAAAGCCAAGAAATAGACCAGAAAGACCAAGAAATAAACTCTCCCGTAGAGGCTCTGGAAAACAATGCAGCAGGCTGCCACCACCTGGAGTTTAGTCCAGTGAGACCTATGTTGTACTTCTGACCTCCCAAGCTGTAGAAAAAAATAATTCTGTGTTGTCTTAAGCTACCAAATGTCTAGTCATTTTCTGTGGGAGCAATAGAACACTAATGAAATATGTTATGATCACTTTTGAACAGAAAGATATGGCATCTTATATTTTTGGAGTGAGAAAAAAGGCATGCCTTAGCTTTTTTTTTCTTTTTTTTTGGCAGTAATACTGTGGATTCGTAAGGAGCATACATTCAATAAAACAGAAGGTCCTTTTCACATAAGCAGCTGTGGTTATGAAAGTTTTTCCCTTTAATAAGTCAGTGTAAAATGGTACATTTAGCCCAGATCATTTTCGTCCTGTTAGATACAGTCTATTGTTCCAGCCTGTCAAGAGATTTTGGAGTCTGGTTTCTGTCACCAAAGTATTTCAATTATCTCCTCCCTGTTCCAGGTCGTTGCAACATTTGGTCAGGATCGATGAACATACCTTGCAGGGTCTTTCTGCCACCATGGATGGGTGATGTCAGTCCATACGCAGTCCCCACCTCTGAGTATTGAAAGCCTATATGCTTTGTCCTACCCCTGATTGTTGAAAGCCTACATGCTTTCACAGAGCAGCTCACATTTCACGATTCTCCTGGAGATGTATCTGATAACCAACCAGAAACGATTTTTCCCCCTCTCTGCTTCATATGAGTTTCTCTTTTGTGTTCTTGATGCAGTACAAATTCAGACAGTAACTATTTGTCTTTCCTCTTGAATTGTAGTCTTTTAGAAGACAAGGATGGTCCTTTCAAATTTTATATCCCCTAAAGCTACTGGCAGGATGCCTAACATAACAGGTGCTTTGTGGAAAACAATAATCCATTTAGCAGGTCCTAATTGAGCCAACATGTAGTGATCTAAAACAATCATTTTTACTTTAAGTGGGTTGAGTACATCACTGCAAATAAGCAATTTGTTACACAAAGAAGTGGAGGTTTTTTTGTGGGGGAAAATTATGGCTCAGAGCACTAGGCAATACTTTATTGCTTATGAGAATGTAATGTCATACACTAGAAGTTATGAGAGTAGTAGACCTTGGACTTTCTGAGGACAGAAATTGGATCTCTAACCACATAAAAAAATCATTGAATATAATGTATAGGACAGAGTAGGCCTTTAATTCCTCTGTAGATTCATTCAACTGATTTTTTTTTAATTCACAGAGCATCAAGCCCATGGGTCTGTCACATCTTCAAGTCAACATCACCTCACAGTCGTATCAGTATCAGGGTGAAGCATCAGGACAGTACTGGCAGCCAATTGTTGAAGGCCTAGTCTCAAGTCAACAACAACGATGTTCAAAAATCACACGGAAAGAAGATCACAGAGCAGGTTAATTTCATTGTTGGATGTTTAACCAATCAATGATACTGAGAAGGCCTCTTTCCTTTTATCCATCAGGAGCATTGCCCTTTTTCAATCTGCCAGCCTCAGATGGCTTCTCTCAAGGTCACCGGAGTCTGCCTTATTTCATTCACGACACCTTCCAGCAGGACAGAAGGCGATCTCATAAATTCAATGAAGGGATATTTTCTTCAAACCTTCCAGAAGACTTCCTCTCAGATGTCAGTTTTTAGCCAAAAGCAGGGGCACATGCCCACTCAAAAATGGTCCTTGGCAATACAGTGGGTCACCCTGCTTGTGATGTAAGGCATGTGGCTTTGTAATCTCCACAGTGGGCTTCTGTTAGAAAAAGGAAAGGATTGAAATGTCTGAAAGAAAAACCAGTAAAATCTGTAGAGACTAATGCCAACCACAAACCCAATAGTATATATTCTTTTATTCCTATAATTTTTATATTCTTTTTTTCTGGACTCAGCCATGCTTTTCTTGAACTATGTTCATAAAAAGTCATTTATTTCTTTCTTCCATATCCCTGTTATTTTCTTTATGCTGAATTGGAAAAACATGCAAGTATACACACACACACTTCCACACACCATTGTTTGCCAATCCAATTCTCTCCATAGTTTTTGAAAATAAAGAATCTTTGTGAAGAGCCAACCTCTAGAGTTTCCATCCAGTGTTAGAATTTTGTTTCTCTGCTGTCCAAGTGGAGAATGATGGTTTATGGCTCAGATGAGGTCCTTGAAGTTGGGATCGCTTAATGGAAACAGACATTTCCCCTTCCAGATAGAGTCAAGATGTTTATCCCACACTGAATTTTAACTTCTTTTTGCAATTTTCAAAGACTCTCTGCAAAATGGAATGTGAATTAAGAAAATGCCCTGAGGCTTCTTTTTGGTTTTGGTAAAGAAAGACTTACAAGAGATCGATTCTTTTATTACTTTTCAATTCCTAAAAAGTAGGTCTTTTAATTTAATGATACATTAACAATGAGCTGGTCTTTTCTGCCCTTCAATCAGAACAGCAGCTCTCATTTGGGGACACATTTGATACTTTTCTAATCATTTTTATACTGTAATATTTAGTTCTCAAAGTAACCCCAAGGTAAGTGGAACTGGTCCTTATAAATCAGAAAAGCAGGTTTTGGAGAGATTAATTGGCTTGTCCTAAGTGACGAAACAGGATAATGGTGACACATGCCCTGTTAGTGAGATGTCACAACTTTTTAGCTTTATTTTCCTAAATATGGCTATATAAACATAATTTCTTCTCTTTTCTTTTTTCCAATTACTGGACGTTTCACATATCACATGACATTGGGATTAGGAAAGTTCCTAGTGTACTTTCAAAGGTATAGTGACCAGCATCTCTGCCACAGGTTTGAGTCTGGAAGGCAGTCCCATCACCAAGAAAGAGTATTTCCACTACTGTCTAGAGAGAAAGAGAGCACAGGTCTCGAAAGGGTCAAGTGACATTTGAAATTATACCTTGCATCTGAGTCGAGCCTTGAGTCTCTACGTGAGATGACTTCATAGTCTGTCTTGAAAAATTTTCTGTAGACTTCATGCATTTATACTTTGTATCCTGCCCTTGAAAATGAGTGTTTTCTTTCATTTTGGGTCTAACCACTCCCTGGCTGTGTGTACAATTCTGACAGCCCTTTCATTCACATGGCAAAGGTTCAACCTGCAGACCTGTGGGAAGGAGGCTTTTCTTCTACTTTGTTTCACTAGTTTAGGAATCTCATCTCCAACATGAGCTCTTGCTCATTCCCCTTAAGTTACAGTTTCCTCATGAAGTTACCTGGTTTGTGATGGGTATCTTGCTGCCTTAATTAGCTTCATGCTTGCCAGAAAGCATAGCTGCACACATCCAGTTGATCAGATGGCTTCCCTGGCAAGCAGATACTTCCTAATGGATCTCCAAGCAAATACCCAGATCTGCTTTCTTGCTTTCCCAGAAACCAGCTTGGATAGAGCCCGTGTTTTTCCAGACCTGGCCTGGGGCTGGCAGCACCAAATCGGATGTTATTCTTGGTGACTGCTCTATTCCCCCTCTCATCTCTCTTTCTACAATTGCTTAGAAAACATTGTATCCTGATCAGGATCACTCTTTGCAGACATATTTAGTAGATGAAAAAAATCATTTTTCTTATGAATACTCTACATTTTTGGTGACAATTGTCTTATTGTGTCTTTTGCAAATTTGAGGACACAGACAAACAACTGGGCAGATGAGTTCTCCTTCCATGAAGCCATGGAGGTGTTAGAGTAAGAGGGGCTGAAGATGACTGAGGTATTGAGTGGCACATGCAGTGCTGATCTGGAGATTGTTCAAGGCTGAACATTCCCACATATGCCAACTAGTTTCTGTGCAAAAGGAAAGGCTAAACACTTCAATTATTAAGCCAGAATAGGGGGCCCACACAATTAAGCTTAAATATTTAAAAGTACCAAGAAGAGAAAGGAGCTGGTAGTGCATGCCTGTAGTCAATCTGAACTACTCAGGAAGCTGAGATGTGGAGAATCACAGTTCAAAGTAAGCTCAGGCAGAAAAATTGGAGAGGCTCCATCTCATCAATAACCAGACAAAGGCAAGGCAAGAGGCATGAATCAAGTGGTAGAGCATGTCCAAGCAGGTCCTGAGGCCCTGAGTTCATATCTCAATACTTGAAAAAAATACTCAACAGAAAAGGTGTCAATGTCTGGTGAAAGGTAAGGTATATGTGGTATGGGAATACCACAGTTTATATAAAAGACTATGCAGAAAAGTAATGTTGAATGTTAAAACACTCCAATTTCTTTCCTTTAGTGACAAGTTCTAAAATGGCTTAATAGTGATTATTTCTTCCAACTCCCTCATCAGCTCATATTATTTGGCCCTCCTGTTCAACATAATTGTTCCTTGGCTTTATTCAAATAATGGAAACACAAGCTACTGCCAAAGTTCTTCTGGAGCAGGCTAGAGTCGTCTAAGTGACAGATGCACAGTGCACCTCCTATATTTTACTGACTGGTTTGCACTGCATGGATGCTGCTCTATTTTCCTAACTTGGGAATTTCTTCCTTGTGTACTCAATGATCATCCATTCATGCTTGAATCTTCCATAAAATGTTGTGTTAGATTGTCCAAGAAACTGACACCAATCATACTTTGCTGTCTTGGATCACCCAGTCATCTGTCACTCAGAATATTCTACAACAAACGTCGTGAGCTCTGTCTTAACATATCTAAATGGTCTCTCTAGAATAAACTAATGGGGGAAATAAACATTTCTTTGATCCTGCTTCTAGATCCAATGGTAAGGGTGGTTTCTATACCATTACTCGGTAATCTGCAAAGTATTTCTTCTGCAAATGAGGGAAATTTTTATAGGACCGTCTTTGTCTTAAGAAAAAGAGAGGAAGACAGAAGGATGATCATTTATATATGAGCCTAGGGAAACATGCCTATAATCCACACCATGGTAACAGAGGAACCACCCAGAGAAGAGTTCAGAAGTAGTTTCTGTTCTAACTAACCAACCTCATATGATATTTTTTTTGCCAGTCCTGGGCTTGAGCTCAGGGCCTTAGCACTGTCCCTGGACTTTCTCAAGGCTGGAGCTCTACCACTTGAGCCTCAGCACCACTTTTGGCTTTTTTCTATGTATGTGGTACCAAGGAATCGAACCCGGGTCTTCGTGCATGCTAGGCAAGCACTCTACCACTAGGCCAAACTCCCGGTCCTTATACGACATTTTTGAGAAGAAAATAGGAATTGTTAATAACTGTTGGATAAATAATGGGCATAGGCTAGGACTCTTCTCTGTCCCCCTTACTTCTCAATGACCCATGTAAATAGCTGAATGGATAAGGTTTCTTTTTCCTTTTTCTTTTCCTTTTATTGTTGGGGTAATGTACAGAGGGGTTACAGTTGCATTCATCAGGTAATGGGTACATTGCTTCTTGAACATTCATACCTCTTCCCATGTTTTTCTCCCACTTCCCCTCCCATCACTCCCTCCCACTCATCTTATTTTTCCCTTACCTTCCCTTTTTCAAATAAACATATATATATATACATATATATAAAATATTGGGCACTGAAGTCAGATACAGTAACAACATGAGATAAAACATAAGGGAAAAAGAAAAGACATAGCTTCACATAGTGCACTTAGGAACAACAATCACAAAGATTAAACTTCTTGTTTCCATATCCTGGAGTTCATTTTACTTAGCCTCATCCTATGTGGCCATAGGTATGCAGCTGTTGAGCTCCTATGATCCTCTGTTAGGAGAATCCTGAACGTATACTAATTGTTACAAATGAGGGAAAATGTGGAGCCTATGTTTCTCTGGGTCTGGCTTACTTCACTTTATATGATTTTTTCCAAGACTTTTCATTTCCTTACAAATGGCTCAATGCCATTCTTCTGATGGCATCAAAGTATTTCATGGAATAAACATACCTCATCTTCATGATCCACTCATCTACTGAAAGGGCATCTAGGTTGGTTCCATATCTTAGCTATGGTGAATAATGCTGCAATGAACATGATTGTATTGGTAGGTTTAGTATGGCCTTGTTTCTGGATATTTGGGTAAATGCCCAGAAGTGGGATTGCTGGATAATAAAGGAGCTCTATGCTTAGTCTTTTGAGGAACCTCCATACTGCTTTCCAGAGTGGTTGGACAAGTATATACCCCCACCAACAGGACAGTAGCAATCTCTTCTGGCTACCTCTCTGCCAGCATCTCTTATTATTAAATTTCTTGATAATGGCCATTCCAACTGGGGAGAAGTGAAATCTCAAAGTTGTCTTGACTTGACTGAAACCCTCTGTGTTAGTGGTTGAGTCACACTCTCTCATCTTTGATTTTATGGGTAGCACTCAGTGAAGTCTTTTGAGAGAATTTTTTTTTCTTGGTTTATGATAAAGAAATCTCAGTTGGGGCATCAAATTCTACTACCCAAATTTCAAAGATAGGATTTCAATAGTAAATATTTTTCCAAGTTTAGGGCAAACTCGAGCAAGGGAGGATTCCTCATTTTTCAAAATCCTAAGTACCTATACAAAGAGAATGAATGTTAATTATGGGAGGTGGATAGTAAGGTTACGTTAGCTTTGGTGATTGGATCTTGTCACCTGTGTCAACTAACTCAGTTTTTTTTAGTAACTGGGAGCAGGAGGAGAAGGAAAAGGTTGATTGCTGAGCTGTGTTTGATTGGGTAGGCTTGTTTTGCTGGAAATGAGTCCTGATTCCTTCCCCCAAGGAAATGACCGCTAAGGAAGAGGCTTGGTTGCAGCTTCTCTCTCATGATAGTCCTGAATCTGCTTCATCTGAATCTATTCTCAGAATATGAAACAACAATAACCAGGGAGCACCCAGAGGTCAAGCATATTACATCCTGTTTCCTCTAGCCTCCCTAATCTCTGCTTTTCTGCTAGAACTGGCTCTGAAACTGCTGGACTCAATACCACTCCTGGATTCAGAGCCAGGGATGAGCTGGATGGGTTGGGACAGGCTTTTGGGAGCAGAAGAGAGGCTGATCTTCGAAAACAAAATGTACTTAAAGAGATTCTTGGAAAGTCAAAAGAGGTTAAAACTGTAGTCATCATGATTGTGCCCCTTGTTGTGTTAATGACTTTTCTCACTCTCAATTCGTGAGTTGGATATGGACATTTGTCCTGCAGTGGGAAAGTGATGAATAAATATCTAAATCGTAAATTAAGACTGGAAGCAAATGACCATTGATCAGACACCGGACCTTCACTAGTGTATGTTACATTTGTTCATCAGTGAATTAATCAAAATGTCAATTCTGTAAGTTTTATTCTGGGCTTCTGTTCTCTCACAATATGGGTATGAATGGGGATATAGATATTAAATGAACAATCCATAAAGTAAACTGTATTCTTCCTCTAGAGTATAGAATGTGGGATTATTTAGCATGAACTCCCATTTAATCAAGGAAGTCAAAGGAAATTTTCTCAGAGAAAATGACACGTGTACAGATACAGTATTGCGGGGATCAGGCAGTCTGAAAGAAAGTGAAGCTGGGAGAGAAGATTAGTCTGGGCTTGGAGCAAGAGAGCACGGCTCATTTGAGAAGCTAGAAAATACCAAGCCTGCATCCTTTAAGACAGAGGGCAGGAAAAGGGAAAGAGACTGACTTAGAGATGTTTCTTTTTCTACTTCCTGTTTTTATAGCCTCTCAGACTGAAAGGGACATTCATGGTTATCAACCTTATTTCTTAAAAATAAGGACAATCAGGATAAAAGGGAGCTGGCATGTCAAATTTACACTTTTACAATTTGTGATAATACAAACACTTGAATTCTATCATCCTGCTTTAAGTCCAGGCTTCTTGTCACAATCTGATGGATTTTCTCTTTTGGAATATTTGAAACCATAAAAACATTTGATGTAGCATTCTTGGACCTCAAAAAATAAATGAAGTGCACAAGCTCATTGGAAATTAAGCTGGAAAAAAAGCATAATGTTTTATAGCTGCAACTTTTTGATTGTTTCCACAGGATTTTGGTTTAGTAATTTACAAGTGTTTCTCTTCTAAGTAAATACACATTTTGATGTTTTCACAATTAATTAGAACCTTGTAATATGTTAGGATCATTGGACAAGGTACTCCATACACAAAACAGATGGAAATGTGTGTGTGTGTATGTGTGTTCAAGAGGAGAATGCGTGAGAGAGCAGGCAGGGGTGGGGAAGCAGAGGAGAGAAGAGAGGAGAGGAGAGGAGAGGAGAGGGAAAGAGAAAGGAAAAGAAGAGGAGAGGAGGAAGTGGGAAGGGATAGGAACAGAGGAGAGGAGAAAAAAATTGATGAGGAAATAGAGGAACTATATATTATCACTAGAAAAAAACATGAAATTTTACACAGCCAAAATATTTTTAAGCTGTTTATTACATGTACTTGAAGGACAAACAGAGGGAGTAAAGGCTTTGTGGATGTGTTGAAAAGTATAGGTTAGTGCTAGGGAAAGGAGCAGCCAGTTTGGGGGCTGGACCCAGAGGAACGTAACAGGAAGTCACAGAAGAAGTTCAGGTGTAGATTGTGCTAAAGGTTTATTGCCAATCTCCACTGGTGGTGGGGGAGGGTGCCAGTGAAAGAACTCTGGGAGGTCCTGAGCATTGGAAAGAAGCATGGAAGCAGTGACAAGGCTGGACCATGTTGCCAACTGCCCACCTCCTTGTTCAGGACTAAAGCAAGAATTCCTCAGATGCTGAGACTGACAGCATGAATTCCAAAGATGGTATAGCTTATTCCCAGGGGTTTTTCTTCCCTGTGCTTGACATACTTGCCTAAAGGTAGAGTATGGTCACAGGACGCTGACTGAGGCCCAGAGCTCTATGTAAAGTTGAAGCTTTCGTTGTGGCTGCATCACAGTTCTACAGCTCGTTTGCCTTGCCATGTATCCTTCATTCCCCTACATATTTTTTTAAGCATTCTCCAAAATTAACTCATTCTTCAGTCTTTTCTATAGCCACAGAATGATGGTCAGGATGGAAAGACTATATGTGAAATTATTGAGCATTAGATGGTGAGTTTTTCACCCTTGGAGGTATCACTGAGCACCTAAAAGCAGAAAAGAGATGAGAGCTAACTGGGAAACTGCGTTTTGTTCATCACAATCGAACCCAGACCCTTTAGGCCAAGCCTCTACCACCTTTCTTCCACTTCTTACAACAGCTTAACAAATTATATTTCTATTCTACATATTGGAGGAATCAGTTCCCAAATTGGCAACAACAGCTCATGGCTTTATCCACAGAAATTGTGATTCAATAGGTCTCTGTGGCAAGTCTCCAAGAAAACAAAATATACAGCACTGCTTGATTTCCCAAAATAGACTGTTTCAAGTTCATTTTCTTATCTGGCTCTCTCTCTGTCTCTGTCTCTGTCTCTCTCACACACACATACACACACATGTTGTTATTCTTATCCTCATTTAACAATTGAGGAAACTGAGGTTAAGAGAAATTTTCCATCTTGCTTTGAGTCTAGCCAAATAAGATGCAGAATCAAGGTTGAAGACGTTTAAGGTCTCTTGGTGGTTTTTTTGCACTTCATCAAGGGGACCCTTCTGACAGAATTCTCAAGGCAGGCCATTGCATGTGATTCTTTTCTCCTCTTCTGTCTTTACTAATGCTGTTACCTTAGCAGACCCTATACTATACTTAGTAGCTTATGGGTGAAAGAGATTGAACCCTGCCCTCAGAGTTCCCATGACGTTCCTCTAACACCACTCAGTACCCATCTCACAAATCATAGTTTGGTTTTGTGAGGGATATGGTACATAGAAATGAGGGAGAGGATGAAGTTATGAATGCTTCTCTGGATAGCAGCCATCTGATCAAAGCCAGTAGCTTGATAAATTGACCATTGAGCACCGAATGCATATCAGCAAAAGGAAGGAGAGAGGAATGTTTGAATAATCAGTCTCGAGGACTGACATTCATTTATTGATTCAGCAAGTATTTATTGGCATCAATAACTCCAACATTTAATCTTTAATCTGTTCCCCCACATTTCAAATGCATTGTTTCTCCTCATCTCTCTCACCATCACCTCCCATTACAAAGTTGTCAGCCACTTATCAACTGGTGTCTGATCTAGAATCTGTGCTTGCCAACCACCAACTCATTTTCTCCTTTAAGGTTGAAGATCTCACTTCGATGGAAGTCAGAATTATATCGCTCTACTCTGGTTTCCAAGACTCGTAGGTTGAATGGCAGCTCTACAACCCAGCTCTACAAGATCTTAGTATATTCCCTTCCCATTTCTCAAACACTATCTGGCAGGTTATTTCATATTCTCTATGTTCCAGCATGCACCACTTTTTGTTCATGTTCCCTCCCATTACATGGCCTTGGCATGGATTCCCCATCACCCTCTTCCTGCTCTCCTTAACTCACATTCTTCCTTCTAGATTCAACGGAATCCTTGGTGCCTTAGCGAGCCTTTCCTGAAAGACTGTCACCACAACTCCTGTTACGTTCATGCATAACAGATCTATCTTCTGCTGCTTAGCGCAGTTACCACATTATAGTTTTATGTTCCTTCAATTTTTTTTGAGTTTAGATCCATCTTCTCTTCCCTGTTCCTGCCCTATTAGTTAAGTTCTACAGGAGTAGAACTTTTAACTGTTATTGAAAACCAGTGGAGCCCCAGTGTTGAGCAAAATACCTGTGCAAAGAAGGTTCTCAAACACCTGTTATCTGAATGAATGAGAGAATCGGTGCCTAAATGTGTACAAATCTTTTGGTGGGTCATGGGGCTTGAACTAGGCCTGGGAGTTGTCCCTGAGCCTTCAGCTCAAGGCTACCGCCCTACCTTTGAGCCAAGCTCCACTTTGCATTTTCTAGAGGTTAATTTGAGATAAGAGTTTTATGTCCTTTTGTGTCCAGGCTGGCTTTGAACCTTGATCCTCAGATCTCAGCCTTCTGAGTAGCTAGGATTACAGGCATGAGCCACCTCACCCAGCTGCATACTGATTCTTGTATAAACACAAGAGTGAGGAAAGCAAACCTATGTTCTATCTTCAAGGAGCTCCCAGTCTAGTTCTAGTCAGGCATGAAGGCTGAAAAGACAACATGTGGTTACTGGCAATTCAGACAATCTCTCCTTAACCCTATCATACTTTTGCTAAATACTTTAGTATCTAGATTAGCTGAAAATACAACCAAGCCTAGTACAATTTGCTTTGTTTTCTACCATTTTATACAATGTTCCCATGCCAACATTCAGAAAGTACATGCCCCTTCACATTTGAAAAGTTTCTGTAGTGAGTATGTACTATTTTCTAGTAGGTCCAAAAACATGTTTTCTTCTTGCTGGGTGCCTCAGGAGGACTCACTTGTCCTTACAGCATCCTAACGATGGAAGTGTCTGTTCATAAAATGGTGACTCGGTTGTGCCAATGAGCCTGTGTTTTAGAACTTACTGATTTTCTCTAGTTAGGTATACTGGGGGAAATTATAAATGACTCCGTGGAATTTCCCAGTGGCCTTTCCTTCTTGCGTCATTTGATGACTATCTGAGGATATTTCTGTTGCTTGTTCTCAGTCCCTCTTCAGTCAGGGTTCCACTGGTACTAAAGTACACAAACTGTAACCCACAAGCCATATTCAGCCCATTCAGTTACACAGTATACATTGCTGCTTTCCTCCTGCAGAGGCAAAGTGGAGAGGTAGTTACAACTAAGGCCACATAGTTCCACAATGCTGAAATTGTGTACAGAAAAAAAATGGAAAACTCTTGACCTAGAGAGTGACTCCCCTGAGCTTCAAGGTACTCATTGTGTGTATCATTAGCGAACATCTATGCTTATAGAATGGAGTTAGATATGAGCTCCCCTATGGAAGAAATAAAGAAATAATTCAGGTCATCATCTGCAGGGTTTAATTTTTACATGAAACTTTAATTGAAAAAGACTGTTTGAATCTGTGGGCTCCTAAATGCTCCTCAAATTGTTTACTTACCAAATTTTCTAAGTCCCTCTCTATCTCTATTCTGGCTCTTTCTTCCCCACATTGATGTGGGGAAAGTTATTGGCATTTGACTAAAGAACTGGGAATAGGATCCGGGCATTCTGAGCCTTCCTACATCTTGGAAAAAGCTCTTTGTTCTTTTTGTGCCTGACCTTCATCTTCCACACAACAAAGAGGTTGAATTATGACTTCCAGATTCTCCTCCAACATTCCACAACTCATATAAATACCAACAAAATAAACAATTACCTGCATAATTAATTGATAGATGAGTGCAACGTTACATATGGTGGGAAAAAATTCCATGAACTAGTTTGTAAAGTTGAATACAAAGGTGTGTGTGTGTGTGTGTGTGTGTGTGTGTGTGTGTGTGTGTGTGTTTGTGTCTGTGTTAAGAAACAGCAAACATTCACTTTAGTTTGACTCTCTTGTCTGAAGCTATGGCAAGAAATTGTAGGGTCTTTAGTCCCATATTAAACTCCATAGTAAATAGCTTATTAGCAGGAAATTTAGGGACAGTCCCTAAGTAGAGTTTGTTTTACTTTTTACTCTCAGACATGCTCCAAAGACTTAGTTGAAATTACAGCCTAGAAAGTGCCTGCTTAAATTCCTTTAACAAACAGCCCCTTCTCAGTAGACACAAGTTTGGGCCTGTCCACTCACCTCAAACAGGCCATCCATCTGCATTGTTTGCAAAGGCCTCAGGCTACAGGTAGTTTAAAGTGCCACTATCAGATTGCTTCTCAATCTTGCCCTGTAGACTAAATAGTCCTGATTTTGTCAGCAGCTTTTCATACTCAGCGGCTCTCTTATTAACCATTTTTGTCCCAAGCTGTGTTTTCATTCTGCTCCAAGCTATAGACTTACAAGCTTTACTTCTTCTAGAAATTCAGACACCAGACCTGTAACTTACTGGCTCCAGGATCCCCCCACTTTTTTCTTTCTCTAAAAATATTTTGATGGTCCTGTGTTGAGCTAATGACAATTTGTCTGCCCAGAATGCTCAAGCATAAACTTGCATTGAGTTAGGAGATTAATGAAATAAATCTCAAAGCCCAGGACATCCATCCTGTAATTAAGGCTCACTAATGTATGAACAATAATAACAGCAAAAAAAGGTCAGTAAGGCCTACTTCTGGTCTCCACAAAGGAAAGGGCTCTGAAGGAATGACTCCTGTCTTTTAAAAAGTTATTTCTCAGGCTCTACATTGAATAAATACTTTCTTAAGCATTTGCTCTGTGCATGCATTGAGCTAGCTGCTGAGGGAGAGACATGGCCATGGTCTCTGTGGTGAACTCGCATCAGCAGGTAGATATCTGTAAGGGAACTTATTACACAGACACATGCAGGCAGTTGTAAGGAAGTGGATAAATGATATGGCAGAAAAGATATTGATTCTGCTAATTCAGAACTGGAGTGTGTGTGTGTGTGTGTGTGTGTGTGTGTGTGCAAACTCACACACAAAGATGCCAGCAAATTAGGAAGGGAGCTATGATATTCAGGGCAGACACAACAGAGAGCAAAGAGCCTCCATATTTGAGGGATGGATGTGGAGAGAGAGAGAGAGAGAGAGAGAGAGAGAGAGAGAGAGAGAGAGAGAGAGAGAGACAGAGACAGAGACAGAGACAGAGAGACAGACAGAGACAGAGACAGAGACAGAGAGAGAAAGAGAGAGAGTGAAGGCCACAGGAAACATTGCCAAATAAAATATGAGGGCCCCTGATAGTTAAAACAATGAAAAAGTCGCTTGAGCAGGGGTGATTTTGCCCTTCAGGTGACAGTTGACAGTGCCTCCTGATATTTTTAGTTATCACAGAGCTGAGTTGCTACTAACATCAAATCTAAGAATGGCAGCCGGAAGTGCTACTCAACATCTTACAGGGCATAAGACAGACACCCCCTAAAAATAAAATTTTAGAAAAGTGTGCTCTGCCCCCAAATGTTGCCATTCCTTCAGAGGCTAAGAAACGCAAACCGGAAACAACTAGACCAGATCTCTTTATAATTCCTGTTCTGGACACTGGAGGGTGGGCAGTATGTTATTGGAAAGGGAGCAAAGCTAGGAGAAACAATGTATTGCTGTCTTACAGGTCATAGATGAGACATCAACCTCTCCCAACCCTTCAGCTAGTGGCCTTCCACAGAAGCACTTCTGGCTGAGATTAGAAGCTCAGCATCCAAGGGCCACCTGCCGGGTCTTCAGTCACTGCCTTCTCTTGATTGATAAAGAATGGGAAGCCAAATAGAAACTGAAGGGAAACATAAGTTTATACCAGGTACCACGTTCAGATACAGCAGCAACGTGAGATAAGGGGGAAAAGAAATAGCTTTACATAGTACATTAAGAACAATAATCACAAAGATAAACCTCTTGTTTCCATATCCTGGAATTCATTTCACTTAGCCTCATCCTATATGGCTATACATACATAGCTTTTGAGCTACTATGATCCTGGCACATTGTTTATACATTTACTTGTTTATTTGAAAAAGGGAAGGTAAGAAAAAACAAGATGAGTGGGAAGGGGTGGGAGGAGGGAAAGTGGAAGAAAAACATGGAAAGGGGTAATAATATAAGTTTTTATTCACACACTGTATATCACTTACCATATGCTCCTTTACTGTGTACTAAAGGTGTACGAAGTACAAGTTTGGGGATTAAAGTGTTACCTCAGTTTAATACCAAATAGTAGAGTTTAGCTTTTTCTAACATAAGCATACAGGCACAGATGCACACAGAGAATACAACTGAGGGTGTTTGTAGAGCATGCTTTACGTTTCTTGTGTCCGGTGGGGAGTTCTATAATTGAGTAAGGAGCAGCTGTTTAGCAGAATAATGCATTCCGTATTGTCAGACCAACTTAGAAACGCTGGACTATCATTACCAATAGTATTTTGCGCGCGCACGCACACACGGAAAATCTCTTTATACTGGAGTTTAGAACATGGCAGTCTGTGATAGTGATTTCCACCCACCTCTGCCATGCTCATCTTCCACAGCCCTCAAGGATGAATAGACTAATAATGACTATTTATTGAGCAGTTACCTTAATATTAGGTCCGGAGCCATGCCTATTAAAGTTCTCTTAGATGATTCCATGAAGTAGCCATTTTCCATCCATTTTTACATATGAGAGAACTGAAAGTCATAGAACTCAGCAGTAAATTGCCTGCAGTTGTGAGGCTAGATGGTAGAGTCGAGATTGCAACCTCTCTCCAGACTCTTGAACTTGACTTCAAGAATTTGCTTCTATTTGTTTGTGGATTGGTTGGTTGTTGTTGGTTTTGGTTCAGTGGCAATAGTGTTCAAATTGGCTGTCTGGAGCAGACCTCTCCTGTGAACATTTTTCTTTTTGGAAGTAAGGCTGACCGCTCATTGAACTCTGGTCATCTTTGTGTTGTTTAAGAGCCATGCAGGTCCAGCAGGATCCAGCTGTCTGAGCTCTGGCCACATCACAGCTATACACACACATCTTCCACACAACTATCACCACTATTCTCTATGGCATTCCAGGAAAGTGGGCTACATGGCATTTCTCTGCAGACATTACTGTAGCAGAAGGGTGTCTGTGCTTCTTGCAGAATCATAGATTGTTTTGAAAAACATGCAAATCCCAGGTTTAACTTGAGTAGAGTCAGGATTGTATCAGAGGTGCAGACGCAGCCTCGATCCCAGAGCCGGTGTTCGTTCTCTTGCAATAACCATGGCATATTTTCTAGTTACTCCACCAATAACAACTCCTTATCACTCTTGGCATGTCCACATGTTTTCCTATTTTTCAGTTGGAAGCATGTGCTTTTTCTTGATGTTGGCCACTCACCCGAAGAGCATGGCCAAATGTCTCAAGGCTTTCAAAGACATGTTCAGCAGTCCTGAGAGACTTGTCTCTTCATGAGATATTTTCAAAGGAACCAAAATAGGATATTTCCCCTCCCCAAGCCAAAAACACAAAACAAAACATTTGTTTTAATCCCATGGGCTAAGCCTTAGATGGCACAGAGTCTTATGTCCCCAAGGGTCAAGTCTTTGGGCAGGGCTGAGTTGAATCATATGACAGTATAAATCCAGATTACAAATCAAAAATGTAATCTTGTGTTGCTGGGAGGCAGGTACACCTAACTTTCCATTTGACCAACTTCATTCCCAACTTCTAGACATGGGCTCCACAGTGCCTGGAAAGAATGTATTTGTGTTTTATTTAAATTAAAGGAAGTTGGATAGATCATTATTTTTCTGCCACAACCATAACCAAGCTTAAAATACATCACTAGAAGTATGATACATAAAGGTCAATAAAACTCATGCTGCATTTGGTTCCTTTCCTGGGATATAAAATGTCCTATTTGCTCCAGTTTTGACAATAGACAATATACTGAAGACAGAATGACCTCTAATCCACTTTCCAGGAGGATATTGTATTTATGTCCTCAGGTTGCTGTAACAAATGACTACACGTAATGCACCTTAAAACAAAAGAAATATATTCTCTTGTAATTCTGGAAGCCAGAGTGTGAAACCAGTTTCATTAGAACTGAAATCAAGGTGAAACTGAAGCATGTTTATTGTGCACAAAGGATCTAGTAGATCTTTCTCTTGCCTCTTCCAGCTCCCGGTGGTGGCAGCCATTCTTTGGCTTGTGGAAACATCACCTCAATATTTCCATATGGCTCTCTACTTCTGCCATACTGTCTTCTCATTTTCTCTCCCTCCTCTCCCTCTCCCTCCCTCACCCCCTCTCTCTCCCTCTCCCTCTCCCTCTCCCCTCTTTCCCCCTCTCTCCCTCTCCCCTCTCCCTTTCTCCCTCTCTCCCTCTTTCTGTGAAATCTCTCTTCCTCTTCATTATGACATTCAGAGACTGCTGGAAAATCAAAAGTAATTTCTCATTTCACGATCCTTAACTCAGTCACATAGGCAAAATCACCCCCCTTTCAAAGAAGGTAATATTTATTATTAGTTCCAAGGATAAAGACTAATTTTTTTCAGAACCATGACTCAGCCTACCATAAATTCCTCCCAGTACATTCTGTGGAGAGCTGAGGCGTCTGCCACACCCTTCTCAAAATGTCTGAAGCACGCATATATGCATTAGTGGCTCTATGAGGAACTCGTGCTCATTCCCCCTGTGTTATTTTTAGCAAATCTTCTCAGGATGAAAAGTTGTCTAGTCCCAAACATCTGAATTCTACTTATATGATCCTCACTGGCCTCTGGCTCCTAGATATTTAAGTTGGAAAAGTATTTGTTGAGGCAGAAAGTTTTGCTCTGTGCATTGTAAGATTTTAGCAGCATCCAACAAACAAAAATCTCAGAAGTCTAGTGATTTCAAATACATAATAAATAAGATTTTACAAAGTGAAAATGGGCTGGACAATATTTAGGACCTTTTAGTAATTTCAAGATATTCTTTGTTAACTGAAATTTATATGGCTGGGACATTTCATTTGTCAATCCTACACTAGATGCCAGCAGTATACATTCATCTCTTGTGTGCATAAGTAAAACTTTCTATAACATTGTCAGATTCCCTTTGGGAGGCAAGATCATTGAAAATCATGCATCTACTTAGTTAAGAAATAAAAACTCCCGTATTTTACCTTGTTATCTGATTCATTGTATATATGCTTATCTGGTTATTTGAAATCGGATACGGAAGGGGGGAAAACAAGATGATGGGCGGGGTGGGGGGAGGGAAATGGGGACCAAGACATGAGAAAGGGTATCAATGTATGTGAAGTAATACGCCTTCTAACTGGTGAATATAATGTAACCCTTCTATTAATTACAATAAAAATATATACACTAAAATATATAAAATAAAAACTCTAGTAAACTGGAAGCACTAAGGAATATGTGATTTGAAATCTTTGTAGACTGGCAGTTATTGCTGCTTACCTGCAAACTCTCAGATCTGAGGCCACAGGCCTTACGGACAGCACCATGACGGAGGGAGGATTCTGTGTACATCCCCCGTGCACTCACTGTCACTGAGGGAAGAGGTGTGGAGGAGCCAGCCTCCTTGGAATAATCCTGCCCGGCCATGTCCTTTCAAGCTTTGGAGCCTCAGGCTGAGCTACAGGATTGGGCTTGATCTCCCATCCCCCCTCACCCTCTAATTTATTTTAATTATTCTCTTTTTTCCCCACTTAGTCCTCAGGCTTTGCTTAGGAGCAAATGGCTATCTCAGGCAGCCAGGAGACAATTGTCTGGAAGAGCTGGGCTGGGAGGTCCCTTGAATGAGATATTTTTACTTTGAATATGTTCCTACTAAAAGAAAAAGCTAAACTAAAGAGGGATTGAGTGTATAAGAACCTCTCTCTGTCTCTGTCTCTCTGTCTCTCTGTCTCTTTCTCTCTGTCTCTCTGTCTCTCTCTCTCTCTCTCTCTCTCTCTCTCTCTCTCTCTCTCTCTCTCTCTCTCTCTCTCTCCCTCTCTCTCCCTCTTTCTCACTGTCTCTCTCCTTCTGTCTTTCTTTTCTTCTCTGCTGCATCCAGGAAGGAACTTTTGGCATTTAAAGTATCTGTGCCTCACCCAGCTTTTCTATATTGCTCACCGGGAACTCGTTCTCCCCATGGTCAGCTGCCTTTGCAGTGTATCAAATTTGGCCTTCAAAAGTTTTCTCCAAATATAAGCTTGGTGTACACATAACACAGAGAGAACTTGGATGCACATATTGTGTGTCTATATAAACAAAGCCATGTGTATTCATAGATTCATACTGATGACAGATCTATAGAGAAAAATGACTATGGGGTTTTACAGATAAAAAAATGTGAGAAAAACAAACAGAAAAGGAGGAGGAGGAAGAGAAGGAAGATGAAGAGGAGGAGGAAGAAGAAGGGTAGGAGGCAGAGGAGGAGAAAGAAGGGAAGGAAGAGGAAGATAAGGAGAGGAAGTAGAGGTTGACATAAGAGGAGAAAGGAGAAGGAGAAAGCTAAGAAGAAGAGGCTGTTTTGAAATCTCTGACCCCAACTAACATAAAATATTAAGTAATGCTTAGCAACAAATCTCTAAATAGGGAAGTGTTTATTCTCACCCCAGGGCACATAGAACCTAAAGGAGCAATTTGCTGGAAAGTGAGAATCTCACAATATGGAAGCATACTTCAGGTTCACTTCCAGAGCTCTTTGATGAAGGATGAGGATTTTTTTTATCATTTCCTGCTGCATTCTTCATTGGTTGTCATCAACATTATGCTCAAATGGTTTGGATTCACTAGGCAAACATGACTTTGTTAAATAATTTGAAAACTAAGTTGACATTTAGGAAAAGTTTTAGAATGAATGAGTAAACTAAGGTAGTTGTTGTGTCACTCTTGGAAGATGAGACTAAATATGCATGGAAAAGAGAGAAGATATAATAAGAATAAGTCCAGAAGGAAGAATTGGTCCAAAGACAATGCCTTTCTGCAAAATCTATAATTTCTTCCAGATACCTCGCTGATACTATTTTGCAGAAAAAGTATTCCATAGGCCTGAGGAGGTTTCAATCTAAGGCAAAATTTACAAGCAGAAATACAGGTATTTTAACTAGTCCAATAATTGTTGGCAAATGAAACCACTGTTCCACACTTCATGTCAGGTAAAAGATGACATGGCAGAAATGTGACTCCCTCCACCATGACCAAAAGCAAAAGACACTCTGAACCTTCTTGGCCAGTATCACATGAATATAAATTCGCTTCAGTTCAGTGTGGCAAGAGAGGGGAGTGAGGAAGAATGAAGGATGGAGAAAAGGGTTACTTCACTTTAGGCCAGTGGAGGAGTCATAGAAAAGAATGAGACACACCAGAGGAGAGTGGTCTGGAAAAGATGTGGACAATAGCTGTTGCTATTGACTTGAGTGGGAGATGGGGCTACTGTTTACAAATTCACTCATTCACAAGAGAGCAAATCAGATATGGAACATACACGTAAGCCAGACCCAGGTGTGGTGACTGCAGATACAGAAGTTACAGGAGACAGACATGTTCCTAGCAGCGTGGAGTTCTTATTCTAGTAGATGTTCGGAATCCATCTATATGCCTAAGTTTGACTGTATTGTTATACAAAATAAATTAACCAAGGAGCATTTAATTTTGTTTTGAGCAAAATAAAAACCAGTGCAGAAAGACATTGAAGAAGAGTCATTTTTTACTCTTTTCCTTTCAACATACATGGACCTGCATATGTACTTCCCAAAAGAATTGTTTGTATGTGACAAAAGAAAGCATTTATTAGATAATAATTGTACAGCTAATGCTTCCGTGACATTTGTTTGTGTGACAGGCACTCATATCACTCCTCCTGTACTCCTAACAAAGTAATTGCTGTCATCCTTCCCTGGATGGGGTAAAACAACTTGCCCCAAGCTGGCAGCTACTATGAGATCGAGCCAAGTTGTGGCCTGTAGAATTGTGGCTTCAGAGTCTAGTCTCTTCACCTCTAGCTGTACTGATGACAACTTCTGGAATACGTGCATGTCTTGTACTTTTTAGAGCCAAAGGCCTCCATTTTTATATTTATTTCCATTCCTTATTTTCCATAAAGATACACTATTCGAGAAATGTAGTTGTGGTAGGCATAAGAACGCAAGTTCCTCCATACTTGTTGGTACTTTCTTTCCTCCTTTCTCCCAATGCACAGATAATGCAGAATATCAGGAAGAGCTTACATTATAGAATACAGCAGATGCTATGCATTGTCCTGACAATTTACAATAGTCTTTTTTTCTAGTTTCCAGTTACCTAGAGAACTTGGTATGTCTTGGTACCCACATTCCAGTGCAGAGTCCTGTGACACAAAAGAAAGGTTCTGGTTGGTATAAGTTTATAAACCATGACAGAGTCTTTATAGATCATGAAGAAAGAGTTAGAGACTACTGCAATAGTTTCCCAACCTTTGAAAAGGAAAACAACTTCTCTGGTACTTGTAAAATTTGTAGGTGATGCCTAGAACTTCAGCAGCCAGATTGTGACCACGAAAGAAATGAGATATGGAGGATTACAGATTGAAGATGGCAAAGCAGAAAGAAAAAAATCTGTCTAGATCTCCAACAACATTTCTAGACCACTGAGTGAAGCAATTTGGAAGCCATGTAGACATTGAACTTCTTGTCCAATGAGAGGAGAAGATGGTAAACTGTCTTTATTATTTACACTGTATAGAATTAGGGTTCTACATGATCAAGGGCCAAAATCAAGAACTTCTAGCAGTTCTACATTTTGTCTCATTTCTCTCCATGCCTTCTACTTGTACTAGAATATGTTCACCATCCTCTGCTTGTTAATCTAGTCTGGGTATTTCAGGAGGGAAGAACAGGTTTGTACATCTTAGATCATCCCAAGACAGCTAGCTGAAAAGGTTAGCAGCCATCTGAAGCTATGCTAAATGGCTACGTTCCTTGGCAGCGTATTTCTGGGTTTGCAGATTATAAGACCAGAGACTTGAATCAATCCTGCTAACCCCCTCCTTCTTTTACAAATTGAATGTAAAGTAACACTTAAGGCTGCATGTATTGGCTGTGGATCCCTTGCCAAATTTGCTCTGGGAGCTGCCCACCCATGTCACAAGACTCTCTTTTTATAACAGCATAGCTTTTTTTCCCCCTCTATCTTTTAAATAGCTGCTTATTAAGGCAGAAGTTCTAATATTAGCTTACTATTCTGCTGAATAAAGCCATTGGATGTCTTCTGCATAAACCTTAAGAGTCTGGAAGTGTTTCTGCACTTTTTCTCAATGCTTTATGGAAACTTAAAATAGTGTCCTCCCCCTCTTCCCTTCAGTCCCATGTAACCACAACAGAATGTGAGGTACCAGTTTGGGGTTTTTGGAACAGACATATGTTGTGTTTAATTTTATTTTCCATCCTTAAATGAAGTTGGTTCCTTTCTCTTTCACTTTGGAGGCAAGGCGGGAAATGAATATTATTTTTATAAACATGACTTGGTGGTAAGCTGGCCAGGACCATCTGTGAACATGAAGGAAATAGGATGCTGGAGATAAAAATATGGAAAAGAAATGTCCCTGGACATTAAGTCAAAGCTCATGGTTGTGACAATAGCCTTGCTGTGAGTTATACAAGAAACGAAGAAACCTTTTTGTTTGTCACATTGTATAGCAAAAGCAGGGACCAAAGAGCAGGAGCAGTGGAGAATGTATGGGCAGGATGTGGAAAGGGTGAAGATGGTTTTTTTTGCCAGTCCTAGGCCTTGAACTCAGGGCCTGAGCACTGTCCTTGGTTTTTCTCAAGGCTCTACCACTTGAGCCACAGCGCCACTTCTGGCTTTTTCTATATATTGTGGTACCAAAGAACTGAACCCGGGTCTTCATGCATGCTAGACAAGCACTCTACCACTAGGCCAAACTCCCGGCCCTGAGGGGGTGAAGATTTATAGGAAAAGTTTAGATTTCTGTGACAGTCTAATGATGCGATGGATGTTTATATATTTAATTTTAAATGTGGGAACTAAAAGTTGGCCTTCATCTTTTCCCTCTGCAAAAAGAAAAGCTAAAGGACTTACAAAGAGACTAAGGTAGGAAGAAATGCAGAGGACATTTTCTCCATCCTCTCCAAGATATAAGGAAGGAATGGCTTAAATCAGGAAGTGAGTCACTCAAGGTCACACGGTGGCTCACTTCTACAAATGAGATCACAGAAACTCCCTTCTCGGGACTTGCTGTGAAAGTTGGTTGAGCAAAGGTCTCTAAAAAGCCACATATATGGAAAACACATTAGAATATCTCCAACTTGTATGACATGGAGTAAATTCAGCTTGGGTAAAACCAGTCTCAGGAGAAAGTCATGTCCTTTTCTTCTCTTTATTCTTATCTCAACAAATGCCTCCATTGCTTATTTTCCACATAGCAGAGTCTTAGCCACATAGAAAGGGCAGACCCCAGCTCGTACAGTCAGAAAATCTCAAACCCAAAGGAAGGATTTGTCTAATAGCATTTTTATAGAGCACTCTGCCATATTTCTCATGTATATTTTGCTGTATTTGAGCTTCTTGGTGCTCTCTCTTTCTCTTCTGCTAGCTTCTTTCTCAGTTTCTTTCTTCACAAGAAGAATGTAAGCTGCCAGACACCAGTTTAAGTGATGTGTGACTGGAGAATGCCAGGCTCAGAGGGCAGACTGTAATATCTATCTGCCTGTTAATAGACGTGGTGAAAAGAAGAGGTAAGATATCATTCACTTTTGGTACAGGAGACAAAGATCAGATTGTGGGGAAGTGATGAGAGATTTCTCTATAAGCTATAAGTAGAGTTGAAGACTCCTACATGTATCACATATCTTGGCCTGGTTGTCTCCATAAATCCTTTCTTCCCTCCCTCCTCTCCTCCTCCATCTCTTTCTCTCTCCCTCTCCCCCCTTCCTCCTCCTCAACTCCCTCTCCATCACTACCTTTTCTGAATTAGATAACAAAGGCAATAGTCATGTCTCAGAAGGTGAACAAGGCCAGAAAGGCGCAGCTGTTACCTGACTCTATTAAGCCAAACTTCAGGTTTAGCTTGAGGCAAAAAGGGAGGGCAAGGAATTATCAGAGAGCAAGCCCTGGTGGAAACTAAATGCTGTGAAGAGGTGGTAAGAGGCATCTTGTGCCATATGCTGATTCATTAACTCTCTGCCTCCCCCCACCCCCATAACCCTGTGAGCAGTAATTCTTGTGCTCATTTTACAAATAGGCAAGAAGCCAGAGTGTGTCCAGCCCAGCATGCTCTTACAACTTAACCTGCGGGTCTCTGGTACTTTCTACCCACTCTCTGTCTTCAGGGGAAGTACAGACATCTGTACCAATCCATATAGTCATGGCCTGCCTGCCTGAAGACCTTGTTTCCCAAAGTTCATGGTCTCTGCAAGTCTGTGTGGGAATGGAAAAGGAGTGGTCCAAGAGGTGAAACAAGCTCAGGCAGAAGAAGCACCAAGTAGTCCGGAAGGGACTTCGAAGACCTGAGAGGAAGATAGAACTGTAACTAGACAAACTCAATTCTCTTATTTTTTTCTTGTCTTGCCACATTCATATGCAGTTAAGGGTATGCCACCGGAGTGAAGGACTCAGCTGTAAACTACTGCTATAGCTCACAAGCTGGCATGAAATCCTTGAGGGCCTGCTGTCCTTGTGCTCAGGGACTCTCAACCTGAAAAGCAACACTTCTGTGATCTGTCAGATTTGGCTTAATCCCTAATTTGAAAGTGGAAAGGAAAAATAATCTGAGTTTGGGAACATCTTGGTCCAGTGGGACTAGAGAAAGCAGAGGAAATTAAGGTCCAGTGATGCCAATGCTCCCATATTTCTGAGCATACAGAGGAGAGGACAGGAGACGTGGATGGAGAATCAAGAACTGACTTGTTCTGTAAGTAGTTTGGTATCTCTAGGCCAGACACTAAAGCAGGGTATGTTTTTCTTTTTTGTTCTCCTTCCTTTTTCTTGACCTTCTTTTTGTCTTTTTTCTTCTCTTTCTTAATAATAAAATTAGAACATAAACTAATCAAGGCAAAAAGTTCAATGATACAGGAGGATAGGAATAAAAAAGAATAATCCTGATTGCCCACTCTGGAGCAAATGAAAACGAAAAATGACAGGTAGCTAGTAATATCTTCCTGTCCTTTGGGATTGTAAAATGATTCTCATACTGGTAATCCAGTTAAGTTTTTATTATCTCTTCCTCAAAATAATTCCAGGAACTCTTGTTTTCCCCTATTCTATCCAACTCATCCGAGAATTTTCAACTGGCCCTGTGGCTTGATTACCAAAGGGTCCCCAGGAAAGTAGCTCTTTAAGAAAACAAGTTTCTTCATCAATTGCTTTTGGCTCGTTCTCCATCTTCATGGTAGAGATGGTTTCAGAAGAGACCAGACTGAGATCAGAATCTTCCTCAGTCATCTGGACAGACATGGCTTCATCAGAGGCAAGGGGACATTTCTTTTCCCAAATCCTTCTACACAAGGTTGAATCCCTTACAGAATGTTTGCCATCCTTTTTCATGGCCTACGATTTCAGCACATGTGGCTACAATTGTTCTAGCCCATCACTGACTTGCAAAATTATAGATGTGCAGAACTGCAGATTTGGGGAAATTGAAATCAGAAATCAGGAATGAGAGAAACTCCAACCCTTTGCACATGTACACACTCATCTGACTATACACAGCTTATCAGCGTAGCAATGATAACCACAATAAAGATGTTTGTAGAACTAAAAAAGTAGGGGGGAAAAGATGATTCCATAAAAGAAATGGAGCAACCCCAAGTACTTAGAAATGAACAATGATTCAAGATAATGACCCATCTCAAAAACAAAACAAACAAAAAGCCCCAATCAACACAAGTGGCAAGCAACATATAGTTAACATTCTTGGCTGCCCAGGCATACTTCTGAAGATTTCACCTTCTGGATTATTTTTTTTAAGCTTTTACAGCCATATTATGAAAAACACTATAATTATCTCAATTTTACTTTTGAAGAAACTAAGGTTTATTGAGAGGCTAAAAGAACCTTTGCAAAGTCACTCCACCAGTAAAGAAGGAGAATTTAGCAATAGATGGGTCAGTAGTGTCTGGCTTCCACACTCTCTCTTAGCTCTGATCTATCCTGAAATGGTATGAGAGAGGAAACCAGAAAGTTTCCATCTCCTCACCCCATGAATTCCTGCAACTTCTTGTACCCCCTAGCAACTTATGCCCTGATATTTCTTGGACAACCCAATGACTCTTTCTTGTGAGAAAATGGTTGGGCTAACCTATTTGATTGCTGAAGGATAAGGTTAGAGGAGGTCATTACCCATGATTCATTCTCCTGCTTGATTACAAAGTGCAAGGTAAGGAGGAACAGGTTCCATTCTCTCTACATCCCCCTTCCCCAGAATGTGGGGAGAGTGTAGATTTCCCTGAGGTTGGCTGAGTCAGTACCAACTCTGACTAGCAGGCTCAGATTTTGGTCTCAGTTTCAACTTGGAAGTATTGGATGGTCAAAGTAATACATCCAGTGTCCTCTCCAGTTCAGTTTCACAAGCATTTAAGCTAGTGAGCTCTTGGGAAGTTTTGGATCTAGGTCTCTGTTCAGGACTCTGCAGGGTGAGAATGGAAGACAACCATCACCAGGCCCAGAAGTAGGCTTTGTTCCACCCTCTTGGATGGCAAAAAGCAAACACTGAACCATGTACAGAACAGTTTACAAAGGAAAGAACTTATACTTTAATAATAAAATAATACTTTACCCTATGCTCAGGAAAGTGACACCCACAGCCCTTCTCCCCTAAAAGTTTCAGTAAGATCAAGCAGGAGATAGCTCACGGGGAAATGGAAAGCCACCTGGGTCTTTTGTTCACTTACATGAGGCTCCATGACAGCTTGTGTGTACCACGTAGCTTTTGCCTATCTCTGGAGCAGATGGGCTCCAGATATCTTTCTAGCCAGGCAGATTTCCTGGAATTATGGACAAAAGATCTAGGTTGTATGTATTCCCTTACACAGGAATGAGACTTGAATGTTTCTGTTGGGATTCTTGCTTATAAACACATGGAGTGGATGTGAGCCCATTTAAATCAATGAAATGGATTAATCAATGTGTGAGTTAGGCTTAGACATTTGCAGAATAGGAAACAAATCATTGAAATTAGAATTGTTTGCTGTGTAATTATTTCCTTTGCATTGTTTTTCTGGCTCTTTCCACAGAAAAAAGGGTTATTTTCTTTAACATGTGATTGATATGAGCACAACAGGCCCATTTTGGATAGAAACTCTATGAGCATGAAGAAGTATACATGTTGTAGATTGTTGTTAAATTACCTGGGCAACTGCTTCTAACACTATGGGGAGAATAGGTCTCGACAACCTCTGTTGCCTGTTTATAACCCAGTAAAAATATTCAGACTTTTAAAACATTAGAGCCATGACTGCTTCACAGGCTGTTTTGGAAGCATATTGGGATTTATTGATTGTATGATTCTTATTTTCTAAAGATTCCTCTCTCTTTTGTCTTACAACTTCTCTTCCTTTTCTCTTTCCTCCTTTCTTCCCCTCCCTCCATTCCCTTCTTATTTTTTTATTATTTTACCTTTCTTATTTCTTTTTAGTTAAAAAGGACTTAGCTCTTTCTCATAAAGCAATAAAGAAGGCAGTGATGATCCTAAATAATTTCTCAGATACAAACTTACTGGTATGTAGAGCGTAACCCCATCTAAATGTAGTTTACACTTCTTGGTGTGAGAAATTTACAGTCAGTTTTAGGTGTGTGTGTGTGTGTGTGTGTGTGTGTGTGTGTGTGTGTGTGTGTGTGTTTCCAGCTACAGAATCTCCTTCTAGTCCTTGAGAACTTCATATAGGAGGGGGGGAAAATCTTTAGTAAAGCATTTAGACTCCCATTACCCCACAGGGCTTATTTGTGCATATTTCTGTCAGCCTCACCTCTGACCTGTAGGTCATGACTTTGACTGATGAAATAGGGTTCAAGCTAAATAAAGCAAACAGTTGTGTGACTTGTTATGCTTTCACTTGGTCCCTCTACAAACAGAAAACTTGCTTTTCTAGTAATTCCCAACAGTTTAAGCCTTTCTTTGGATCAGTTGGCTTCTTTTCTAGTTTCTGCCTTGGTGGGAATGAGCTGTGTTGATGGGAAAGTGATGAAGGATGGAGATGCTAAAGAGGCATTGGGGGATAGGTTGTGAAATAAAGAGCCCTGGGTGGAGAGTCCACAGATGCTTGTGGAGACTCAAGCTCCACAGATGCACAGGAAGCTGAGATGTGTCTGCCCCAGACCCTTCTGCACAGAGACAGGCTGGAGGAAATGCTGACATCTTATCTCTGGGGAGCATTTTAGACTCATTTAGTTTGGTGGTATCCATACAGTCTCAGCAGCTTGCTCTTTTCTTGGAATCCAACTCAGATTTCAAATATGTTAAACACATAGTCAAAGTTGCTCTGGGTGAGGCCCCAAAGGACAGGGGAGTAAACACCAACTGCCTCTGCCTGGCCTCCTCAGCATGGAACACATGTGTGAAATCTCTGAAAGCTCAGTGCCCAACAGCAGTTGTCTCTGCAGGACCTCTGACAGCCTTCCTATGGAAATAAATAACAGCTTTCTTGCTGACCCATCATCAGTCCCCAAATCTTCTGGAACACTCCTCTAGTCCAGTCAGAAATCCACCTCCCTGTCTACACAGAGGATTCGTATACAGGATCACAGCTATCACAACTTCTTGACATCTTTGCATCTTATTTACATTAGAGGCTTTGTTCTAGGTCAGAGGCTGTAACTGTCTTATCTTCCTGATCTCACTGACTAATCCAGTGGTAAATAGTAGACATTTAATAAATGGGTAGCCTGGGGAACTTGATGATAAATAATAACTAACAAATAATAATAACAGGTTCATGCCTCTAATCCTAGCTACCCTGGGAGCAAAGAAAGGAAGAGTCTGATTGAAGGACAGCCTGCAAGGAAGCACAGACCTTACCTGAAAAGTAAATTATAAGCAAAAATGATCTAGGCATGTTTCTACTGGTACAGGTCTTGCTGAGCCCCTTGAGGCACTGAGTTCAAACCTTGGTTCTTAAAAAAAAGAGAGAGAATAAGTAAAAATAAAACTCCAAAGACTTTAATTATTGTATTTAGTGTTAGATTAAATACTTAATAAATCTCCATCTTACTCAACACCTAACATTCATTATTTCTCTGTTTAACAGAAGAGGGATATGGTAGGAGAAGTTAACTGGAATGGCCACATAGCTGGGAAGCAAAGGAACTGGAACGGAACTCCAGTCTTATCTCAGCTTTAAACCACGATAAAATCTCATGGATGAGCCCAGTGTTGGCAGAGGCAAGGGCTGGGGAAGAAGGGCCAGAAGGGGTCCCTGGGTGTGTGCATAGGTTTCGGTTGCTGTTTGGATATTATTCTGACAAATGTATTTCCACTAACAACCCAAGGTCCAGCTCTCCTCCTCCTCCATGTCACATCTTGACCCAGATGAATTTTTTTCTTCTAGCAGTCAATGGGTGGGTACTGTCTGGATTCCTAAAGGGTTTGTGTTTCTAGAACAATACCACTCAGATCTGTCCTCTCTTTGATGACATAATCTATCAG
Organism: Megascapheus bottae; assembly: GCF_031878675.1. Lineage (NCBI taxonomy): Eukaryota > Metazoa > Chordata > Mammalia > Rodentia > Geomyidae > Megascapheus > Megascapheus bottae. The sequence continues at coordinate 23,311,150 of NC_143529.1, forward strand.
CAGGATAGAGACTAGAAAAATGAGAGACAGAGAGAGAAAGAGACAGACAGACAGACAGCAGACAGAGAGATAGATAGAGAGGCTCTGACATAGTAAGGGATTAAGCAATTTCATGCTCTCTCTGTCTTTAATATTTCTTCTCACCAGTTTCCCACAGTTTCCTTTTCTAATATCTTCCTCTGGCCAACAAACTATAATAAAAAAATAAACAAGCAAATTTAAAAAGAAATGTTTTTTTGATTTTTTTGCAAGTCTTGGGCTTGGGCTCAGAGCCTGAGCTCTGTCCTTGGGCCTTCTCAAGGCTAGAGCTCTACCACTTGAGCCTCACCACCACTTCCGGCTTTTTTCTATGTATGTGGTACCGAGGAATTGAACCCGGGTCTTCATGCATGCTAGGCAAGCACTCTACCACTAGGCCAAACTCCCAGACCAAATGTTTTATTACATAGATTAATATGTATTTATGACATAAAACCCTCAGCCTAATTTTAACTATGCTCTAAAATCTAAGTGCCAATGATTATATATAGAGATTCCCTTCTTGAATACTTGTTGTTAAACACGTCATTTTAAATATGATGTAAAAATCAATGTTAATAAATGCTTTAATAAAAAATGTTTTCTTGAGGGATGTTATCTCTTAGAAGAAAGGTACAGGAAGTGATAGAGAGGGGTGAAATTGATTAAAATACATTAACACATTGTAGAAGAATGAACTTCCCCTCTATAAAACTGATGGAAGCAAATAAAAATAAATAAATTTGAAACACAAAGATTAAAAAAAAACATGGTCTCTTTCTTATTGAATAATGGAGTGGTACATCTTTTTCTATTGACTTTGCTAGAAAAAAATTTAAAAAGGGGGAGTGATTTGGAGGAAGAACCTGCTCATCTCTGGGGTGGGGGGGGGGGGTGAAGCTGCTATGAAGCCCAGGATGGAGCATGACCTTCTCCAGTCTGGTAAAGACTGGGGACACTGTGCCAACACCTCCGTTTGCTTCCTTTCCTGCCACCTTTCCCACCCTGCTTTTGTAGTTTGTTAACGACTCCAGGCAAGGAAACAGAAGGCATCTAGGCTCAGTATTCCAGTTAATCTTATGCCTTCCTAGTACCTAGAAGTTTCTTGAAAAAATGTGTCAGTCCGAAAATGTGAAGCAAATGCAGTCCCTTTGGCCTGCCTATGGCTTGGTGAACGGCTCCTTACGAGCTTCCCCCACATTCCCACCCACCCAGCCACCCTTGATCACCCAATGTACTGGAAGTTGCTGTTCCTCTAAAGCAGATTTTGGCCTTGTTCCCAAACCCAAGGAGAATGGTAATGCTTTCTAAGAATAATAGGAACATTCTGAACTGGTGTCTCATCATAAGGAAGTTCTGCTTGCTTTGCATTCAGATTATTCCCTTTTTTGTAAATACTATTCCCTTTATTAAGAAGCTGGGGAGGTTAGGAGAAAGGAGATAGACAAATGAAGACAGGAAGGAGGGGAGAATATTCATGTATATCCTATGAAACTAAGAAAACTGAGGGGACGGGGAGGGATGAGAGAGTGATAAAAGGGGTGGCATTTATCAAGATGCACTGTACTGATAAACAGATTTGTTATATGGCAATTTCTGTACAATGACTTAAAGATAATACAAATTAACATAAAATGGTCAGTTGGGGTTTGAAGAGATGGGGTTGGGGAGTATGATGAAAAGCATGACATTGATCAAGATGCATTATACTCATAAACTGCTGCTGCCTCAAAACCCCTTTGTATACCTAGTTAAAGATACATAAATGTATTTTTTAAAGAGAAAGAAAGTCATTGGGACTTATTTTGTTCCCAGGGATTAAAAAAATCTAACCCACGAACCATTACAACTCAGGAAAATGTCACCTGTGGTCTAGTTGAACAGTGGTATGAACTGGCATGAGGGTCTTGTGGAAGGTATGCAGAGCATCTTCTTTGAGTGTATTTAATGATTTGAGACAGGCTAACCAGTTTTGAGACTGCAGCTCTCTCTTCCCCTACCTCACCACCAGTTCAGCTGATTACTGGATCCCATTCATTGCTTGATAATGCCATCAAAGAGCATGACTAATCCCCATTTGTTCTCAGGAAACCTTCCCCAGCCTTGCCCACTGTTGTCTAACACATGCTGTGTTATTTTGCTGTGGACCTCATTTGGCCTTCAGATCATGCTTGACACTGGACTTCCTACAGCAAAAGAATTTCAGGTCACAGATGAAAACACCACTGTGTTCACGCTACACAATACAGCTTTGAAACCTTTTGTCAACTGAACTCAAGTTTGAAGCGCTGATCTGTTTATTTGATGTTGGTTGTAGTCAGTTTGGGAATAGGTTATACTGTTCTCAGCTATTGGACTAAGCTGACGACCCTAGTTTTCCTATTAGCAAGGTTGGTTGGATACCAATATGCAGATGCCAACCAATGAAGTCACAGATTCAAGAGCCATTCTTACTACAGGCCCATTTCCTTCCTTCTGTGTTCAAGGAAACTAGGTTTTAGTTTTCTTTCCTTGTGTTGTATCCTTATTCACTCTTGGTATAATAGCCTCATAGAATGAGATTTTTGTTTTTTGTTCTGTTTTGTTTTTGTGCTGGTCTTGGGACTTGAACTCAGGGCCTAGGCATTATTCCAGAGCTGCTTTTACCCCAGACTAGCCAGTTCCACTTTTGGTTTTATTTATTTATGGCAGTTTATTGGAGATAAAAGTCACTTGGACATTTCTTCCTGGGCTGGCTTTGAACTACAATCCTCAGATCTTAGCCTCCTAAGTAGCTTGGATTATGGGCTTGAGCTGCCAGCAAGTTTGTGGAACATTAGTGCAGCTCTTTACAGATCTGGTGGAGTTTAAAAGTGAATTCATCTGGTGCTGGGATTTTCTTTTAAGGGAGATCTTTATTACTGTTTTATATTTCACTTCAGCCATTTCTTCTGGATTTTTCAGTTTATTGAAAGATGTTTTCAGAATATTTTCTAATGTTCGGGACTTCAGTTGTATGATATCCATCTTTCATCCCTTCAGTCATTTCTCCTTTTTGATTAGTTTGGCCCAGGATTTGTCAATGTTGTGGCCTGTGGGTGAGGCAGACTCCCACTCATTTCAGAGCATTCCAGAGACAGCTTCTTAATCGGAGCTTCCAAACCTGCTCTGCAGCAAACCACTCTGCAGAAAGCAATAGAAATCAAATGACCCATTTGATTGAGTTCAGTGGAGGATCCCAAATCACCATAACATATGTTCCTTGCTGTTTAGCAATATCCATATCTCCGCCCTCCTCTCCACTTATCGCTCTCATGGTTCTCCCCTACTAAGACACTGTGTCAAGGTGTTCCCAGGTTCTCTGGATTGCTCCTTATTTGGGGGCTCCTAAAGTAGCTTTGTCTCAAGCAAAAGGCTCCCTGCTCAACAGAACTCTTAGCTACAGCAATCCAAGATACCAGAAAGCAGTGTAATATATTTCTTCTCCCATGCCCTAGCCTGCCACAATTGAAGGAGTCACTGTTGCAACCAAATTCCCTCACTGAATTTAAGGCTCGAGAGGACTGTGGACTCATGTCATGGTTAGGACTGCCAGTCTGATGTTACCAGGGCTGTCGGATTTACTTTGTGGTTGCAGCTCTGTTTCCTTCCTGCTTTGGGAAGTCAGAATTGGACCTTTGGACTGTTTCCTGCTCTGCTTTGCATTGTTTCTCTGTTTCTTTCTTAACTCCCAACTTCTTGGTTCTCTCTTCTTTCCTTGAAATATAGTCTCTTATTTGTTGCCCTGGTTTTGCTCCTTCATGGAGTTGCCCAGTGGAGGCTTCTAGTCTGTCACCATGGTACTCCTCACTTCAGTTTGTTAATTCACTTTGTGCCTGTAGAATTGCTTCTTCTCTCTACTATCAGTTTGCTTATGGGTAAAATGTAAGGAGTGAGCATGAAAGGAATCTTAGAACTAAAATAGTGAATTCTTGAAAGCTATAGCTATTTATTAAAAGATGACTATTACCTAGGGATGGAAATATAAGCAAGACTTGGTTTCTAATCCTACTGGATCTGTAATCGCCAAGGAAACCATCTGTGAGCATTTGCCTTCTTCTTTGTGCCTTGAACTTCAGAATAGATGGAGGTTCAGTTGTTATTTGGTCATGAATGAATTTTGCCCTAAGTTTTGCTGTCACAACTGCTATTTCTAAGTGGAACTGGACACCTGCCTACTTTCTATTTCTAGAAGAGAAACATATATTCTAATGTAGATTCTACAAATGGTACATTGAAATATCTTCTGCTACATCAATTGGATAGGTCATGTCCTTTCTGTGCCTCAGTTTACCTCCTAACAGCGAGTGGCTGGACTTAGGTAAGTCCTTGTTGCTATTACATCCTTTGGCTTGAAGGACCTGGCCACACCACCTGACTGCACCACTGGTGCTGAGCTCAGTCTTCAGGTATGTATGTCTAAATTAGGATGATAAATTGTCTTCTCTTCTGCCTTCTCTCTTCTTGGCTATGTCATATATATGTCTGTTTCATTTCTCGGTTCTTTCTTCCTGCTTAGCTCTTTTCTTCTTGAACTCGGAATCACTCTCTCCCTAGACTATGTCAACCCTCTTCACTTGGCCTACAACTATCAACTTTCTCCTCATCTCGAGCATTATTTCACTCCTGTGAACATATTTGCTTTAAAGTTTTATGGCATCATATTTTTTGACAGCCCTGCATCTTGAACTCGGGGCCTGAGCACTGTCCTTGGGCTTTCTCAAGGCTTGAGCCCTACCACTTGAGGCACAGCATGACTTCCGGCTTTTTTCTATGTATCAAGAAATCGAATCTGGGTCTTTGTGCATTCTAGGCAAGCACTCTACCACTAGGCTAAATTCCCAGTCCTATGGCATCCATTTTTACAAAGAGCACCCATAGACTTCTGTAAAAACTACAAGGAAAAGTTAATTTTTACCATTCACATGTAATGACATCCCCCTTACATTTTAGTCATTTTGCTATGATCTGAGGTTACTTGTTATTATATGTAAGACATAGTCTGTACGTTGGCAGTAGCCCTAAAGTTCACAGATGGAGCCCTATTGCCTAGTGTGACAGCATTTAGAGGTAGAGTCACTGAAAAGTTGTTTGGTCATGAGGATTCATGTCTTGATAAAAAGCCCAAGGGCTTTGTGCTTCCCTGCTCTAGAACAAAAAGACACAGAAATAAGGGGACACATCAGCCATCACATCTACTAGAGCATTGATTTTGAACTACTCAAGTTTCAGAACTTAGGTTGTTTACAAGCCAACCAGTCAATGGTAATATGTTACAGCAATCCAAGCTGACTGTGATAATGCATGAAACACATTGATTCTGATAATTCCTACTGATAACAGTAAAACCCATGGTTAGGTAACATGATAAGGCACATCAGTTAGAATGCTTCTCTAATAATGACCAGCGTGACACACATAGAAAAGTTTTTCAAAGATGTAGAAAGCTGCATTTGTTTTGTCTAAGTGGCTGTCTATTCATTGAACAGATTAAATTTTTTATTTAACATGAATGGCTGGGAACTGGTTTAAAGATTTACGTAGGTAATGACAAAGTTGAGACATTTGTTATTTTTGGAAAATTTTCTTGGTAGTATTTAGATTTGTTTTGTTGACATAATAGTCAAATCTTTATGTTTAGCTTAGTTTAAATATAACACAATGAATGAATTAACAACTTAATTTTTTATCATTTCTTTCTAGGGAAAAAATTATACATTTTGTAATTTCAAACTCTCTCATAACTTGCATTATTCTGTAGTGACAGGTTTTGATTGTATCATCTTTGATTTCTAAAAAAGCAAGTCACCTATTTCAGTGGAAGGGACTAAATTGATACTTTTGCTTCTTCTTTCTTTTTTTATTTTTATTTTTTTGCCTCTCCTGGGGCTTGAACGCAGGGCTTGAGCACTGTCCTTGAGCTTTCTCAAGTATAGAGTTCTACCACTTGAGCGACACCACCATTTCTGGCTTTTTTCTGTGTGTGTGGTACTGAGGAGTCAAATCTGGGTCCTTGTGCATACTAGGCAAGCACTCTACCTCTAGGCCAAACTTTCAACCCTCAATTCATACTTTTTATTATTACTTTACTTGGAAATATTTTTGCTTGCTATAATCTCACTGGAAAGTGTAAAAAACAGCTTTTTATGAAGATAAGAAATAGAGAAGTTGAACACCAGAGGCTCTCACCTGTCATCCTAAGGAGGCTGAGATCTGAGGACGGCAATTTAAAGCCAGCCAGAGCAAGAAAATCCATGACTTCTTCTACTGAGTAAATACGGGTCAGAGGGAAAACCCAGGACCTAAGTTCAAGCTCTATCACTGACACATAAAAAAAGAAAGAAAAAGCAAGAGCAAAAGAAAGAAAGTAGAAAAGAACAAAGGGGGAAGAAAGAGGGCGTGTTTTCAATGGGTCTGGGATGGAATTTTCCAAGGCATTTCTTAGCTTCCTCCTCTCCGCTTGCCTAAACAAACAAGTGATGAAGAAAAAGTGGGAGCAGACAGTGAGATTCCAAGCACTTAAAAGACATTTTTAGTTGATAAGTAAAAAGGAATAAACTTTAGGTAGAAAAAGTAACTGTGATCAAAGATTGGCAACCACCAAAGATTGATCTCAATAGAAATTCGTCTGAGATTTAGTAAAGTGAGAGAGTAACACCATCTCAATTTACACAGGGAATATTTCATTCTTGGAATTTAATCTCAGCCATAGACCAAGAGGTTTCTCTGCTTTATTCAGACTGAGGCACTTTCTGTGTGAAGTCTCTGTCTTCTTTTCCTGATCCCACATCCTTCTTTCCAACTTTCCGCTCCATCCCCAGTTCCTATCAACTGGCAACATCATCACATTTACTGAATATATACCAGAAAGGCATGACACTAAATATTATTGAAGCTTCATGGTCTTTTATCCTCTAACAACTTTACAAATGACAAGTTGGGGATCGCCATTTTATAAGAGAGAAAATTGAAGTCTGGAAACAGTCACTTAGGGAATCTTTATGGAATAAACCAGTGACAAAGTAAGGCAGGATCAAGGTAGCTGGGTAATTTTCAGACTGACAAAAAAAAAATAGCAAAGAAAATCTGTCATTAAAGATAGTAAGAACCAGGTGCTAGTTGCTCCGGTAAGTAATTCTAATTAGTCAACAAACAAATCTGAGGATTGCCATTCAAAGCTAGCCAAGGCAGATAAAAAACAACAGACTCTTGTTGCTAATTAATCAGGAAAATGTTAGACTAGAAGTGTTTCTCAATGGTAGAGCACCAGCTGTGAGCCGGGGTTCTAAGTCTGAGCCCCAGCGCACGTGCTCTCCCTCTCTCCCTCCCTCCCTCCCTCTCTCTCTCTCTCTCTCTCTCTCTCTCTCTCTCTCTCTCTCTCTCTCTCTCTCTCTCTCTCTCTCTCTCTCTCTCTCCCACACACACACAACTCTGTCACTCTTCTCTCTTACACACATGTGTGAGTGCATGTTACATATGCAAAGAAAAGATTGTAAAATATAAACTTATCTCCTTTCTTTCAGATCTTTTATGACTTGGCATGGTGATTTCTTTTGCTTGAACTATTTTACTATTTAATGTTCTAAGTAAACAATAAAATGATGGGTAATTAGCAGAGATTTCACCATTGGTCTTAATAGTAAGATCCCGCTATGTTAGGACCAATCTGTGGATCCAACTTATTGGGTCAGTATTGCATATGTATGACTTTTTCCTTATGATAATTCTTAAAACGGTATAGTTTAACAACTATCAATGACACTTACATTGCTGTCGGTACTGTGAGTCTTCTAGAGATAAAGTCTGCAAGAGGCTTGCATTATTTATGTGTAGATACTGCTGTGTTAAATAAGGGACTTGAGCATCTGAGATTTTGGTAACCAATCAATTCCCTATGAATCCCCAAGAATGACTATATTATACAATGAGACTTTATTTGAAAAATCTAAGAGCATTTCACTCCTTTGAGGAATCACTGAAGTCACACCATTCATACTTTGATCAGTGAAACCACTGAACAAAAATAATTCAATTACTTTTCCTTCACTTTTTTTTGCAGAGCTGGGCATCAAACCCAAGCATTGAGCTATACCACTACTTAACTACTACTATTTTTCTTAAAATATGCACCTTCTATCCATATTTTCTACAGATGACGAAAGAATGTAAGTATAGGTGTGCCTAAACTTTCATTTGCATTCTACATCATCATTTTCAGTGTGCGGCTGATTATAACAAAGAAGAAATATAAGTAACAGTGCATATGACAGGAGGTTGATAATTCTTTTTCCTAGAAGGCCATTATACCCTTCCTGTTTTCAAATTCTGCTTTTAGAGGAAAATCAGGAGTTCTTTAGTACTGGCCAGTCCTGCATGCTCAGATGCAGACACTGCCCATTGCACACTTGCTCTTCAATTGCTTTGAATTTCCCTGGAGCTCCCAAGCATTGTGAGTCCTGTGTTTATGGGATGTCACAAACATCATATGCAAAGAGAATATAAACAATAATGATGAATATTTGATATGTGGTCATCTGTTCTGCTCACAGACGTGTTCCCTACTTCCGGTGGACATCACTTACTTAGCACATATACAAAGATATTGTTACTAAGAATTACAAGAATTTCCATTTTGAGTTTACAGTAAGAGATCCTTAACCAAAACACGGACTTTCTTGAATATGAGGGGCCCATAAGACAGCATTGTCCACTCCATTAAACCTCCCTTGTTCAGATCTCATCCTTGAGTCTCTGAGAACTTAAAGCTCCTGTTTATTTCTTCTCCATGTTATATTGAATCCAACTGAATGCAATAAATTATAACGGGATATTTCAGAGTCTGGTCTGCCCAATCCATTTGTGGTGAATAGTTTCAAAACACACCCATGAATGATTTAATATGTTTTCTTTTAAAAGATGGCTTAGGGTATGAGATTCACTTCAGTGCTAGAGCAGTAAACTATCACCATGGATTAAATCTCAACAACAAAACAAAATCAAATAAATGAAGTAATAGGTGAAGTTTTAGTTGCCTTCTTCCTTTTCTTGCTTCTACCAAGCAAAGTGAGGCCAAAACCTTGGAGAAATGTCATCTGAAGATATATTATGAAAGACCTAGTATCTTCTGTCCTCCTTTTATCTCTTGGATCACTTGCTCTGTGGAAAGCCAGCTGCCATTTCACAAACACCTACAACAGTCATGGATAAAGCCTCATTGGTAAAGCAATAAAGGTACCCTACAAGGAGACCAATAGGCACATGAGTGGGCATCTTGAAAACAGGTCTTTCAGTAGCAGGCAAGACCTTTAGATGGCTTCAATTTAGTCAAATCTGAATGGCAACTTGCTAGGGGACCCTGAGTCAAAGTCTCCCAGTTATACTGCTGTTGAATTCCTGACCCAGAAACTCTGAGATAATGAATGACTGTTGTTTTAAACCTCTAACCTTGGGGATGGTTGGCCATGTAACAAGAGATGACTAATATACCGCTAATTTCCAGTAGGACTGTCATCTTGTAGAAGACAATTTAAAAACAAAAACAAAAAACAAAGATATATTTGGAGTTTTTCTGGCCATGTGAGGGCATTTCCAGAGACCCAAACATGAGCAGAGAAGCCTCCTCTCATAAGAGTGTAAAGGAGCAAGGCGGAAGATATTAAACTTCTATAATGCCATACTTTAATTAGGCACAGTACATTAGAAGCAAGACATGGTTCCTAGTCTTGATAATCCAGGGACAGGGATGGGTATTCATGCGTATCCCTGTGCATTCACCCAAGAGATGAGATATTAATGTGATTGGTTAGTGTGACAGCCCGTGGTTAAGTTCCCAACCCTTCTGCTCACCTCAGACTTGACTGTGAGTTACTAGTAGTAATTAGCGTGGTAAGTTTGCCATCTCTGCCTCATTCCTCAGCAAGCTCACTGGCTTATGGAGACACGTATGGACCAAGAAGTCACTGTGGCATTTTAGAGGGACGTGCTTTTCATGTTATTGTCCTCTATAAATGTCCAGACGTCTCCCTTCTCCCCTTATTCCTTTTATGACAGTCTGACTATCACAGGCTGACTGATCTGGGCAAGCTCAGGTCTTAAGACAAAAATGTACCTTTTCATCTTTGGGAAAAAGACTTTTTTTCTTGTCACTTATGAAGGTGCTTCAAGTTGGCCTTTTCTCCTAAGACTAATGCTTAGATTACATCTTGAATGTGAGCACTCATTAGCAATATAAACATCCGAAACTGAAACCAGGAAGAACGGCACAAAGATGACCATTAAAAAGCACAACTTCACATTGGAAACGTGGCTTGTTGTTACTGAGATATCCTGAACTGCTGGTTTATCACCTCTGGAGTGAGTAGCTGGTGCTTTTAGGCAGAGAGGGAGAGGCAGATAGTATCATGGCTAAGGATGGAATTTGATTATACAGAAGAGGAGCTTTATTTAGGTAACAGCTAGAGTTGACAGAGTAGAAGTGAGGCTGACTTTGGCAGCCATGAGACTGAGATGTTTTAAAGTAGATAGTTTATCTGGAGGCTTTAGCAATGATCATAGGCTTCATAAAGCCGGGTATTCTTAGAGAAGAGTTGACACAGGAAGCAGACATCTGCTGCTGATAGGAATGGAAGTCCAAAGAGTATTTGCCTACTTGGGAGTTCAGAGGAAGCTTTATTTGCTGTGAAATTCTGGTTGCATCCAGAGAAAATACCATAATCAGAATGGTTCAAACTAGCAATGGTTCAGTCATAAACAGGCTGTTTCTCTAGCAAGGCTACAGCCTTGAGGCTTATATAGATCACTACTGTTTGAAATTGCTAATGGCTAGATACTCACAGATATGTATATATCTTATCATCCAAAGAAGGCAAATAAAAAAGTTAAACACACACACAATATGGGTGATATTATAATACCAGACTTTTTATTAGACTATAATGACATAATAACCAAAATAGTCAGTACTAGCACAAAAACAGACCTGAGGACCAATGGAATAGAATTGAAATAAACTTAAGAAATAAACCAATGCACACATAGTCAACTGATAGCTGTTAAAGGAGCCCAAAATGATAGAAAAAGGATAGTGTCTTCAACAAATGGCAGTGGAGAAAGGGACGTTCACATGAAGACTAAAGTTGGACCCCAATCTCTCTTTGTACCAATATTGATTTACAGTGGATCAAAGACCTTAACAGAAGACCAGAAAACTTGCAACTACTGCAGAAAGAAGTAGGGAAAACACTAGAATTTATTGTGATAGGCAGGAACTTCCTCAGTAGAATTCCAGGGCCACAACAAACAGGGGAGGGAATTGACTAATGGAACTGCATTAAACTAAAAAGCTTCTGCACGGTGAAGGACATTGTCACTAAGCTAAAAAGATAGCTGACAGGTCTATGCCAGCAGTACATCTGATAAGGGTCTAATAACTACAATATATAAGAAACTTAAAAATGGAAACCCTACAAAATCAATAACCCAATCAATAAAAGAACTACATAGACCCTTCTCAAAGTAAATTCAGACAGTCAATAAATGTCTGAAAAATTGTTCAACATTCTTGGCCCTAAAGAAAATGAAAATCAAAACAACATTGAGATTCCACTCTAGCCTGTGTGCCCATCATTAGGCATACAAACAACAGATGCTGTGAGGATGAAGGAAAGAAGAGACAGTATTAATACACGGCTGGTGGGAATGTAAATTACTACAATCATGAAGGAAATCAGTATGGATACTTCTCACAAAACTAAAATTCGAAGGACATGATTTAACTGCTCTTGGTCATTTATCTGAAATATTTCAAGACTATTATATGGGAATTCAATCACAAGAAACAGAGAAGCCACATCTTGAGAGGTTGAACTGGGAGTCTTTATTAGAAAGCCGGTGATTGCAGGTGAACTCTTGTCTCAAAGAAGTGCAGCCCAAAATATAGCTTGCACAAAGCTGTTAAAGACAAAAATCACACGTTTGGGGTGGAGACCCAAGTCCAATAGAAGCAAACTATTTAGGGAGGTAACTCAGGAGCAAGGAAATTAAATCATATAGGGGAATAATCAAGGACAAGCATTTTCTGTAGCAAAGCTTCCTGAGGTGAAACAGCATGCTATCTATAACTCAAAGAATAGACTATCTCACCTCCAGTCTTTTCAGAGCTGGCTGAAAAGCCCCCCCCCCCCCCCAGCAAGATGCCATCATGGCTATGAGAACAAGACAACATTACTTAGACCCAGTATCCTTATTTCAATAGAATATAATAAAGGCAACTGAACAAAATGTTTTTTTAGCACTATTTACAATAGTCATGTGATGGAAGCAGTACAAATATCTCACAGCAGACAAGTAGATCAAGAAATCGAGCCAGGCCTAGGAAAATAAAGGATTCATGTTTCTTTCCTATGTGGATTATTTCTCCAGCAAACAAGAGACACAGGATACTGACATATAGACATGACAGATCTGACTGAAGGATGATACGTGCAGGGTAAAGCTCGGTGCTATTAAACTGACTAGCATTCAACAAGATGAATTCCAGAAAACTCCAGCATGTTAATTGGAGGCCGATTAATCTTGTTTATCTCGGTTACCAGGTTGGATGGATTGAGAGATAACTAGAAAGCTGGCAATACACAAATCTGGGAAATTATTTCCTGAGACAATTACCATGTGAAACAGGAAACAGAGTGGGGAGACACACATTGAAAGTGAATAACACAATTCAATAGGACTGGATGACAAAAAAAAAAAAGTGAGGGTGGAGGGCTGAAGATAAAGAGATAGTGCTCATTATTTGTTAGGTCGGTGGTGTGTTGGTTTTTTTTTTTTTTTTTCATTTTTCTGCCACGGGGAAGAGTATTGGTTATTGACCTCTGTGGCCCATGAATATCAGACTTTGACTGTAGGCTTGCACCAGCAACTCTCCAGGGATCTTGCTGGTCTTCAGCCTTGGGCTGAAGCGTTACCACTGGATCTTCTTATTTTAAGGTTCCCATTTCGTGGTCTAATCAACTACTAGTTTGCCTACAGATGGCTATTGTGGGACTATTCAGTCTCTGGTTATGTAAATCAATCGAATCCATCCCTCATAATTATATATACAGTCTATTGGTTCTCTTCCTGTAAAGAACCCTAATAAAATTACTTTATCCATTTGAATTTCTTTATATGTAGAGTGATTATTAAAGTCTTTCACTATTCATGTATTTTTAATTATGTATTCTTTTGTCCCTTATTTTGCTTCAATATGTGTTGCTATGTCGTTGTGCACTTGAATTTATGATAACCTATTGTAGATTGTGGCTTTAATAATCTAAAAGTGACCTTATTTGTCACATTTAATTTGCAAATTTTACTTTGTCTGACATGTTTCACTACACTTATTTTCCACTTGTTTCCCTTTACTGAGATACTTTGTCCATCCTCTATTTACTTTCTCTAAATTATCTAAAGATTTTTTTTCCAGTTAGCAGGATGCAGTTGAGCCTTGCTTTTTTCAGTCAAAATATGCATATAATTTAATAAGTGAATAATGCTTATTCACATTTATTTTTAAGACAGGTTGCATCTAAACTTGTATATTTCAACTTAATCAGAACTTAGAACTCATATCATAGGGAATGTGGTATATAATACCTTATTTCTCCATGCATGTTCCCTTTTTTGTCATGTATGGATAATTAAATATACATAAAATTCACCATTGGTAAATTCTCTGCTAATCTCCTGCTTGGCTGAATTTTATCTTCATGTAGATTTCTCAGGAAGGGATCACGGGTGCAAAACTTCCTGAACTCTTCTGTTTAAAATCATTTTTGTGGTAGCTTTGATAGAGATTTATATTTTGGTTTCTCTTTGAAATATGATAGTTTAGGAGTATAATTTTTTATTCTTTTCATTATTTTTCTTTTTTGCCTTAATGCCCCTTATTATGTTATCATTCAAATTTAGTCTCCTGTGACATCTTGTAATTTAGCTATTATTTTGCATATAGATTTTTTTCCTTTGGCTTTGCTTCAATTTCTTTCTAGAACTCAGTCAATTTTTTTTGGCTTTTTATCTTCTTAATTTTAGTTGTATGTGTGTTTCATATTTAAAATTCAGTTTCTTTTAAAAATTATAAGTACTTGTTTGAAGATGTTTAATTTAGGTTGGATGTCACGATATCCATTTTATGGTTTTTTTTCAACATGTGACTATCAAGACATTTATAGAATTTTCTATAAATGAAGATAATTTGTGACCCTGCATTTTGTGCAGGGTTTTAGTGATTGATTTGGGCTGGTTTATGAGATATGTTTGAAAGCATTCTTTCCTGTCAGTATAATAAAATATGGTTTTGGTACTTGAAAACTTTGTGTGGGGGTCAAGCGATAGAGAAAGGGTTTGTGTATTTTTTCAGTATTTGTTCTTGCTGTTGCTGGTACTGGGTTTGCACTTAGTGCCTCATGCTCTGTAGGCAGATGACCTAACACTTGAGCTACTTTGCCTGTTTTTTCTTTTTCTCTCTGCTTCTATCTTTCTGCATTGGATATTTTCAAGGAAGGGTCTTGTTTATTCCTGGGCCAGTCTGCACTGTGACTAGGCTATTTGTGCTTCTTTTGATAGCTGGCTTACCAAGTACACACGACTGTATTCGGCTATTGTGAAGCTTGGGAGGCCAAGTTTACGTTTCTATAAGCAGACATTGAGATGGTGTCTTGTAAACGTTTATCCTTCAGCTGGCTGCAAACTATAATCTTTCAATCTCCATCTCCACTAACTACAATTACAGACTTAAGCCACCATACCTAGCTATTTTTTTCATTTTTAACATTTTTTTTTTTTGCCAGTCCTGGGCTTGAGCTCAGGGCCTGAGTACTGTCCTTGGACTTTCTCAAAGCTAGAGGTCTACCACTTGAGCCTCAGCACCACTCCCGGCTTTTTTTTTTTTTTCTATATGTGGTACCGAGGAATCGAACCCGGGTCTTCATGAATGCTAGGCAAGCACTTTAACCACTAGGCCAAATTCCCGGCCATTTTTAACATTTTTATCCAATGAATTATATCTTTTATTCATCCTACAAATTCTACAAAATAGATGACTATCATATAGATGACTACAAAATAATAATACAAAAATTACCCAACCAAATATAACCTAATTGGTTATCAGTTAGGGGGTCAGGGATACAGCTCAGTAGCAAACTGAATGATTAGTAAAAATGAATAATTCATAAAAATGATTAGGTTGCAATGTTAAACTACTTTTAGAATTCTTTTTCCTTCTTTTTTGTTTTTGGTAAGAATGGAAAAGGGAATTCACCAAATTCTTTAGAAATTACTTATTTTTGATGTTGGTTCTGGAACTTGAACTCAAGGCCTGAGCACTTTCTTGCTCAAAGTTAATTTTGCTCTCGAGCTTCTTAAATTGTTTCTTCTCTTGACTCTCTTTGATGTTTTAAGCACTACCTTCCCAGGACTGCCTCGCTCATTTTAGGAAACCAAGTTATGCTAGCTATATATACAATACTCCTCTCTCTTTAACTCTAGTAAGTTTCAGAGAAGAAAGTGAGACAAATTGGAGGGGGTCCACTTTTTCTTAGTGCACTGGGTCGGAAGTTAAGCATTGTTAAAATGCTACTAATTACCATTAAATCACTAATGTTAACGTAAGTCTTTATTATAAGGACTTCTTTTAGTATTTATGTTTTTCCTTTAAAAATAGCTAAGATGTTGAGGTCTGAGGCAAGGTGACTTCCTGATTAGAACTATGAAACCTTTCCCTATTGCCCCAACTGCCTTTGAGCAAAACCACACAACCAGCAAAGCTGCCCTTTATGTTAGCACTAAATGCTTTGAACACTAACGTTGGATTCAGAAAGCTCCACTGCAACCAGCGCTGTTGACTGCTGAAGCCCAGTTCTGGTTCTAGCAGGCACCATCTCAACCATACCTACTTCAAGCAACTTACACTGACTTCTCTGCCATCTCGAGTGTCTGTGAGATTAAGGTGACACGACAGTCACTTTTACAAGGCCATTTCCCTGATGGTTCAGCAGAATTCATACACTGGGCTCATCCACAGCCCTCCATTTGTAGGAAGGAGGACTGCGATTGGTGCAGATGTGATCTACCATTTGCATGTGAAACAGTGCCATGTCTGGTGAGAACACAATCTTTCATTTTCATGAAGGACTATCGTGATGGCTGAAATACCCTTGCCACAGTCTTCCTGGTATTGAGGCAGGCTATTTGTTCTCTTTTATTTTGTGTATAGTCCAGGAGAAACCTTTCTGTGCTTCTCCTTAGTGCTGCAACATTAGGCCCAATGAAAATTTTCTTGGGGGCTACGGGCGGTGGCTCAAGTGATAGGGTGCTGACCTAGCAAGGGTGAGGCCCTGGGTTCAAACCCGAATGTTACAACCAAAACAGCTTCCCTTGAGGGGCCTTTTCCTGCTGAATGCCCGCTTATTATTCCGCTTATTATTAGTACAGTAGACTGAGCTAGTAAAAAGAAGGGAGCGTGATGGAAGCTTTATAGCGACAAGGGTGACCCAAAACATCCTCAGTGAAGGTGACGATGGCCAGAACATCAGCAGTGAAGGTGACAATAGAGGTGGCAAAGGCAGAGAGGGAGTGACAACAGAAACAAGATCGCAGCTGAAGACTTTAAGAGAGTGGCCATGGCAGAAACACTAGAGAACAGAGGCGATGGAGACAATGAAGGCTATGAAGAGCTAAAGATGATCAGCTGCAGGCCTCAGGCCCGGAAGAGCTCTAGGGGGCTGCCAGATTTTAAGGACCAAGGGTCGTGGTGCCCTAAGCTAGAGGGCTGTCATACATGTCACTGTTAAGGGCTGAGGATGCAGGATCCAGAGCTGTAATATTACTTGGAAGGCTGAAGGTTCCAGCAAGGCAGTCCTTTACAAGAACTGTCACATGGAGCGGGGAGTTTGGCCTAGTGGTAGAGTGCTTGCCTAGTGTACACGAAGGCCCGGGTTTGATTCCTCGGTATCACATACATAGAAAAAAAGCCAGAAGTGGTGCTGAGGCTCCAGTGGTAGAGCTCTAGCCTTGAGAAAATCCAAGGACAGTGCTCAGGCCCTGAGCTCAAGCCCAAGGTTAGCAAAAAACAAAAAACAAAAAAAACCGTCACACTAGGTGGCACCACCTGAACTGTGGCTTGCTACTGTTCACACCTACTCATGCAGCTGGAAGCCTGTGATGACAAAAGCTATCAAGTGCTGGGAGTAAGCCTCCAATCTGAATGTCTATTGCCGTAAGTATTCAGCTTTTACTAATTCTCAGAGCTTGATGCTGTACATTTTCAGGTCTACCATTGCAGCCCCTAGGGCTCAAGATTGCCAGAACTGAATCAACTTCTTCCTTATATATGATTTCTCTCCAGGCATAATAAAAGCAGCCCAGCCAGTTGATTCCTAACATTGGGAGGTAGCATATCATGCTTTCCAACACCTAATAGCATTTCTACTGAATGTGTGTCAGTTTTGCAACATTATAAAGTCGGAAACTTTTCAGTTGACTTATAAGACTGAGCCTGCTATATTATTAACTAGAAATATAGATTCGTGCTTAATTAGAAATTCTTAATAATTGTGTTTTCCATAGAACTCCCCTATGACCCAGCAATTCCACTACTTGGCATTTACCCAACCATCCAGAAGCAAGGACATACTAAATCCACTAGCACAACAATGTTCATTGCAGCACTATTCACCATAGCAAAGATATGGAACCAACCTAGATGTCCCTCAGTTGATGAATGGATCAACAAGTTGTGGTATTTGTACACAATGGAATTCTATGCTGCTGTCAGAAAGAATGACATCGCCCCATTTGTTAGGAAATGGAAAGACTTAGAAAAAATCATATTAAGTGAAGTAAGCCAGACTCAAAGGAACTTAGGCTCAATGGTTTCCCTCATTCGTCATAATCAGTAGAAACCTTGGGCTCTACTAGCAGAGATTTGCAGTAGAGCAAAATCTTGATACATAAGGCCATATAATGTGAAGCTAATTGAAAGGACCTCCAGGATAGTGAAACAAAGCCATATAATGAATGATTGTTGTCCTTAATGTACTATGTTGTCTCTCATCTCCTTTGCTGTCCCTTGGTTATCTCATATTGGTATAGTATCTCACTTTGTTATCTGATATATTGAATTTATTTGTACTTGGATATTTGAAATTTGATAGGGAAGGGGGGGAAACCAAGACGGGTAGGGGGGTGTGGGGAGGGAGGGAAATGGGTACCAAGACATGTGAAAGGGTATCAATGTATGTGAATTAATGCACCTTCTATCTGGCAAATATCATGTAACCTTTTACTAATTACAATAAAAAAATTAAAAAAAATAATTGTGTTTTCATAAATTTAAGTTTTTATAATTGTTATAGGCATTGCAACATTCTACTCTTTCAATATATCATGTACACACACACACACACACACACACACACCTCATTTTGAACAAAATGTAGTTCCAACCTATAAAAGAAAGTCATCATTATAGATACTTAGAATATTATGTGTGAATGTGCCTTGCTCACTGCAATTATATTTCTGTACTATGTGATAAGTATCTGTGAAATCATCTGATCTCACCTGATGCTAACACTGAAGGATTGTAGGGTTAACATCAAAGATAGAGGTGAAACCAAGTAGCTGACCTGATAAACAAATATAGATAGATATTGAAGCCATATGGATGCATATCTACAACATATTAGCTCAATTTAAGTCTTGTTTCTTTGAATGTTGTAAAGTTTGGATTTTCATAGTTTAGTAACCCCTTTTCTTTATTTCTTTGACTTACATATCTATGCTGTCTTTGTTGAACACTGACACATAGTAACATTTTGAGACCTTGACAGAGCATTCATCTTCCAATCTGAAGTATAGCCCCTTAGAAAGAGCTAATTGAACCCACTAAAGATGGCTGTGATGGAAAAAGTAATTCCACTAATGGATTAGACATCAGAAAGCTTTGGATCAAAGGATTCATGCATCGTTAGGATGCCAGGGAAAGAATATTGTGGTTTCTTGAAGCAGGTGCCCAATTTAATTTCTTCATCATTTGCATTTGGGGATAGAATAACATGTTAGCTATTGGAGGCCGGGTTTATCTCTTAATCATTCAAGGACAAGCACTAACACCAAGCTGATGAAGACTAAAAACTTGAATTTGATAAACAGAGCTTCATAAGATTTTATCCTCTTTAGTTTTCTGAAGGCTTAATGTAAGTCAGTGTACATCTGCTCACCAGCAATTAGCAATGCCCTAGATATTGGGTGAGGATTCTCACCCCTCCCCCAGTCTTCTATACCACTTACATTATTCCATCAGAGGTGCTACCTATGAGTAGATAATAACATAGTGGCCCATGGTCCGTACTAAGTGCTCTAAATTATTTGAGACCTGAGTATAAAAAAAGGCATCTTTGCCTGCTGTGGTTAGTCATGTGATTTTTTTTAACCCCTTGAAAGGATACTTAAGAATTCTGAAATCTCTTCTCTTGTCAGGTGTCTCTTGTCATCTCAGGATGACAGGATAAGAGACACGGATATGAGTCTTCAGAATGAATGTGTCATGGCAGGTGGGATGAGAAGACCCTCTCAATCACGGCCTACTTGAGAAACCTCACAGAGATGACATATCTCTTGAAAACGTGCCCCCTAGGTGGGGGAGGGGGTAGAGAGGAGTGGTCATTCAAGCCACTGCAGCCCACTTGGGATAATGACAGCCCACTGGGTTTGCTGGAAAGTGAAAAACAAAAACAAGCAGAGTACTGGTGACTCATGCCTGTGATCTAGCTCCTCAGAAAGCTGAGATCCCAGGATCACAATTAGAAGCCAACCCTGGGGAAAAAAGTCCCCTCCCTGGTGAGATTCTTATCTCCAGCTAACTACTCAAAAACCAAAAGTGCCATGTGACCCTGTGGCTCAAAGTGGTAAAGTGCTAGTCTTGAGCAAAGAGCTCAGGGGCAGCCCCCAGGCCCTGAGTTCAAGCCCATGACTGACAAAGAAAGCAAAAGCCCAAACACAAACAGGCTGATTTGAAATTTGGATTTCAGGCAAATAACAAATATTTTCATATAAATATGTATTTCCTATGAAAGCATCAAGCACTATTCCCATGTCATTTAAAGAAAATATTGTGCAGGACATGCTTAGACTAAAACTTTCCCATAGTTTATTTGAAATTTGTCCTCCCATTTCATATCTTCAAAATCACTAATATCCATGGCTGGTGTGTGCTTGGTATGCTCATACATTGATGTGATCATGTATAATCGACACTTAATATGATGCAGTTACATGCAATGTGATACGTTTTGAGCCACCTAGCTGAAGGGACTGGAAGGTTTGCGTCCTTGTTCTAACCTCCTCAGCTCTATCTGTGGACATATATTCAGTGTCTCCTTGAACTCCTTGCCTTTTAGGGTCATAATCCTCCAGCCCCATACTGTTTTGTATAGTAGTACATAGCCACCTGAGCCACTGAGCAATCAAAATGTAATTAGGCCATGTGAAGATGTGCCATCAGTGTACATCATACACCAGATTAAGAAGATTTAGTTGCAAAATAAGGAAATTACAATAGTTCATGAGTGATTTTTATATGAATTAACCAATGAAAGCATAATATTTGATATGTATTCAACCGTGTCGAATTTTATTGGAACTAATTTTGTTGATTTCATTTTAGGTTGTTTTTTTTTTTAATAGTGATATATGTCTTAACACGGGCAATTTGCAAACTGCTTCTTTTGGCAACTCTATGCTAAGCCAAAGGTTTCCAAACTGACCTGAATCATTAGTCTTCCCCAGAGTTAGAGTAAGATAACTTGTCAGAGATACAGCTGGGCACTGGTGGCTCATATCTATAACCCTAGCTACTCAGGAGGCAGAGATCCAAGAATCATGGTACAAAGCCAGTCTGGGCAAGAAAATAAGTGAGATTCTTATCTCTAATTAGCCACCAAAAAGCCATAATTAGACCTATATCTTAAGTGGTAGAGTGCCAGCCTTGAGCTTTTGAAGAATCTAAGGAACTTCCCAGTATTAGTGCAGAGAAAGGTATTTAATTACTATCTATGATATTAAATTATTTATATTTAGTTTATATTATTTATATTACTACTATTTTATATTTTCACATTGTCTTTCATGGTATATAAAAGCAAGTGGAGGTATAATGTATAACAAATGAACATACATTAACTTTGGGATGAATTTAAAACATTTTGACAGAGAAGTACCATAAGAAACTTAAAACATGTAATAAGTATTTTTTTCTATTTTGGGGTCTTAGGGTTTGATGTCTGTTGTGGTTTGGCTATAGCTGTGGCCACCAAAACTCATATTGAAATGTAATTCCCAAGGAAACATTGCTTAGAGCTGGTGGATCAAGAGGTAATGAGGTCATGAAAGAGGGATTTCTTTTTTTTCATATATTTTTATTGTAATTAATAGAAGGGTTACATTATATTCACCAGATAGAAGGTGCATTACTTCACATACATTGATACCCTTTCTCATGACTTGGTCCCCATTTCCCTCCCCCGACCCCCAGAAAGAGGGATTTCTTATGAAATGTCTTTCATGTACGAATGGGTCCTCACTCTGGTAAGACAGAATTAGGTTGTTAGAAATCAAGGCTATCCTCATGTTTTGCTAATCCTCATGCACATATTGTTGTTCAAGACTAGTACTCTACAACTTGAGCCAGAGCTCCACTTCTAAGTTTTTGGTGGTGAATCAGAAGAGTCTCACAGACCTTCCTATCTGGACTTGCTTTGAACTATAGTCCTCAGACCTCAGCCTCCTGAGTAGCTAGGATTAAAGATGTGAGCTACTGGTTCCCAACTACAAACTCTGTTTTTTCTTTTTTTTATTGTTATTATGAAGGTGATGCACAGAGGGGTTTCAGTTACATAAATCAGGTAAAGAGTACATTATTTTCCCCTTTCCTCACTCTTTTCCAGTTTTTCCTTCACATTCCAAGCCACAAGTGGTTTAATTCATTTACTTTGTGTGTGTGTGTGTGTGTGTGTGTGTGTGTGTGTGTGTATGTGTGTGTGTGTATGTGTGTGTGTGTGTTTAAACAACCTTTTACTATAGTGACCAAATTCATCACCAAATTATGAACTGACTTGATTCTGTTGCCTCAGCCTCCAGATTACAGACAATCCCAGATGAGGATGACTTGAATACACCATCATGCCCAACTTACTATTGAATAACCGTGTTTTAAACTACCTGTCTTAGCTTCTTTTTGCTCAGATGAGAATGGAGACAATAAGAGATCTACTTCATGATGTTCTGAAGACCAAAGACTTCACCTTTATAAAGATCTGGATATATTGCCCAGTAATGCTTGATAAACACTAGGTTCTCTATGGAAATCCATGAATAGTTATCCCTATGTGCAAAGCAATAGACCAAATATGTTGCAGTGAGAAAATATCTTGCCAACTCAGTCTGTGAAGCCACCATATCAATAGGAGAAACAGAATATTACACCAAAATCATAAAAATTTAACAACAGTTTGTTAAAACCATTTGTAAAACTGCTATATCTAAATCGTAAAAATTTAACAACAGTTTGTAAGAGAACTTTAGCACCTGCTTATTTTATAGGGAAGAAGAAAATGGCAATGGGGAGAAAGCAAAAGGGGTGAGGGTATAGCAGTGGAGGTGGTGTGTGTCCCTGACGGCGCCACTTCATGCTGGGGCAGGGTTTTGGAAGCCAGAGATGTGCTTGTTTGTTCTGAATGAGAGCCAAGGGCTGAGTGTCCTTATGCGGAGCGTGTATTGAGTTCCATGTTTGTGTGGGGAGGGTTGGGAAGGTAACAAAGCCATAAGGACTGATGAACAGATAGATAGGTGGGCCTGGATTTATGACTGAACAAATGACCAGGGCTGACACTCTAGGGAGGAAACACAGTATGTTGCTATTCAAAGCCAAGCTGAAGAATTCAGTGGTGGTATGAACCATCCTCTTGCAGAAAGAGGTTTTCCCTGGTGCCTTAGTTATGCCTAGACGGCCTTAAGACAGTCAGGTGCACCTTCCAGAAGCATATTGTTTGTCTTTGTAGAAGAGCTTTGGACTCAGAAACCCCCCTGTGAAAGCCACTACAGTCAGCCACTGTGGTGGAGCCTAGCTGTCAAGAGGGATGGTAAAGCTTGGAAGAGTCACATGGAGAGCTGGTGGACAAGATTGACTTGGAGACCAGACTTGGATTTGAAGTACTAAAGATACCCTAAAACCAAAAGCAGAGGGGCTGGGAGTTTGGCCTAGTGGTAGAGTGCTTGCCTAGCATGCACGAAGACCCAGGTTCGATTCCTCGGTACCACATACATAGAAAAAAGCTGGAAGTGGTGCTGAGGCTCAAGTGGTAGAGCTCTAGCCTTGAGAAAGTCCAAGGACAGTGCTCAGGCCCTGAGCTCAAGCCCAGGACTGGCAAAAAAACAAAAAAAAACAAAAACCAAAAGCAGAGCTTTTGTGCAGAAACAAGTAAGATCACATTTCACCTTGAACACTGAATTTTGTGTGGTGTAGGGCCTCACTTGCCGTCTTCTGGGCTTCAGTTTCACCCTGTGAAAAATCCCAGTGGCCAGCCTTTTTGGGCTTGTTATGAGATTGAAACATGATTGTGAAAGCTCCAGGCTCATGCCCCTCACCACTTTACTGCATTTTCCCATTCTCTGCAAAGAGAAAGTTACTTTAGGAAAATAGTCAACAATTCTGCCCCAACAGGCACGCGCAGCTCCCCAGCCTGTGAAAGCAGGTCTCTCTTCATCTCCCACTTCCTCCTTCACTCTGTCCTCTCTTGTTGGCTTTTCCCTGAGAAGCCCTCAAGGCTTCCAGGCCCGCTGCCAAGCCAGGAGAATGTTGCAACTGGCTTTCAAGGACTCCCTTCCCCTTTGCCTCTCCTCTTCTATTTCTGCATGGCAGCCCTGCCCCAGGACCCCCCGGAGGGCAGGAACCATGACTGCTCCACACTGCTGTGCCAGCACTTGCAGCAGGCTTCATCTAAAACAACTTTGTGTGGAACTGGGCCATGCAGCACAGCCAAGGGTTATGAAAGGGCTACATTCTAGAACTCTCCATGATCCCCACTAGGTTGTATCAACCAGACCCCTTAACTGAAAGGAGAGCTGGGTGCCATCTTTCGAATGCCTCAAGAAGGGGATCACTCTCTTGTTACAATCTGAAATTCCTCTTTTCACCTACTGACAAGGCAGCCCACCCTTGTGGGGTATGAAAGATGAGAAACATTTTGAACAACAAGATTTGAAAATAGCAAAGGATTTGCTCTTTGTAGGTACAGATTTTTGTTTTACAATTTAAAATGTCTACTTATTAAAATATATGTAATCCAGGGGCCAGGAGTTTGGCCTAGTGGTAAAATGCTTGCCTAGTATGCATGAAGATCCAGGTTTGATTCCTTGGTACCATGTACATAGAAAAAGCCAGAAGTGGTGCTGAGGCTCAAGTGATAGAGCCCAAGCCTTGAGCAAGCCCAAGGACAGTGCTCAGGCCGAGTTCAAGCCCCAGGACTGGCAACATATATATGTATACATATACATATGTATATATGTATATATTCCAGATATATAGACCAATACATAGATCTGGATACATATGAGAAAGAGAAAGAGGAAGAGAGAGAAGGACTCTGTCATTTGCTGGGAGAAGATGAATTTCTGTGAACTGGTCCCCTCCCTCCCTGCCCTTCTTCATTATACCATGCAGCTTTGGGGCACAAGACTTGGGAACATTATTTAGCAATCTTTCTAGTGTATCTTTTACAATCAGGAGCGAGCTGGAGCCAGTGGATACCAGCTCCAGCTCCAACAAAAAGCCCATGTTTTGCATTTTTGTTTAAGGCCACAATCAGTGACTTCCCATCACATTTGAAATCATGGCTGACTAATGAGGCTAGTCAAGGTCTGGTTGATGACTAGAATAAGTAAGTTTTATTCCTTTCCCTTGGAGAGACACTTTTTAAACATTTACCAACAAATCACCGCTTACCAGTGTCTCTCAACATTTCAGAACAAGGTTTAAAGTAATTTTTTGTGGGGGTCATGGAGCTTGAACTCTGGGCCTGGGTGCTGTCCCTCAGTTCTCCAGCTCAATGTTACCGCCCTACTCCTGGAGCCACAGCCCCACTTCCCATTTACTAGTGATTAATTGAAGATGAGTCTCAGGTTCTTTGGTGCCTGGGCTGGCTTTGAATCACGATCCTCAGATCTCAGCCTCCTGAGTAGCTAGGATTACAGGTATGAGCCATGGCACCAGACTTAAAATTCTTGACTAGTTTAATCACCTCCTTTCACCCCCACCCCCGCAGCCAGTCCTCTTTCTAAGAAAACTCCATTTCTGAGTATACAGATCTTGCTTCTGGAAATCTTTAGACATTTCAACATCTGACAAGTGCTACCTCTACGTATTTTCTCTACTTTTATGCTTTAGGGATTCCCAGGGGGACATCCAGGTGGATGATGTGTTAACCCTCACCCCCCTCCTCCCCATCTCCCATCTCTGGAAGAAAATCTCACTCTGAGTTGACAATGAATTTTCAAAGGCTTTCCTGATGCCTTGGATTGCTGCCACTTCCTGACTATGCCGCTGTCAATGAGCTTTCTCACCCCTTTTCTAGCCCTTTCCAACCATCTTCTATTGATTATAATAGCAACCTGGCTGTAGACAGGCTATCCAAATTCTTAGAACAACAAGGTAAAAGCCAAAGCAAAGCCCTCTCTGCCTCTCTTTTCTTTGGAGAGTGAGTCAATGCCCAAAGCCTCTCTAAACAGATGCTTGGCTTCTTTGTGCACATTCTTCTCTCTACAGCCTGGCATTACAGCAAGCTCCATTTTCACCTGAAGGAAAAGGGGTGAACAAAAACGCTGGAGGAATATTTCAAAGATCTCTCCACCTGAACCCTGTCTGAACAAATAATCTCCAGAAAAAGCAGCTCATTGATGGGTCTAGGCTGTGCCTATGGATTTACGAGGTGATATCAGTTAGAAGACTGGGGTGCCCGGCCTGAGCTGCATGTGACACACTCTTCAATTGGTTTAACAGGCCTGTTCCTGGAGCCTTCCAAATCTATCCCTGAGCTAAGCTTTATGAAAGTGGCAGAGATGGAGAGGAATGCTTTCCCAGATAAATCAGCCTCCTTGCTCTGGGCTCTCTTCCCATTGGCCCCTCCTACCAGAAAGCACTCCCTAGAGGAAATGAAAGACTGCAAATACCTGCAGGTACATGCTTAATAGCTCAAACTTTTGCCTTGTGTTAACAGCTATTCTTGGGTTGGGCTCTAAAGAAATTGATGGATTCTCTGTCTGACCAATTTAAATAATCCCTGTGAGAGAGCTAAGGGAAAGATTTATGTCCTTGATAACTAAAAGGCACACCAGAGTTTAGCCTGGAGGCTGGTGCCTCTGCACTTAGAGTATCTCAGAGAAATTCCTTGAAAGGATGCAGATAAAACTGGGCTTAAGGAGTGAATTGGAGTAGGTACTACAGGAGAAAGGAGTTTGGTCCTGGGGGCAGGCATTTAGGAAAAGCAAAGGAAGGGAGGAAGAACATACTTTTTTCAACTTTCTTATATATGTGTATACATATGCCTACAGACTTAAATATGATGCACACATACCAATATATGTCTGTGTTTATAGACTTTATCTTGTCCAAGACTAAAGAAATGTGAAAGTAGAGACTTGATTATATTTAGTATTCCAGGAATACATATTCATTATTCAGGTAAAAAAAATCTGAGACTATTTGTGGGAATAAAATAAAAGCCATTATGCAACTATGTCCTCTTTTTTTCTTGTTTTAGACAGTATGGGAAGTGATTCTAAGGCCTCATGCTTGCAAGACAGGTGAACCACCGCTTGAGTTTCATCTCTAGCCCTTTTAGGTCTTAATTACTTTGAGGAAGGGCAGGGATCCATGTCTAAGTCAGACTGTGCATTGAGTCTTGCATGGCTACTGTAGTTAGGATAACAGGCAAGCGCTACCATGCCAAGCCATTGAGTGAGATGGTGTCTCATGAAATTTTATGCTCAGACTGGCCTCAAACCTCAGTCCTACCTATCTCAGCCTATGGCATAGCTAGGATTAGCCATGGATGCCCGGTTTTCCCTAATTTTTGAGAGGTGGCGATAGCAAATAAATAAATTCAGGGAAAGTTGGAGAACTTAGTTCTCTCAGGAGAACTAATGTAATGTGGCAAATGGAAATTATTGCAATATGGAGAATGTATTGCTGTAATGGATTTGTGGAAATAAAGGACAGCGGCTTAGAGTCCTTCCCGCTGCCACTTGTTTAGCCAGACTTAAGCTATATGTTGAGGAACACAACCAGATACATCCGGATTATAGATAAAGAAGTACAGAATTTATAGTTGTGACCCCCCCCCAGCATGTTTGCTGGCCTTACACAATAACTTCTAATACAAAAGCGTACATGGTTTAAGGCTTTAAAAACCACCTGCTTTTACACATCCAGGCCACACTCTGAGATCCCGATCTCTGGGTGTCCTGGCATGTCAGCTCCTTCCCGCTCAGTAAACTTCTAAGATCCCGATCGTGTTCTGAGTGTTCTCACAGGTTGTCCATCTCTGGATCCCAATACATTTTCTCTTGAGAAATGAGAAAATAAAGGGCTTGTCAAATATGTGACGTACATTTTTCTATCTGTGTGTCATGTTGTTGTGTGTTGAACAAATCTGAGGTGATATTCAGCAAGGAAATGGGCAGAGCCAAGGCAAGATGGAGATATAATATGTCTCCAACCCATTTGTCTCTTATATCACATGAAAAAGTTAACAGAAGAAGAACATACAGGGAAATGAGACCAGTAGTGTCTGTGCACTGTATGATCAAGTGCAAGTGTATTAGCAGAGAGAATATACTAGAACTGGGACACTGCTTTTCTCTGATGAAACATATTCAAAGCTATTTATTATTTATTTAAAGATAAAAAAGTGAACCATAAAGTGACATTACAGTAAGCATGAGGCTCTTCTATAGGGTTTGGGCCCATGGCATTTAAGAGGAATCTAAGGGCATGTATTACTTTTCACAATCATATTTTTCCAAACCAAACATGAATTTCTAATTTGTTAGCCTCCTCCCTCTGAGAAGGCCATGTTTGATAACATAAATTCATTAACAAATGATTCAGTATCTTAGAACCAGACTGCATCTGTCTGTATCTATCTTTCCCCATCCCTGTGCTTTCTTTGGATTTGAAAATGTGTAGGGCAGGGATGTCATTCTAGGAAAAGTGATAATTTTTTTTCTTCAATTTGTTGAGGTATTAGTTGTCACCACATATTTGCAAAATATTAACACCTAATTTCATTTTTTAATTGATAATTTAAATTTTAAACATTATTTAATTTTAATTGACAAGGGTGGGCTATGTCTATGGTACAAAACATAATGCCTTTGTACAAAGCAGAGTTGCTAAATTAAGCTAACGAACATATGCTCTATCTCACATACCTTTTCTTGCATGTAATGAGACACTAAGATAGTACTTTTAGCAACTTTTAAGAATAGAACATAGTTATTAACTCATCACCATATTGTCTAATGGATCTCTTGAGCATATTCTTCCTGGCACACTCAAATTTTTTTATCATCTCACCATCATCTCCTTAGGCCTAGCACCCTGAACATGCATTTACCTTGAAATTCTATACATAAACTATATCATGCCATTTTTATATCTGTGCCCAGCTTATTTCACTTAATCTAATGTCCTCCAAGTTCACCTAGGTTGTCACAATGACAGAATTCCTTCTAATCCCAGGCTGAGTAGTTTTAATTTGTGCATATAGATCACATTTCCTACATCTATATGTTGATAGACAGTCAATTGTTTATCTAGGCTATGGTGAATAATTCCACAATAAACATGGGAGAGTTACAGGTCTCTTCTTGTCTATACTAGTTTTGTTTTCTTTGGCGATGTACTTGTATGCAGACCTGCTGGTGTCTAGGTTAGTTTAATTTTTAAATTCTTTTTAAGGCACTCCGATACTGTTTTCCATAATGGCTGTACTAATTTATATTCCCACCTCCATTCCTATAGAGTGGCCCCTTTCTCTCTTTGCAGGAAGATTGTTGTTTCTTGTTTGTGCCAAGATGGTGGCCAAACTGTCATTTGATACCATTTACCACAGTGCCTGCCACCTGTATGGGTGGAGCAAGCTGCAGAGGTCTGACCATAACAAGTGTTAGACCATACTTGCACACCCAAAGGGGTGGTTAGTCTCCCCCTTTCCCATTTAGCCCTACTAAAGCCATGGTCTAGGTCCATAAGCACTATAGTAAGGGAGTTGATAGAAGGGCTCAGATCCTGTCTTTATCTTTCCTCCCTTCACCCTCCCTCACCTTCAGCTCTAAATCCATTATCTCCCTTGTAAAGTGCTTATTGACAGAAGACTCCAGGGCTCAGAATCAGGCCAACCGATGACAGGTCTCTCCAAACAACCATCAGGCCTCCCCTTCATTTTCCCAGCCCAACTCTAGAGCAGCAGCGTTTCTGCCTCAACCTCCAGGATTAGCACAAGGACTTTATTCCTCCTCCCACCACCAGTTGTTTTCTTGGGTCATTGATTTTTTCCGAGGAAAAAAAAATGTCTGAAGTCAAGGCATAAAAATAGAAAAGGTTTGCAAGCTCATTCAACTCCCATGTAATTTTATCAGGCCTCTCAGAAAGCCTTTATCGCCCCCCCCCCCCTTATCAGCAAAAATTCTTCCTAAGCACTCTGTGTTTCCACATCTCTAATTCTGATTCTCCTTTTCTTAGGGTTAGTAAGACTGTGTTTACTGGTACCCAACCAGGGATGCTTAACAAAAGTAGGGCTTGAAGTATGGGGCTCATGCTTTGGAGACCAGTGTCTGATTTTATGTAGACTGCAATCTCACTTCTTTTGCCCCCCCCCCCACCTATACTCTACCTAACCAGTCTTGCCTGGCTAATGTTTATCATTCAAACAGGAAAGGCATTGCTTCTCTTCTATAGTGACAGCAAGCTCACATGACTTTTACACACATGATCCCTTGATCTGATCATCAAGCACACTTCTCATTAGCACTAGCTATGGCCAAGAAAGAATTGAAAACAAATAAGAATTATAAAGCACAATCACTACCTTAAGGAGTCCACAGTATAGAAAAAAAAAAGTCCAAGAGCTTAAACATAGCTTAAACATAGTTTAAACATAAACACGGTTTTTAAGAAACCTGGATTTAAATTCAGTTCCTGACAATTACGAGATAGCTTGAAAAAAAGCCATCACTCTATGCCTCAGTTTTCTCCACTGTAAAATAAATAAACATGTAGAGGCTGGGAGTTTGGCCTAGTAGTAGAGGGCTTGCCTAGCATGCATGAAGACCTGATTCCTTAGTACCATATAAATAGAAAACCCAGAAGTGGTGCTGTGGCTCAAGTGGCAGAGCACTAGCCTTGAGGAAAAAAGCCTAAGGACAGTGCTCAGGCCTGAGTTAAAGCTCCAGGACTGGTGTTAAAAAAAAGTATGTATCTTGAGGAGTTTCTTGTGATGAATGAAGGAGATGATTTATATAAAGCCATAAGGAGAATGCCTGCCACCTACTCCTGTTTTTAGTACTATCATAGAGAGTTGCAAATAGATCAAATATATAGCAGAATACTGAGAGAGGCAGAGGAAGACAAGCTCCAATCTGGGAGAAGAAAATATAGTAGTGAGGGGAAAGAGGCAGGGGGATGGATATTTCAGGTAAAAAGCTGAGTAATGGTGAACACCTAAACTACACTGCCTTTTACAACCTTACTCTACACTGCCTTATATTAGCATGAGATGCTTGTCTGATTTGGAGCATCAAAATAAAGCCAATTCAAGGTTAACTTGTTTTAATTTTGTGTTTTGACCCTTCATTGTATGATGGTGCTTTAGTTTATTAGCATAGTGTAAAGAGAAAGAGGCCCCTCAACATCAAGACTTGGTAATGACACAGGATCCACAACTTTGACATGTGTTCCATGGAGTGTGTGCTTAACAAGAAGGAAATCAGAGACAATTCGTGGTGCTGAACGTTGCCAAGTTAAGGGATGATGGGATCATGAATAAATTAGAAAATTAGGGGAGAAAAGCAAACTTGTTTGTGGGAGATTGTGAAGGTTTGGTTTGGGCCACACAGAGCTCGAGGTGATAATGGAATACCCTAATACTGATGTCTACCTAATAGCTGGAAAATATATTCAAGAGAAAAGACAAGATTTGAAGATACTGAGATTTTAAACTTATCAGTAGGACAAATAGTTGACAGTTTGATTAACATGTTCAAGAAGATAGATATATTATATAATATATATTTGTCTTATATATTTAAAATGCATTATATATACACAATATTATAGATGACATATATTTTATATTATATGATATATTATGTAGAATGTCTGTGAAATAGATTATGTAATATGAAATGTATTATATAATATATAACATATATCATGTAATACATAATATGTGACAGATATATTTATATAATCTGGACTTAAAGTTTCAGAATAGAAAGCAAAAGAAAAGAAAGAGTGGTCCATTTCAAGGCAATGCATCAACCAGACACCCAACTGTCAATAACATGAGTGTCTTTAGGAATCAAGTCCCGTGAGCAATCATTAATTGATTTTTTCTTTGATGTAAGGCACTTCATCAATTCACTTTCAATCTGACCACTCTGGGTGAACAGATTATAGACTTTCTCTAATGCCACATGCTGCAATGAAAGTCCCAAGTCATCCATTCTAGCACATTTCTGTACTGTACTCCATGAATGATCCCAGTAACTGAGTCTAAACTGCCTTATCTTCCCATATTTATCACCTTTGGGAATCATAGTTGGAGTTACTCTTACTGTTTCATGTTCACACCAACTCTGGACTCAGAAGTATCCTTAAAGCCTGAATTCTTGCCATGCTACCCTGCTTTCTGTCTTTCCCTTTTCTTTGATCAAGTCAGACAATAATTGCTTCTTGTTTAATATTACTCTAGTAACACCATTTTAATTTATTTATACTCTTCAAGGTTATTCAAACCCACCTTGTTTCATGCTAAAAAAAAGCTTCAATAATTACTTATTGTCAAGCCCATTGTAAATAACCTCTTTAGCTTTGCATTCAAAATCACTACATGTGATTTATATGGCAGCCCTTAACCATTCTTGAACTCTGTGACATCCACTCTCCCACATCTGCATTTCTCTATCAGTGCTATATCTCAACCCCAAATGTAATCCACACTTTATGAAACAGCTGGATTTTATGCCAACATCTTAAAATCTATTTTTATTCCCTCAATGGTTATAAACTCTGAAGGGGGCCAGAATAGTACACTGGCCCAAAATTTGGGCCATAAAAACCAACTTTCTGAGTTAGGATCTTAACCACCCCCATTTGATAATGATGAGAGCAAATACAAATCACTTTTTACTTCACATCTGTTTCCTGGTTCAGAAAAATGGAGATTATTAATCAGATAGTAAATGCAGTAATACAATTTAATCTGGTGCCTACAACATTGAAGCATGCAGCAAATGTGAACTCCTGTTACAGAGGGTGTTGAGAGCAAACCCACATCTCCCTGGAATCCATCTACATTCTCAGAGCTATTTGTGGAAAGCATTCATAACTCTACATAGTGAGAGGTATATGTTCATCTCATACAAGACAGACAGAAGTGTCAGGGATATAATCTTCCAAGAAGTAAACCCAGCAAATGACTGATGGAGAGTTAGTGGATGGATATACCTTGCAAAGACTTTGGAGTGTAACTTTGAAGCATAATAATTTTGTCCCACCAAGCAAGCTCTAACACCAGTTGCATCTTGATGACGGGCTGCTAGGCTCCTTTATCAGCTTCCTTGTCTTCCCTGACTTACTCTCCTAAATGTGTTACCTTCACCTTTCAGATAGACTACTTGCATTTATATTCTTGTCTTAGAGCCAGCTTCCAGATGAATAAAAATGGTGACAGTTCTTATCATTAGAAACACCTTATTTCTCTGAACCCACTATGATAATTGTTTCATTTTTTTTATTAGTCTCCTGGTTGTGAGAGTCCACCCTCATCAGTCTCCTCATCAGGAGAAACATCACAGTCCAGTATAATAGTACCTAGCATAATATTTATTACATAGAAATTATTCAGTCTGGATGAATACCAAAAATTTACTTGGTGAATAGCAAACCAGAACAAGGACTGTTGATCGGATCCTGGCCTATTTAACTGTTCTGTGTGGTTCCAGCACATTTTGCCTGATGAGGAAGATCTAAAACCACGATGGGTCCATTCCTTGCACCATCGGGACATCCTGCTTCCTCCTGCTGCATTCGGAGAGGCACTCATCATTACCTCATCACTCTTTTCTCCTGTCAACATGCTTGTGTAATCTTTTCTATTTTCCAAATATGGAAAACATCTCACTAGGATTGCATGTGGGGCAGGCTGTTTCCTGGAGATGTTAAAAGTTCTCACATTAATCTCATTAGTACATACTTTGGGGGTGGGTGGGAGATTTCAAAGCCCTTTCTCTAGGTGGCTAATCCAGTTATGAGGTGTGGTTTCTTGTAACAGCCAGTCAGGGAAATCTTTCTCCACGAACTCTTGTCCTGACCCCTTCCTGAACTTTGCCTCTTGAAATCTTGAGGTCTACTTTATGAGGAAGGTAAATTCTAGAATCAGTGAACTGTGAACTAGAGCCCTAGGATTATCAACAGGGAATGGTAATACTGCATGAGCTGGCTGGCTAATATTTGCGATTACATACAAATTTGAGAATGGCTGGTGCCTTTGTTATTAACAATAGTTCCTTCAAAGTCATCCTTGCTCGGTAGTTTCTCAAGTGTGATCTGTGGACAGCCTATACCCGAAAGACATCTAATGATATATCACAAGGACACAGGTGCTACTTTTTGCCATATAAACATCTCTGAGTCTTTTGGATAACTGAACTAGAATGACAAGACCCACAGACATGGATCTTGCTGAGAGCTTTCAATGGGAAAGGGACTTGATTTGGAGGACCCAGGATTGTAGGTAGGTTTTGTTTTGCTCTTTCCTGGAACCTCCTGTTTAATTTCTCCCTGGGTTCTCAATCTGCTTTTACCAGGTCCCACTCTGGACTGATGCAGTTATTTACTCATTTCCTCCACACTTCATAACTGGCATGCAAATGCTAGAGTGTGGTTAATATATACTCCGGAACTGTTTGGGTCCTTTTAAGGCTAATAACACTGTTTCTTGTATATTTTGATTTAAACAAATTGTATTTAGCTGTAGTCTTCACTGAATTCTAAGCCTTTATTGTTAAGTGTTGCATTTAAAGCTACACTCCTAGTTTGTTCTCTTCAAATATGGCTCCCTACGATGGCTGCCTTTTGATATTTATGGCCTTTTACAATCACTTGACCATGATCTTAGGCTGGATCCAGTGAGTTTCTCCTAATGAATGGGATATCCCTCTTGAGATGAGATCCCCAAATCCTCGGTCTTCCTCTTTATGTTCTCATTTACTCACGTTGGTGGAAATCAGTTTAAAATTTGCAAGCAGCCCTATAAAGAATCTAAAAACAAGGATTAGAGAGAGGCTTCTGGCCCATAGTGAGAAAGCAGTTGAGGCTCTCAGTCCAATAGTGGGGAGGAACTGAACGAGGACAACACATTCGAGAGCCAGTTTGGATGTAAATCCTCCCCTGAGCCAGTTGAGATCTGAGATGACCACAGCTCCTGCCAATACTTGATTGCAGCACTTTTAGGGATCCTGAGCCAAAAGACTCAGCTAAGCCATGCTGGCTTCTGATGCATTGAGGGTAATATAATAAATGTTTGTTGATTGAAATGCATTTACACAAAAATAAATCATTGGTGTTCATCTAATCAGTGCTTCCCATCCAGGGCATGCCTTTGCCGCTTTTTGTTTTGCTTTATTTCTGCAAAAGGACAGCTGCAAATATCATATTGTGGACACCTCTAACAAGTCCCCCTTCTGGGTGTGTTTGAACAGTTCTCATATAGATAGATAGATAGATAGATAGATAGATAGATAGATAGATAGATGATAGATATTCATATACATATACATATATGTATATACATGTAACCATATACACATGCATCTATACATGTACAAGTACATGTATAGATACATGTATATGTATATGCACAAAAGAACTGCTAAGGAAATGCAGAAACTTGCAAAGCACTTAGAATTTAGGAATCAAAGAAGCAGATTATCACTATGTATAAAAAGATATTTCCAATAAGTGAATAGTCCTGTGGGGAAATAGATATACTGGTTAATGTAGGTTAAGAAATAGGAGTGGTTTGTGGAACAACTTGGTCTCTTGAAAAGACAAATATTTCATTCTTCATGTCCAGATTGACTGATTCACACCAAGCCTTAGACATGAACAGGGAGGTGGAGGAGGAGGAGGAGGAGGAGGAGGAGGAGGAGGAGGAGGAGGAGGAGGAGGAGAAGGAGCGGGGAATGGGGCTGAGAGAGGTAGAGGGAAACCTTTCTCAAAGCCCAGTGGACACATCTATAACCACTGAAACAATGTTTCTCTGTTTGGATTTAGTATATGGCCTCAGGTTCCTGGAATATGTGCAGAGATCCTATGCCATGAGAATATCTGTCATTTTATTTTTGCAGTAGGCTGAAGTCATTGGACTGACAGTGGCTGTCCTACATCAAAGGGTGTTTCATAACAAAACACCATCATGCCCCATTTATAGTAATAGCATGCTGTGCTCTTGCTGGAGTAGGCAAATAAAGTAGATTGTTGTTCTTACAGCATAAACAGTGCTACCTTTCCCCTGCTGACTGAAGGCTATGAAAGATTTATTTAGATAGGCTTTTGAAACATAAAGACGTGTAAAAGCATCATAAACATACATTAAATATAAGTAGATAGACCACACAAGAGAGATTGCCATAAATGAAATCTAAACCCTAAAATATAAAAGATAATATTGGAGAAGACAATATCAGAATCACTGGGGATATTAAAAACCTTTGAGTTCAGCCATGTATATTTTTCCCCAATTATTTTTCACTGTAGTACAAGACATGTGACATCAAATTTCCTATCTTAAACATTTTAAGTATTCAGCTCAGTGGTATTATATACATTCACTGCCACTCATCTCTATTCTTTAAATCTTATAAAGTTGAAACTCAATACTTAGAAAACTGTCATTTCCCATCCCCCTCTCAACTCAACCCTTTGGCAACTGCCATTTGACTTTCTGTCTGTAGTTTCACTCTTCCACATGTGTTCCTCCAAGTGTAATCTTGCTGTCTTTTTTCTTCTTGAAATTGGTTTATTTCATTTAACATAATGTCCCCCAAGTTAATACAGGTTAGAATATCTCTCCTTTTTATGTCCAAGTAAATGATATGAATATGCCTACTTTTGCTTATTGATCCATCTACAGTAATAGTTCATAAGCTACTATTGTGAGTTATGCTGTTACGACCATGGTATAAAAATGGCTTTTCAATATCTTGATTTCAATTCTTCAAGGAATCTATTAAAAAATAGGGTTGCCGGATCATATGGCAGTCTTATTTTTAATTTTTTGAGGAATCATCTTATCATTTTCCACAGAATGTCTACTATTTTGTGTTTCTCTCAACAGTATAGAAGGCTCTGACTTATCCATAGCTTCCCCAACACTAGTTTTACTCTCTGTTTTGTTTGGTCATTTTCAGTAATAATCAACTTGATAATATGAGGTGAAACTTTGTGGTGATTTTGACTTGTATTTCCCCAGTGATTTGTGATGTTGAAGAGCCTTTTTATTTTGTATTTACTGGTTATTTGTATGTCTTCTTTGAAGAAACACCTGTTCCAAGTCCTTTGCCCATTTTTAATTGATCAGTTTAGCTTTCTGTTATTATATTTCAGACATTCTCAATATATACTGAACATTAATCACTTTTCACACACAAAATTTGCAAATATTTTCCCCATTGTATAGGCTGATATTTTTGCTTTGAGTATCTTTTGATACCCAAAATTTTTGAGTTTACATGAAGTTCATTGAGAGGATTTATTTTCTGAATTTTTGGTGTTACACTCAAGAAATCATTGTCAAATTCAGTGTTACACAGCCTTTGTCCCAAGTTTTTCTTTTTCCTAAGAGTTTTACACTTTTAAGTCTTATAAGTTTTGATCCATCCTAAACTAATTTTTGTGTATGATGGTAGATGAAGATGCAATTTTATTCTTCATATGTGTGTAGCAGTCCTGGTGTTGCTTGAACTCAAGGCCTGGGCACTGTCCTGGAGCTTTTGTGCTAAAGGCTAGTGTTCTACCAACTGAGCCACAGCTCCACCTCTGGATTTTTGGTCATTAGTTGGAGGTAAGGATCTCACAGAACTTTTGCCCAGACTGGCTTCGAACCACAATCCTCAGGTCTTGACTTGTCAGTCACTAGGATTACAAGCATGAACCACCTGGGCCCAACTTCAATTCATTATTTTGCATGCGGTTTGCATCCATTTTTTCCCCCAACTTTGTTGCCCTTGTTCAAATGGCAGAAATTTCCTTTGTAAATGAGAAAACTGAAGCATTAAAGAAGTGTTCTGTCCAAGACAGTGTATCAGGGACCATGTATAAATAAAATATGAACCTGTGATTCCTGGGCTTTGTGATCCCATTTACTAATAGCAGTGTTGGTTGTTTGAAAAGGAAAATGAGTTATTAAGTTTATTCCTATTGTGTTTACTCATAAGGTGATGTCAACAAAATTGACGCTGGTGAGGCTGATTCAACACGTGATGATTTTAAAATAAATTGTTTTTCCTTCAAGAGGTAGAATTTGGCTCTCCTTCCACAAAGTGTGAATTGGACTTAGTAACTGGGCTACTAAAATTATAATATGGCAGAAATGTCACTAGGTGACTTCTAGGTCAACAATTAGGTCAACAATTTCCTCCTTTGAGTACATGTGCCCAGTGACACTCCCCTCACTAAGCTCCCTCTCCTAAAGTTTCTACAGCCTCCCAATATGCGGCAGGGTGCATTTATGGCCTCAAACCATAACAATAGATATAACCCTTCAAGGTCACTGATGAGACGCTCAAGGAAACAGAAATGTAGGACTACTTGGAAGAAATATGAGAGCTTAGACTTTTACAGAACCAAAGTATGTTTTCCTGGAGAAGTTCTATATATGCTTGTTCTCAGGATCCCATTTTTTTCCCCTGAAGCTTGAGTTGTCTGGAAATTATTAGTTACTGATGAAATGGAAGGATGGCGTTCTACTATGTTCTGTAAGGGTTTTTCATTTGCTGATCTTGAGAGAATTTCAGAATATCTAATTCAATGAACTGAAACCCCTGAGTTGGCAAAGGCATATCCCTCGGAGGAAGTGAAAGAATTTCTAATGGTGATTTGTTGTCCCCACACCTAACTGCTGTTAAGCTACAGACATCTTTAATTCAGCAGCCCTAGTACTATTTAGGGATAAAGTGACTGATTTATCTGGCTGTCTTCAGCACTTCCTGGGATGAAAGATCTCTGGACTAGGACAGAGCCTTGGTCCCTGGTGACTACTGACAGCAGGCATGGGTGGTTGCAGTTGCCTTCTTGGGTGATGATGCAGGGGTGAGGGTTGGGAAGATACCATTTGTACATTCCTCCTCCTGAGAAGAAAGAGCTGACTTCCTTCCCTTTCTTCAGAGAACTGTTTTCTGCCTAAAAAAAAGGCTAGGTGAGCCATTTAACTGTACCTGTTTCTTGGAAATGAAGGGATTTTTCACTGGAGAAGAAGCAGGAAGGAGAAGAAAATCCTGCAGGGCAGATTCCTCTCCTTCTCTCTCAAGCAGAAAGAAAAGCTGTCTTCAGTTAAAAAAAAGAAGATTCAAAGTATCTGGCAGATAAGGAACTGGAAGAGGCAAGAGAGGACTAAGAGCCAGGCAGATGTTAGCTGGGGGGGGGGGAATTGGGGACAACCATCCAATCTTATCCTCAAGGCCCACCATACCCTAAGACTCCAATCACTTCTGCTCCCAGCTCTCCTCAGCTAAAGACTTTGGTCAGCCAAGGCAGCAGTGAGAGTAGTCCAAGCTAAGAGAGTAGGGCCCATAGCTTTCTCCTGGGGGTCAATGGGTCATTTAACAAAAACAAGGCCACCTACTGAGGTAGTACACACAGTCGGTGACCTCCATCATTAAAGCATTTGATCAGTTTAGTTTTGCCTATGGAAAGCCTGGTTCTTAATCTCAAATCTACCAAAAAGTCCTTCCCCCTCCCCTACGTCTTTAAAATATTTCCATTCTTCCACCTCCGTGCCTACATGATGGTAGGGCTGAGATGCACTGGTATTTCCTGCTTTTAGTCTCCTGTAGCTCTCTGCCTGCCTTTTCCCAGGCAGAGCTAAAAAGGAATGCTGTTTGCAAGAGGCCATGGTGAATTCTCTGGACATCCACCTCCTGTGACTTACAGTGTGTTATTACACTGGAGTCACAAGGCACCAAAGCCTAGAGGCTCCGTAGAGATTATCAGCTAGACAGGATTTACTGCATTCCCCAAAAGGTTGCTGCCCAGGTGGGCTCTGACCAGGATCTTTCTAGGAGGGGAAAGACTGGATCTGAAAGGAGGCCTGGAAAGGGCCATTGGATTTTCTCAGTGACTGCTGGAGCGTCGGGTAAGCTGAGTGGGACCTGTGCAAATGTTGGATTCCATGTCTGTTTCCTAACAGTAGCTCTCCTTGCAACAGGGTGGTCTCTCATGCATTTATAACTTGTAGTAAGTGTCCAGACCCCAACTCTAGGGTGTCCATTATCTCAGGAAAGCTGCTTTCCCTTCTTTTTAAAGTAAGGAGGTCAGGTCTGGTGGCACCATCTTGGACACATGGTTAATGGGAGGGTCTGGCATCTTGTCTTCATGGTGGGGGGAAGCTGACACCCTGAGCCTCCCAGGTGGTGGGTGTACCTGGATCCCTGGAGACAAAGATGGGCATTTGGCTGATAGGCTACTAAACCTGTGACCCTGCTCCCTGCTCTGACCCTATTTAGGCCTGGACCAGCTTAGGTGCCATTATACCATGCTATATGTCTCCATGTTCATGTCCTTTGTCCTTTGTCCTATCTCCTGGCTGTTGTCTGGTCCCAAAGTGTCCCATTCCAGTTCTTCATTGGAACTAATTTGGTTTGTTGGCATTGTTTTTGTTCTTTCTTTCCTCTCAGTCCTGTTTCTTAATTGCGTTGTTTATTTTCTGGCTGCAGTCACTGGCCTTAATTGAAGTCTCCAAGATTCGACTTCTCAAAATGTGGCTTCTCTGTGTTCTCACCTTATAACATTTTCAAGAGGGTGCCATGTCATTCTAACCAATCCAAAGCACGTGCCAGAGGTTCATCCCCATGCTCCCAGTGACTGTGTTTTCCCACCATGATGAAAACAGGCAGCAGGCTAGACGGGTCATGTATTAGAATCTACTTCTCCAATGTTAGCACATCATGGACTTCTAGAGCCAACAGGGGTTTTAAACATCAGGGGTGAATTTTATCTGACACAAAAAGAAATGAAGGTTCTGGAAATTTGCATGACATATTCAGAGTCACACATCCATCTGTGACACTTGAGGTCTTGGTCCCTTTTCCACCACCGTCCTTACTGTTGCCTTGATATGAAGGTGGGAGTGAGACACTAACAGGCCCTCAGGGAAGGAAAACAAACATTTGTTGTGACAAACTTTAAAAAGACATGACTTAGCAGTTTTCCAAAAGGTAATAGCTTTTTCCTCCTAGGTATTTTTTGTCACAAAACTTTGCAAAGGTTCGCTAGAAATTAGCCTTGCTCTGCTCTGTTTATTTTCTGCCTAGCCCTAACTACAAGGGAGCACATGCTCAGTCTTGCTTGGTTAGGTAGATACCCAGCAATGATATAAACCATGCATGTGCAGAGTAAGCTCGTGTAAATAAGAAGAGCTCCACTGTCTCCCTTCACTCTGGGTTCTTCCGCGATGGCTCTGGTGGGAACTGTGAAGAGTTGTTTAAGGATATAGGATCAGGATCGCTCCATTCAGTGAGGATAAAGCAATATCTTGGTAGCACGCTCCAATGCACTGCACACTTGTGCTGTGCCTGGCCTCTCTGGGAATTGTGAAGGAAGTTCAGTGCCATACTTCTCCTGCCCTGCAGGCTTCCAGGATCACCAGCCAAGCACCCAACCCAGTGAGAAGGATTGCTGAGTTACATGCCCTGGGGAGTAGGCTAATTTTAGATCCAGAGACTGAGTGTGGATCAGATTCAAGGATGGGGGGGGTCCAGAATGGGGACACTGAGATTCAATGGGAGATGCTAGTACTGAGGTCTCTCCAAGAACACAAAAGTGGAAGACAGTTGGTCCTATGGAGCAAACATGCATTACTACTAATGTATGTCTGCTCCAGCTCAGCAATGATGGACCCAGGTATGTGAAAATCTCCTAGGAAAATTAAGAAAGGTTTTGTCAGCTTGATCAAATTATTACATCATGTCAATCTCTGCCTCCATTTCATAGACAGAAATAGCTCTGTTGTCATAGAATTGAAAGGTAGCTATAAATCGACCCAAATGGCCGAGGAAGGGAATTGCACAGAAAGACAAACTAAAAAAGGAGCTCAAATATGGCTAACAGCATCCACAATCCTAGAACATTGTTCATCCATCCAGTTAAAATTGATTGGGCCCAGCATAACTCACTCCTGTACTCCTAGCTACTCAGGATGCTGAAAGCTGAAGATTGTCATTCCAAGGCAGCCAGGCCAGCCAGGAATGTCTGAGAGACTCTTATCTTCAATTAATCCCCCAAAGGCTAAACATAAAGCTGTGGCTCCCTGGCCAGGAGTTTGGCCTAGTGGTAAAGTGCCTGCCTAGCATACATAAAGAGCCAGGTTTGATTCCTCTGTACCTCATACATAGAAAAAAGTTGGAAGTGGTGCTGTGGCTCAAGTGGTAGAGCTCTAGCCTTAAGAAAAGTCCAAGGACGGTGCTCAGGTCCTGAGTTCAAGCCCCACATCTGGCAAAAAAAAAAAAAAAGTTGTGGCTCAAGTGATAACATACTAGCCTTGAATATAACAGCT
Source organism: Megascapheus bottae (assembly GCF_031878675.1). NCBI lineage: Eukaryota > Metazoa > Chordata > Mammalia > Rodentia > Geomyidae > Megascapheus > Megascapheus bottae. The sequence continues at coordinate 23,353,338 of NC_143529.1, forward strand.
CTTTGTAGAGTCAGAGCTCAAACCCTGGGTTCAAGTCCTAGAACCACTGGGCACATCTGCATTCTCAGTCAAACCTGACAGAATAGGAGATTTGATTCTTTCTTTAGCATTTTTAGTATTGTAGAATTTCTCTTTTTTTCCAAAGAGAAGTTCCAAGTAATAGAACTTTTGGAAAGTGAATTTCATGGTCGACGCAGGAGTCAAACATGCTCTTTTCTACCTTCACATGGAAGTAGCAGCTGAGGACTTTAGATTCTTTTCTCCCTAATTTCTACACCATGAAATCCCAGAGTTATGTTCTGGTATGGAGCCAATTGGTGCATTTATGGCTTTGGCAAGAGATGATAAATAAAAAAAAAGATAAGGGAGAGGGGAAATAAAACGCTTTCTTCAAAAAAATAAATAAGCCCTTTAAAATGTTTTATGTAGGTGATCAATACTAATCAGATTAACTTTATGTGGAGACTCTGGGAATCACATGTCACCCAGAATTCTAGCCCAGAATAATGCCATTGTGGAACTCTGAGCTCAGCCTTGTTTGGGGAGTTGGAGATGAAGGGTTTGGGGGTAGAGAAAGAGGAAAGCTCAGTTTTTCCTTTTGAAATAAAATGAGAAAGTTGTGGGATACCCATCTAGGACTGATGAAAATCAAGGCTCATTCCAAGTGTATTAAGCAGCCTGGGAATCCAGTAACTTTCTAGTCCAGTGACTGAGAAGTAGGAAAGTGGAGGTACTTATGCAAGCAGGACCTTCAGGAAGAGGATGCCTTCCACACGGAAGTTTTCCCAGTTACCCCACCTCTTCAGGGACAGAACTAGGGATTAGAGAGCCTCCATGAGTTCACCTTTTTGTGACCTCCAAATCTCATCCAGCTCCCCAGAGCTACATCTGGGCCCCAGCTGAGCTCAGAGGGTAGACAGGCTTATCACACCCCTCCTCCATCAATTGTAGAAGGTGTCTGGGTAAACATGATCACCAAGGTAACAAAAAGACAACCCTCCTTCCACCCCACTTGGCCATTCTCCTCAAGGGTTAACCCATGGAATGCAAAACATATGGAGAAGCCCAGGAATCCTGGAGCCAACAAGCTTTCCCCAAAGAGGGATATCTGTCCATTTCTTTATTATTTGAGGAACTGTCTGAACACTGCTAAGCCAGTGCGACAAAGTAAGAACATTGAGTGCAAAGAGGGGCCCCTTTCCATCTTTTTCAAAAAGCATTTCCACTACATAGCACAATGCTTGACACAGGTAGGAATTCTTACATGCAAAGATGAATCGACACCACCCATGGCACTCAATCTTCCTGCGGATGCCATGCTCTAAACCTGTTAACTGGCTTTCTCCTACTTCTCCCTCCTTGTCAAGATCCTGTTCTCTCCATTTCATAACACTTGGAAGACAGGAGGCAGGCCTGGGAGCAGGTGCTGCACACATGCATTTCACTCACCTCAGGCCCCTTAGTGAGCGTCGTGAATGGGGAGGCGGGAGGATTAAACAACAGAAATCCATCTCCTTATAGCACTGGAGGGACCAGAGAACTGGGACCTGGTGAGATTGCTTATTCTAGAGACAGAAGGAGGCCAACTGGCCTTTTGGTTGTATGTACAATCACATGGTTTTCTTTTGTTTCTTGTACAGAGATTTCTGCTATTTCTCCTTCATTTTATAAGAACCCTAGTACAGGATCCCCACCCTCATGTCCTCATATTTCATGAAGGCTGTATCTGCAAATGCAGTCACGGGGTGGGTTAGAACTTTACCCCATGGATTTGTGGCAGATATAGTTCAGCCTATAATAAGAGGACCACTCCCTGGGCCCCCACTTTAGAGAGTGTCATTCTGTTTGCCTCTGGTTGTCCCCCATCTCTAGAGCCAAGCCACAGGATCATGCCCACCCACTGCTCTTACTCCACCTTCTAAACCACATGCTGGGTGCATGGGCTCCAGAATTCTCTTTCTAAAGGAGGAATGTGCCTGCTACTTAGAGGGTAGCCAAGAGAAGGCTATTTATGGGGAACATGAACAGCACCTAAAATGCAAATTGGGGTGTCTACCTATAGGAAAGTGCCAAGGAGAAGTGAAAGGGAATTGATCCAGGATCTAGGGACCCAAAGCTGAGGCAGAGGCCAGCTCACCACATTGTGTCAGGGACCAGCATGTACTTATGGAGTACTTTGCTAGCTTCACGTGTAGATTTGAGATATATAGACATGATATATGTATCTCCTTTTGTTCTCTCTCCCCTAACAGAGCAAATGTCACAGCTGTCCTGACTACATCCTGGCTTGCTTTGGGCAGTTCCCATATGCCTGTTCCCCCACAGTTATTTTTAATACCATCTCACTTTTACTCTGGCAAGTGTCCTGGTCTGAGACAATAAATCCTATGCTCCTCTCAGCTAAGTAATGCAAACCCTATGACAGAAACTGGGGGGACAGACCAATAAACTTGTTCTAGAACAATGAAATACTTATTCATCTGCCCCAGAGCTAACTGTAAGATATACAGATGTAGAGACATGCTTCCTCCCAGAGGAGAGAGCTGATTATGTATGGGGCATGAGGCTTATGCTTTGTTGTCCCTGGAGAATAATACAGGAAGGTACACAGATGTAGCAGAGAACTTAATTAATCAGGTCGAAAGCCATGGTGTGCACGCTGGAAGAAATATGACTTTTGTCAACAGACTTTTCCAGACTACAGTTTTCTAGACTAGAACATGAAAATAATAAAAACAAAAAAAAGAATTAAAATACTCCTGTATATAGAAAACAATAATTTTTAAGTCCATAAAGTATACTCCCTTAAGTATCTCTCAGAGCCTCAGGTTTAAGAGCCAAGCAGATGGTTGCCGTATTTTCTTTTACTGCATCTAACTTCTTATTTCCAATTAACATTCTTGTTATATCAGTTCCAGAGAGAACAGAACCCATGGAAGCTTGAAAACAGGTGATTCCATCTGGGCCAACTACACTGACCTTTGCTTGCTTCAAGTCTTACTTCACTTATTCTCACTTGGTACCTCAAGTCCCTTCTCCAGATGCTGAGGCTTGGGTGTCTTGATCTTATAATATCTCTGGAGTTTTATCACCTTTGCTGACAGTGACTCATTCCCCATATGTTGATTTCCAATTTCAGGGTATGCTGCCAACACCATTCAGTGAATGAAATGATTGAAGGGTAAGTTTCATCTTCCTAGGCTTTCACAAAGCTCTAGGTTCATTTTTGTTTCTTTTTTACTTTTGTATCACTATGGAGAATGGTTCTTATTAGCATCTTCATCATTTTAATAATTAGAATAAATAATAATACCTTGCTGTGGAACATTCAGAGTGCAAAACAGAATATATCAAAAAGTTTTCACTTACTTGGCTTTCCCCCAGTTTCCTGTATTTTTTTCCAGAGATATTTGTTCTTTCCTCCTTTTATCTTTCTAATGTTCTATCTGCCACTTTCCTCTTACAATGTAAGGGAAACTAGGTATAGTAAAGCACACTTCTAATTCTAGTACTTTGAGGAAAGATGAAGAGGTGGTTATGAGTTCGAGACCAGCCTAAGATACATAGTTTGACCCTGTCTAGGAACAAAACAAAACAAAATAACAAAGAATATATAAAATACAATATTCTCCATTCTCTATAAACAACCTTTTTAGTTTAGAATAGTTTTGCATTTATAGAAAGTTTCTCCCTATACAAAGCTCTCTCTCCTACTAAGAACTTTTTAATCAGTAAGAAACTACAATGATTTCTCCGAATTTTCTTGTTTCTCCATAAACTTGACAATTTAGAAGATCACTGGTTCAAGAATTTTGATCTCTGATCAGTTTCTTACAGTTATTACTTTGGTTGTGTTTGCAGATGGAAGACCAATGAGTTGTCCCTCTTGGTATTAGCCTTGGGCTTCTGTGGTGTCAATCAGCTCTTCATGTACCTTTTCACAGGCTGTAGTCTTTGGGAGGAGGTCATTCTACATGACATCACTCAGATTTTTACATACGGTGAATAATAAAATGTTTGCTTTTATTCAAGTAGTAAAGGTAGGAAATAGTCTACTATTTGAGAGAATGGGCCAGAGCTCATGACAGTCACCCTAGCTTCTGTCTGTGGGACTCTTCTTGATCTTAGTTTGTCTTACAAAAAACTCTACCCACAGCCTTCCCATGAGCCCCACCCAGAGAGTTCACATCCTGACCTTCACCAACTGACTGTGAAGGAAGTCAGGACCAAGTATGGCCCCATGTATCCAAGCCAAACTTCCAAATGGCGGTGCTGCATGTCACTGTCACCTCAGATGAGATCTTCTGCAAAATGCTCATTCTACAGTGAGAAAAATCATGTTTCCCAGGGTGCGGGCCTGATCAGTGCCAATAACTGGCCAATGCTGTGGTTTCAGGTTTTAGTCTAATACTTGTCATGGCGCCTACTGACAGTTACAGGGTAGCACCTGCTGTCGTGAGAAGCTTCCAGATTTCACTGAGACAGAGCAGCCAGCTAATCTAAAAGAGATGGGGAAGGGAGAGAGGAGAGGGAGAGGGCTCGAGAAAGGGTCTTTTTGCAGGCATTAAATTTTCCCTCCTTGAAAGAGAACATAAACCTAGTGGAAGATGGAAGTGGCTGACTCCAGACAGTGACGGGAAGTGGGATACTGAAGTGTTAATACAAGCAGAGTCATATCTGCATACACACAAAGAAGGCAGGTGGTGTAACAGTGGCAACAATTTCTTTCGAAATAGTTGAACATTTGACTATGAAACAAACACCAGTGTCTGTTATTTTGCATTTTCATTTAATTTTACTGAAATCATGACTCCTGAATGTGCTTGAAGCCAAGAACTGTACAGAGAGGTTCTGATTTCACTTCCCCACTCCTAGACAATCATAAATCACATAAACAACTCTGCCTGCCTATTTCCTCCAAGCTATTTCTCTCTAGCTTATTTTGTCTCTAGTCTGAGCTTCAGTGACCTTATTATATGATGAAGGTCACCAACAGACTTGTGAGTTCTTTTCTGGGAGTCAATTCAATGATGATTTTATTCACTACTTCCTTACTATTTTTATAGTTACTGATAGTTTTTTTTCCTTGCAGAGATATATAAATCAGTACAAGCTCATTTTTAATTGTACAAAGTAGCGGGATTCAATATGACATTTTCCTACTTACATATTATGCACTTGCACTATATGTACCTACTATTATCTTCTTTGTTATTAATTTTCTTTTATTGTGGGTGATGTACAGAGCAGTTACAGTTACATTCATCAGGTAGTGAGTATGTTACTTCTTGAACATTGTTACCCCTCCCCATGTTTATCTCTCACTTTCCTTCCCCATTTTCTTCTTGTATCCCCCTTCTTTGTTCCTGCTCCCCTTACTAAGTGAATCCTTCTAGTTGTATGTCTTTTAAAACCTAAATTTTACAGATGAGACAAAGCGTGATCAAAATCTTACTTCATTTAGCATGATGGTCTTGTTATATTCATTTTCCTGAAAAAGATATAATTCATTTTTCTTTATATCTATAGATAAGTGCACATTTTAAAATGAAAGTATGAGAGCCTCTCAGGCCATGTCCAGAGTACCACTGAAGCACTAACACCAGTTTGGGTTTTGAAGACGTGCCATTGTTCATGAGAAAACCTGGGGAAGAAGATTAGCTGAGAAACCAAACTATGTCAAAAACTATACCAACTGTTCAATGACAGACCAATTACCTGTTAAAATATCCAATTCTTCCTTTACTGGTTGGTAAAGTGTTGCCATGGATTCAATGGAAGTCAATTGTCATTCTATTCACCCCATTTGTGAGAGAGATCCCAACCCTAGATGGCATTTTGGTTAAGCATGTGGCACCCATTAGCCATCTATGTTCACTGCCCAGGGAAGGAGGGAAGCACATGACTGGCAGACTCTCAGGGAGGTTGCACTTGGGAGCAGAATGAACAGGCAAGAGCTGTGGGTGACAAGAGGGTGAGGTCTCCCCCATTTCCTACTGGAGAAAGGAATTGGTTGGAGTTCATTTGGAGCTGGTAGAAACCTAAAGTCCACTGAGTTGAGACCTGAATGGTGCACAGTTGGTATTTCCGAAAGGAGAACTGGGATGGGGAAAACTTTTTGTTGCTGTTGTTGTTGTTGTTGTTGTTGTTATTGTTGTTGTTGAGTGTAGGGCTTGAACTCAGGGCCTGGGTACAGTCCCTGGGTTCTTTTGCTCAATATCAGTGCTCTACCACGTTGAGCCCCATCTCCACTTCCAGTTTTTGAGTGGTTAATTGGAGAGAAGAGTCTCACAGGGACTTTTCTGCCTGGTCTGACTTTGAACTATGATCCTCAGATCTCAGCCTCTGCAGGAACTGGGTTAACAAATGTGAGACACAGGCATCGGAGGGGGGGACATTCCTATTGGTTAAATTACATATCTAGCAAGATCACTTGGAAATAGACGTTAGGAGCCCTGTTATGCTCTAAGATATCAAGGAAACACATGGTATTGAATATCTGAATAAACACGTCCTTGTACATCATTCTCCAACCTCAACTGGAGTTGGTATTTCCTCATGATCCAGTAATAAAAGCTTGAATGCCTCAAATAAAAGGATGTTGTTTTGCTCAAAGTTTACATCATGTGTTTTGGATGTGACATGTGCCCCTGTGTTGTCAGTTGTGAAATACTTCAGATTATCATCCCTGGCCCAAACATTATCATCAGTAAGGATTTTTCTTTTTTTCCACATTGTACAAGGATCCTAAAAGTTCCATTTTCCCTACTGACCAGAAAACTGGATCAACTAGAAGAATCCTTACTTATCCCATTCCTCCTTCAAACCTAGCTCTACTGAACTGAAATGAGAAAGCAGAGAAGGGCTAATTCACACTAAGGGATATTTGTGCCTGAAGAAGATAAGAGCCAGCTTTCATTTAAAAAAGGAATAAAAATACGTCTCCCCACCACAACACTGTCTATGGATACTCCTCAAAAAAAGATGATTGTTCATTATTTTAAGTCCTAATTAAAAGAAAACAACCCATATACAATGGAAGCATCGTAGAAAGATTGACATAATTATTGGGCCTTTCTGGACCCCCAAATTAAGGCAAAGATTATTAATGGTAAAAAAATAATGGTGTTGGTAATAGGTTTGGGGACACTGATTTGGGGGACTCATCTTACTCAACGGGAAATACTAGATCACAATGATGAATATAGTAAACAAGCTGCGACAAACATGGTCATGCTAGTAAATGCAATGTGGCCCTTGTTTGTGGTCTATTAGATAAATGCCCAGGAGTGAAATTGCTCTAAGTTTAGTCTTTTGAGAAACCTCCACAGTGCTTTCCATATCAGTTGAGTAAGTTTCCATCAACTGTGTAGGAGAGTAGTAGAGTTCCCTTTGGGCTACATTTCCACCAGCATTGGTTATTGTTAGTTTTCTTCAGTCATTCTAACTAAAGTGGAATCTCAGTGTTGTTTTGATGTGCATTTCTTTTATGGCCAGAGATGTAGAAAATGTCTTCATGTATTGGCTATTATTACTTCTTTTTCTGAGAAGTCTCTCTTTGAGTGTTTATCCCATTTACTAATTGGGTTGCTAGTTTCTTTGGGGGAGGGGAATAGTTTGAGCTTTAAGTATATTTGAGATACAAGGCCTTTTTCTGATGTAACACAAATGCCCCTCAGTGGATGAATGGATCAATAAAATGTGGTATGTATACACAATAGAATTCTACTCATCCATCAGAAAGAATGACTCTGTACCATTCTTAAGAAAATGGAAAGACCTAGAAAAATTTATTTTAAGTGAAGTGAGCCAGAACCCAAAAACATAGGTTGTATGATTTGGTTTCCCTCACTTGTGGTAACTGTAATATACCTATAATCTTCAAGCAAACACACTGGATGATAAAAGAAAAAATATACACTGGACATGATAAATTATACAGGTTCTAGACATTCATACAGAGTAAGACCAAATGAGGACAACCTGAGGAGATGATCACATAGGTAGAATAGCTGTCTGCATCGTATGAAATCCAGGAAGTGGAAACAGAGGTTTGTTCTTTTTTCTTTGTTGTCTGTTTTTGTTTTTATTTCCTTTTATCTGTTCATTTATCTGTCTTTGGGAGGGTAAGGGGGCACACAAATGGGACAGGGGGTGAAGAAATTAGCAGTGGTACTCACTAGACCTGACATTGAAAATGAACTATACAGCTGGGCGCCAGTGGCTCAGCCTGTAATCCTAGCTCCTCAGGAGGCTGAGATCTGAGGATCACAGCAAAGCCAGCCTGGGCACTAAAGACCACGAGACTCTTATCTCCAGGTAACCACGAGAAAATCGGAAGTGTTGCTGTGGCTCATGAGGTCAGGTAGTAGCCTTGAGCTGAAATGCTCAGGGACAGTGACCAGGCCCAGAGTTCAAGTCCCATGACTGACCAAAAGAAAAGAAAAAAAGAAAAATAAGAAAATGAACTATAAATTTGTGGATGGGAATGGGAGGGGGAAATTGAGAGAGATCAAGGGAAAGAGTGATGCTTCAAACAAAATGTACACTTTATCTGACTTACGTAACCATAACTCCTCTGTTTTTCACCTTTACAATAACAGTAGAGATTTTAAAAAGATGAACATAGATTAAACCAGCTTGGAAAATTGAAGTAAATAGAGCTAAGTGGGTAATTGTAAGTCAGGATCCAGGATCTAAAAGAAACAAGTACAATGAGGCATGGCTATGTTAGGGCAGACAAGACAGTCCTGGAATTGTTGCCAAACTCAACTTTCCACTCTGCACCTTTTTGTGTAAGCGCCTCAGAGCTGGGATAGAAACAAAGGTAAAAGGTGATCTGTAGAACGATGAAGGGCACCCATACACAACAGGCCTGCCTAAGTACACCCTGATTAAAAGAAGACAGTTGGAAAGTTGGCTGTCTGCATGACTACAGATCTTTGTTTCTGACTATTAAATGCTAGCAAACTTGGCACCAGCAATGGTGTGGGACTGAGATAAAGAAAATAGCTTGTAGGACTACCAAGAGCAAGAACCTCTTTCTTGAAAGGGTTGGAAAAGTGAGAGAATATTTCTGAAGGTGTGGGTAGAATTTTTCACCCTAGCTACCCATAGGAGAACAGTATATCCAGGAACAGGGCCTTCCAGACACCCTAGACTCCACTGTGGTATTTCTGTCCTCATAGAGCCTGTGCACAAAATGGTGGGAAGTGAGTTTCTGCCAAGTTTCATTGCACGGCATTTCTGCTATTCGCTTACATGCATCTTTGTCTTGAAGGGAGACTGGTGGGTGGGGTGCTTTAGTCTGGGAGACAGTGGGTGGTAAGAGTTTCCACAGGGAGAGAAACAGGCTGATTGGCTCAGCTACTTAGAACATGGTGTTCATGAGGCCAGGTCATATCCTGGTCCTCACCACACCCAACCAGCTGTCTCCGTTCTGGGGACCCAAATGGCACTCTTCATCAGGAAAGGAGGGGCCAAGGAAGAGTGGAAGGATGAACTCCATGCAAAATCTTCCTCTCTGCTAAGTAAAGAACTTGCTGGTGGATGGCTCTTCTTCACATGTATTGCCTCTCATTCATTTGGAGGCACAAACACCAGAGACAACTGCATCCGTTCACGTTGACTGTATAACAAACTATGTCAAAAAAAAAAAATGATGGCTTCAAATCACTAGCCATTTAATTCTTGGTTTCTTTGTTAGGTGGGAAGGTTCTGGTCTAGATTAGCTTAGATCTTTCCTGAGTTTGGTTGATGACCACTAGTCACTGGAGAGTCAGGTGAAGGCTAAGTCAGATAAGCTAAGTCATTCCATATCTATGCTCCGGAAGTCACAGAGGTGGAAGACACAGGCACCCTTGCCTCTAATTCTCCAGCAGTCTTTAGAAACAAGAGTACCAAAATAGAATTAATGCACTTTAAAAAGAATAGTATTTTTAACACTGGGGCTTGAACTCAAGGCCTGAGCACTGTCCTTGGGCTTTCTCAAAGCTAGCTCTCTACCACTTGAGCCACAACACCAGTTCTGGCTTTTTCTATATATGTGGTACTGAGAACTAGAACACAGGGCTGCGTGCACACTCGGCAAGCGCTCTATCACAAGGCCATGCTCCTGGCCCTGAAGAGTAGCTACTTTACTGCAGAAATTATACATGTGCTGCTGGCCCACTTAATAAAGGCAGTAAATAATGGGGCTTTACTTGCCCCCACTTCATCTGGCCATGGCATTCCTTTGGGGGCATTTAAGACAACAAAGATTCCCTTAAAGTGACATTCAGGTCTCGGCACCTACAAGACCCCTTATCTGCCACTTGGACAGCAGCCATAAATCCTAGCTCGTCGTGCTGAAGCTCCTGGTCCACACGTCCACTCCTAGGCCTCCGCCTCCTAGCACCTCCTAGCCCTGTAAGTTATGTAGGACACATCAGACAACAGCCAGAACTTCTCTCCTGTGAGAAGGGGTCTGGCCAGTCCCTTTGCTGGAATTAAAACCTTTCTTTATTCTTTATGCCTGGATGTCTATGTGGTTTTATAGTCTGACATGTTCTTCATACATTCATATTAGCCGTCCTCTCATTCTCTCTATTCCCTCTCTCTCTCTCTCTCTCTCTCCCTCTCCCTCTCCCTCTCCCTCTCCCTCTCTCTTTTTCTCTGGCACTCTATCATTTGAGCAATGCAATGCCTCAAGGTCCTTTCCACACTACTTATTATTTTTTTTTTTTGCCAGTCCTGCGCTTGAGCTCAGGGCCTGAGCACTATCCTTGGACTTTCTCAAGGCTAGAGCTCTACCACTTGAGCCTCAGCATCACTTTTGGCTTTTTTTTCTATGTATGTGGTACCAAGGAATCGAATCCAGGCCTTTGTGAATGCTAGGCAAGCACTCTACCACTAGGCCAAACTCCTAGCCCACACACTAGTTATTTCTGAGGTGGAGTTTTACTTTATTTCCTGGCTAGCAATCCTCCCACTTGTACTTCCTCCTGTGCCTGGGGATTTCACTGTGCCCAGGTATATTCACTTCTGCCCAGCCACTGGTTGAGATCATCTCACAAACTTCTTTTTGCCCTAGCTGGCCTCAAATTTTGATCTTCATATCTCTACCTTCCAAGTAGCTAAATCCCAGGCTTAAGTCACTGGCTAAGATTACAGGCTTGTAACAATTGTAAATTAAACGAGATAATGAAATAAGACAGTCTGATTGCAGTTCATCCCGTGTAGTAGGCAAAATTCTGCACTTCCCAGTTGTCTTACTATAGTGTCAGTACCAGTATTTTAATATTTGAACTCCAAGTTTAATCCAGCATGCTACACAGTCACTACTGAGAGATGACATACTTGTGAGAACAATGCCACTGTTCAGAACTACACGGGAATTTTTTTCAAATCCAGAGAGTGTTGGTAACAGCCAGGAAACTGGGCTGAGTGGGCACTGCTTGCTGTGATGGCTGCACAGGAAGTGGGTTTGGCTTGGATGTGTCAAATGATGAAAGGACGTGATCAGATTTTTTGGATGCCAACAAATGTGTGACAGGAAAGACAATTCAGTGGTGTAGATGGCAAGGTGACATCTGCTACCCAATCTTTATGAGGTAAGAATTTGTATTTTTTAGCTCTTGTCTCCCTTTGAGACACAAGGAAGGTCCTTCCTCCTTCCATATTTCAGTTTTCTCTTCTGTGTAATGAAGGACTTAGGTTATAGCTTTGAGAATCTGGAGATAGGAGCAGGATGGATTGATGGAAGGAGTGACACTGACCAAGGTGCCTTGTATTCATTAAACCCCCTTTGTACAACTACTTAAAGCTCATTTTTGGGGTGTCAGTTGTAGGACTTGAACTCTGGGCCTGGGCACTGTCCCTGATCGCTTCAGCTCAAGGCTACCATCCTACTCCTTGAGCCACAGCGCCACTTCTGGTTTTCTGGTGGTTAACTAGAAATAAGAGTCTCACAGACTTTAGTGCTGGGGCTGGGTTTGAACCTTGATTCTCAGATCTCAGTCTCCTGAGTAACTAGGATTACAGACGTGAGCTACCATGCCCAGCAAAAGCTGATTTTTTTTAAATCCTAGAAATATACGATGCTGCAATGTGCTAATCTTTAGAATGTCCCTATTTTAACTAAAATTGGTATGATTGCCTCACCTTCAAAATAAAGAGCTGTCATCACCACTCCTGTAAAGATACTCTTCAGATCAGATTCCTTTAGAAATGAGGGGCTCTAAGAGAAAGAATAAACATCGTACTTGAGACAGGAACTCAGACTTGGGTTCTGCAAGTCTGGCCTGTCAACTCTCTACATGCTATAAATTTTATCATTTATCCAATGGCTTTGTTGAGCAGGAAAGAAATCAGGTGAAGTAACATATCCCATCCTTCTTATTCCCAGGCAGATGTCTGAGGCTTCTCTTTCCTTTGGTCAAGTATGATTTGTATTTCTTCTTGGATAATACCCCCAGAGTGTTCCAGGCTGTTTTCTGCCTGACTGTAACATAAATAGTGTGACCCTGCAAGGGTGAGCAGAAGTGGGGAGTCAGCAGGGACTCAATGCTGAGGACAGGATGAGATGTTCCATTTCCCCACTTCCCAGATCTCGTTCTTGCTCTCCTGCAAAGCCTTAGGAAGGCCTCATGGGGGGAGTTTGAACTCCTTTCCACCCCATCCTGTTGGTTTCAGCTACTCAACCTTTTACCAAATAGGTCTGCACAGCTGTTTCCAGTTAAGTGTCTATTTATGTTGCTGGCATACGTGTGCTGACGTTCCACGTGTGCGTCTCATCTGCTCTGCTCTCCAGCTACACAGCCTGCCCCCCCCCCTCCCCCCGCCGCCCAGAAATCAACTCAGGGTCATTCAGAATCCCAAGTGGAGGCAGTCACAAAACAACAGAATGTTCAACTTCAGGAAGCATTTACAAAGGTAGTATTTTATAGATCATGATCTCCATCATTCATAAACTCAAACAAGGATAGACTAGGCCATGGGAGCAAAGGCTTACACTTTGTCTCCAGGTACCAAAAAGAATGTTACTTTTCTTCAACTACTGAAAGAAAACTCAATTGTAATCTTAGAAAAAAGTACCTTTCCCTTTCAAAGCTTTCTTGATCACTAATTTATCTATGCAGTACTTTTACTGTTGCCATGACCAAATAGCTGATATAAACAACTTACAGGAGAAATGATTTATTTCAGTTCACGATTTCAGAGATGTAGATATAGCATAGTGGATAGGAAATGGTAGATCAGAGCAGTTTACATCACGAAGGATAGGAAGCTCAGGAAAAGGAATACAGAGAGGGATTGGGCAAGATGAATGACCCATGGACACAATCCCTAACCAGTCCCTATTTCCACTACCTCCCAATGATGCCCTTCTATATGAATACATAATGACTTTAACCATTGACTGTTTCGGAGCCCTCCCGATCTCTGTTCTCTGGAAATGCCCTCACAGACATACCCAGAGACCTGCTTTAGTCATCTCATCTTGTAAACGTTTCTTAATCCAGTCAATTAATAAAGATCGGCTATTACAAGCAATTTCCGTTCATTTATTCATTCACAAACATTTCATAGCTTTCTTTACATAGCTTGCATTATTTAAAGACACAACAATCTGCTTGCTGCTCTGGGAAGAGCAATGTTTCTCCAAACCAATGGACGTAACTAAATCTTTGAGGAGCTCTTTTGCCTGCCTTTGGCTTCAAAAGTCAGTCTGAACATGTGGTAAAGTCACCAGAGTTTATGGCAGGGGAGGGACCCAACTCTACAGTCAATGCATCATCCTAAATGGGATGCTTTTGACACAGTCCTATTAAAGAGTGAGACGTGTCTCTGTCTAGGTTTCTGTAATTAGTGCTGTGAAATTTAGATATTTGACCTCTCAAAGGTCAGTCACCAAGTTCATTATGATCCTATAAACTCGTTCGAAAGGGCTTCCTGTCTAGGCAACATGTTCCCCATTTTTGGCAAGTGGTCATTTTCTAATTTTATCATCGCTTCTTCATTTATTATTACTCAGTATTTTTAATATAAGGAAGTGCTTTTTCTTCTGGTAGTTAAGTCAGCGAGCTCTAGTTTTAGTCAAAAGACTAAAATATTTTGCAATCATAATTTATTCACTACTCTAAACCATCTCAGTGGCCAAAGGATGCTCTCATCAGCTAACACGCTCTAATATATTTAAAAAAATTTTTATTATAGAGAGAATGTACAAAGGGGTTACAGTTATACAAGTAAGGTAATGAGTACTTTTCTTTCTTTCTTTTTTCCTTTCTCTCTTTCTTTCTTTTTTGCCAGTCATAAGGCTTGAACTCAGGGCCTGAGCATTAACTCTGAGCTTCTTTTGCTCAAGGCTTGTGCTCTATCACTTGAGCCACAGCATAACTTTCAGCTTTTCCTGTTTATGTGGTACTGAGGAATTGAACCTGGAGCTTCATGCAAGCATTCTACCACCCCATGTAGGCAAGCACTCTACCACTAAGCCACATTCTCAGCCCCAGCGCATTTCTTTTTGAACAATGTCACTTCCTTCCTCATTTTCTCCTACTTCCCCTCACCACTGCTCTCCCCACTAAGCTGTGAAGTTTATTTCCAACATAGTATCTAGTGAGTATCACTGTTGAATTGTGGAGAACTGTTTGGCCCATCATTTCTGTGATTTTCCCTTCCCTTTCCCAAATCAGATAAACTTATGTATAAGACAAAGGGCACAAAAAATAGAAAAAAATAAATAAAAATTTAAAAAAAAACCCCAGTGTCAACATGGAATAAACCAAAGAGAAAAAAATAAAAGCAGTAACTGTAAATAGTACACTTAAAAAAAATCTCTTGTTTCCATTTTTTGGAGTTCATTTTGGTAAGCGTCATTTTATATGATCATATGTAAATAGCTATTAGGTTATTGTGATCCTCTGCTAAAAAATATCCTAGGTGTAGGAAACCAAGCAGCCTATGTTTCTTTGGGTCTGGCTTACTTTGCTTAATATAATTTTTTCCAAGTGTTTCCATTTACAAATGGGGCAATGCCATTCTTTCTGATGGAGGCACAGAATTCCATTGAGTATATGTACCACATTTTCTTGATCCTTTCATCTACTGAGTATATCTGGGTTGATTCCATATCTCAGCTATGGTAAATAAAGCTGCAATGGACATAGTTGTGCTGGTAACCTCAGTATAGCCTTGTTTCTGAACATTTGGTTAAATTCCCAGGAGTGGGAATTCTGGGTCATAGAGGAGCTCTATGAAGAATCTCCATACTGCTTTCCCGAGTGATTGAACAAGTTTACATTCCCACCAACAGTGTACTAGGGTGCCCTTTTGGCCACATCCTTGCCAGCGTCTGTTATTATTAGTTTTCTTGATAATGGTCATTCTAACTGAGGTAATATGGAATCTCAGTGTTTTGATTTGCATTTCTTTTATGGCCAGAGATGTTGAACATTTCTTCATGTGTCGATTGGCCGCTCTTCCTTTCTCTTCAGAAAAGTCTCTCTTTAAGTTTTTAGCCCATTTATTAATAGGGTTATTGTTTCTTTAAAGGTACGTTTATGAGGGAGTTGAATTTTTGAACTCTAAGTATATTTTAGATATGAGGCCCTTATGTGATGTATAGCTAGTAAATATCTTTCTATTTATCCTGATAGCTATGTCCTTTGCCATGCCGAAATGCTGCTGTTTAATACAAGCACATCCAGCTTTTCTGTAGTTTGTTGTGTTTCTGGATCTTTAGGAAGTTTCAGCCTGTGCTAAGGAGGACAGTGCATCCATTTATCACTTCCTGTAATATCTTCAGGGTATCTGATCTTACATTGAGGTCTTTAATCCAGTTGGATGATATATTAGGATCTAGCTTCACTTTCTACACGTGTACAGCCAATTCTGCCAGCACCGTTTGTTGAAGAGGTTGTCTTTCTTCCATCCTGTGTTTTTCGCTCTCTTATCAAAGATTATGTAGCCTTAGGTCTTTGGGCTCATTTCTGTGTCTTCAATTCTGCTCCATTGGCCTTCAGGCCTGTTCATGGGCCAGTACCAGGCTGTTTTCTTTTTACAACTAAAGCTTTATAATCGAGTTTGTAGTTTGGTATTGACATTCCTTCAGCACTGTCCTTCTTGCTTCGGATTGTTTTTTTTATTTGGAGTGTTTTATTATTCCATAGGAATTCTTGGATTGCTTCTTCTATATCATTGAAGAATGTTATTGTGATTTTGATGGATGTTATGGACTGAATTTGTGACAGCTTTTGGTAGTACTGTCATTTTCATGATATTAATCTTCCTAATCCAGGAACATGGGACTTGAACTCTGGGCCTGGGCACGGTCCCTGAGCCCTTAGGCTCAAGACTAGTGCTCTACCACTTTAAGCCACAGTCCCACTTCCACTTTTCTGGTAGCTAGCTGGAGATAAGAGTCTCATGGACCTTTGTGCCTGAGCTGGCTTTGAACTGCAATTCTCAGGTCTCAGCCTCCTGAATAGCTAGAATTACAAGGATGAGCCACTGGTGCCCATTGCATGGGAAGCTTTTCTACTTCCTTAAATCTGCTTTAATTCCTTTTTTCAGGTTTGAGAAGTTTTCATTCTAGAGGCCCTTCCACATCTTTGGTTAATTCCTAGTTATTTTAATATTTTTTGAGACCTTACAAAAGGAGTTGCTTTTCTGATTTCAGGTTTACTCTTCTCATTGTTGGCATACAGAAAAGCTATTGATTTTTGTGGATTAATTTTCTACTCTGCTACATTACCAATGTTTCAGTAACTTGGGAGAAGAGTTAGTAGGGTTCTTTAAATGTAGGGAGAGTTTTACTTCTTTTTTCCCTATTTAGATCCCCTTTATGTTTGTCTCTTGCCTTATTGTTTTGACTAGAAATTTCAATACTATATTGAAGAGGATGGAAAAGAGCAGGCATCCTTGTCTTGTTCCTCATTTTAGAGGAAATGCTTTTAGCTTTTCATTATTAAGTATAATCACTGGCCATAGGTTTGTCATATATAGCCTGCATTCTATTGAGGGAAAGCTCTGATATTTTTTTATGTCTTTAGCATTCTTCGGAAGCTTTTTAAATTTCTAAAATAAAAAGATATTCCAAGATTCTCTTTTATTTTCCCTATACTGACCATCAAATCATTTCTTGAAAGTGCCTCCATTGCTCTTAGTAGAGAATGGCGTTTAGTCACCAACATGGGGAAGCCAGGGGTCCCTATTGTCACTGGGGATAATGGTTCTAAAGACTTCCAAGAGTACAGAGCTAGGAAATGAATATACCTCTATACCTAGAGCCATATTCATTGATTTCTCATAGCTTCAGTGCCCATCTAACATCATTAAATTAATGCTTTCTCCTTATCATGTTCATCATGACTTAAGAAAATGAGAATTTCGTTTGTAATATGTGTGTGTACATATATGTGTGTATATGTATATACATGTGTTTTTACTGGATCAGTACTGGTATTGACATTGCAGAGTTTCTCACCCATCTATGGCTCTGAAAATTAAGCTTCATCTTATAGCCCAATATTGTCCTAAACCACAGAGTCAGCAAACACATAGTTCTTTCAATGGCACTGGTTTAGACCACAAATCTGTTCTCCTCTACTGGTATCACTTTGTGACAGTTCCCTAAAACCACATCTGAGTTATCTGAAGTCTCATTCCTGGGGTTCATTACCACTAATGGTGTGGCGTGTTTGCTTGCTCCACCCTCCCTTGATGATACAGTAGCTCATATGCAGCCCAACACCCACACAACTTACAAGCTTATAGATGCAGCGTTGTCTTCCAGGACCATCTGTATTCCCTTAGCTCCCTACTGTGGATTGATATCTACTGTGAAACATCAACATCATTTTTCCCCTTCCAGTGAACTCCACCCACTCCACCTTCCTCATAATGCTTCACAATACCCCCTCCCCCAAACACATGGCAAAGGCCCAGAGTGCCATGTCCATAAAGTTTGTTTCATATTTGTCAAATTCACACATACTCCACCTTCCATATTTAAAAAATATTTATCTAATTAAATTTATGAGCTAGAAATTGAGAAACATATGGAGTTGAGGGAAAGGGAGAAGGAAAAAATTAGGCTATTCATTCATTTTTTTTAACTCAGCTGCCATTCCTGAATTGAGAGATCTGGCTTAGCTTTCAGCGCCTGCTATGCAATAAAACATCCAGAGGATGCCAAATTTAGGTCCAGCATGAAAAGAAAACAAAATCTCTCTTATAAGACATACTATTCAGTTTTGAAATGGATTTTTAAAAAAGGATTTCCATTAAACTTTCATGGTGATGGTCTTCACAGGACAAAGATCAACTCACTTCTAGGAGAGCTTCTGAATGGGGTGATGTAGAAACTTTAAAAAAAAAAGCATTCATTTTTCTGAATAGAGACCTGTTTCTTGTGGAGGTCTGTTTTCTCCTTTTTGGACAGACTCCACCTTTCCATATCCTGGCAAGAGGAAGAAAAGGTATGAAATAGAGGCAGGGAGGCAAATACCAGGTGCTAGAGACTTTGCACAGTGAGTTGTAGTCTTTCCTGGTTTGAAGCTATCTTAATCAAAGTTGGCTGGTAAATAATCTGTAGTCTTCCATCCAGTTACCCCTAGAACTGGATGGATAATACATGAAAGGTCTAAGACATGACAGTAAAACAGTGTCAGACTAACCTAAATATTTTGCAGTCTTTATCTGGTGTGATTAATCTAACGATTGCATCTCTGACTTCAGATGTGGATATGTATGTATTCATGAACATTTGCATAATTTCGGTGTACATACAGATATTTTCTCTTTTTTTTTTTTTTTTGCCAGTGCAGGGCTTGATCTCAGGGCCTCAGCACTGTTCTTGGCCTTTCTCAAGACTAAAGCTCTACCACTTGAGCCTCAGCACCACTTCTGGCTTTTTTTTTTTTCCTATGTATGTGGTACCGAGGAATTGAACCCTGGTCTTCATGCATGCTAAGTAAGCACTCTACCACTAGGCCAAGATGGAAAGCTTACATTCCAGGAAATCCCTTGGTCTTGGAAAAACTGAAACAGTTGGTCACCCTGTGTTAAAGGCTTATACAAATGGCAAACAGTAAGTAGATCACAATTGTAATTGTGTTCTAAAAACCTTGTCTTCTTTGATAGCTGGAATTCCTGTGCTTTCCTTGATTTCCTATTCCACATTATGCAATCACTGTGAATTGATCCTGCCAAATCTTTATTGGCAAGGGAGAAAGGATCCTAGATATTCTTTTCTAGACAGCATTGGCACAGAGGTCTGGTGTCAGGTACTTGGGCAACCTGTCTGGGCTTTCTAGATCTGCCTGTACCAACTGATGGAAAAGTCACAAGTCCCTCCCAGAATCCCTGTGCAGCCAGTAGGAAAAAAAAATGTCCCCTCTGTGTCTCATGTCACTGCTTACACTGAAATGGGACCATATTCACATTGAAATAATTGTTTCTTTATAATCATAGGACACACACTCACACCTGAGGAAGTTCTAGCACTGGGTTTGTTTTCAGTACTTGTCTCTCATAACTTAACTGTGTGGTAGAGCCTTGTTTCTACGTCTAGATGAGACTTCTTCCCTTGAGTGAGCTCCTTCCCAGGTGCATCATTCATCCTCCAGTTCTGCAGATTCCTGTTGCTTGGAGACACTCCAGACCATTAGCATGGAATGGGAATAAACCTGTCTCCTTCCCTTCATGTGTCCATGGTCCCATGAATGCAAAGGAAAGGTAGGTTGCTCATAACCATCTTCCAGGAGCAAGTGATTTTCAGGAGAAATTTTTCTGATCAAAGAGTGTGAGGGAAAAGGCCTTGGAGAATGATTCTATCATGGGTACTATATGACAGGATCTGAGAAGAGTCAAAATGTCTTGCTTTGAAACACATTATAATAGCACAAGACTATCATCTTTGTTAGGACAGGGTACTGCAATGAATAACCAAGGAATGGATGGCTTAAAAACTCACATTTATTTCTCACAGTTTTGAGGCTCAAAATCCAAGATCAGGGTAGTAGGAGATGCAGTACCTGATGAAGCCCCGCTTCCTGCTGTGCAGATGTCTTTCTTATTGTGTGTCCTCCCATGGCAGAGAGTACAGACAGGAGATAGGAACTCTTACATCATTTGATAT
Organism: Megascapheus bottae; assembly: GCF_031878675.1. Taxonomy (NCBI): domain Eukaryota; kingdom Metazoa; phylum Chordata; class Mammalia; order Rodentia; family Geomyidae; genus Megascapheus; species Megascapheus bottae. The sequence goes on from NC_143529.1 coordinate 23,373,463, forward strand.
GGGCACAAATTGCAGCATGAAGAATTCATCTGCAGGACCCAGGTGTCTACGAAAGCTTCCCATCTCTAAATCCATTTCACCAGAGACTAAGGTTTCAATTTATGAAATTTTGGGAAGGGGAAACCACAAACACTCAGCCCATGACAACTATTTATTTATCTTTTTCCTGCTCAAATATCATAATCTGCATTGACTGAAACAATTCTCTAATGCAACAATGTATACATTGGACTATTAAATCATTGCCCCCTGTTATTTCAGGAATTCTCATTCTGCTGGAAAATTGGCCACAGCATTCTCATTCTCATCGTCATTAGCAGTGGCAGCGATAGTATAAGAGAAGCTAACATCTGCTTAATATTCTGATGTTATCAATATTCCACCAATTGTCTTTCAAGACACCCATGAAAGAATGAATAATTGAGGGAATTAGTTTGACAACCTTAGATGGTACATCTATAAAAAGAAAATTTGATGCCTCAGGTGGTTCAAGCAGACAGCCATCTGCAAAACAGGAAGTGGGTCCATTGCAGACTTTTTTTTTTATCCTCGTTCTTATTAAATTGAAGAGAGAGCCAGAAACCTCCCTGAAGTCTACAGTCTCCAGGTTGTTTAAGCAGTGAGAGCTTGGACAGAAAAAAAAAAAAAACCCTCTAGAAAATAAGAAGAAACTTCCCCACTTTCAGCAACTAGAAACATTCCAAGGAAAAAGGAGCTTTGAGACCATTAATGGATAACTTTCCTGAGATCATTATTAAATGGAAAGAGAAAGATCTGCCTGAAAACTGTCTTTACCTATTTTAGAAGGTAGAGAGACTCCAGATTGGAAAGACCAGAGATAGAATCCAACAAATATACTCTGGGAAGCATAATATTTTGCTAGGTTCCTTTAAATGCTTATTTCCTGATGTATTCTAAAGTGCTGAGGGGAGACAACAGAAAAGGATGACTCTTGGTAAACACTCTCTGCTTTTCACCTTGTAAATTAATTTTCCACAGCTTTTCTTCAGAAAATGAATGAGAAGGTCAATGCTACACTCCTTGAAGAGGAATTGTGGTCACCACTCCAGCAGATTCCTAAAGGCTTCACATTGTCCTTCTGCACCTGCAGCCCCTCCCCCACAGTGGTGCATCTTTATAATCCTTGGCCACTTCCTGGGTTCTCTGCCAGGGGAAGCCAATTTTATCAATCACACTGGGTTTAGTGTCTTCTATGGATTAACTTCATCTATCTCTGCATTTCTATATAGACACCAAATTGTATTCTGGAAGAAAATGGGAGGGGGGAGGGAGTAAGAACAGAGGTTATCTGAGCAATCAGTTAGTTCTCTCCTGCCTTTAGGCCCTGTTGACACAGCTCAGGTCTCCTTGGCTCCTCCCAGCAAGCTTATCTGCTGCTCACTGAACTCCATTAATCTTCCTGAAAGGCAAATGCATTCAGGACAATGTTAACACTTAGCTCTCCTGAAAAGATGACAGATTCTGTGAGGTTCAGATTTAGGGCTCTGGGGCCAGCTTTGGCAGCTCAGACAGGCCTCTGCAAGATAGATTCCAGGTGGAGACTGGGGACCACAAACAAATGGACTTTGTGAACTTAAGCACCAAAGTAAACCAACCAAATCAAATGAAAACAAATACATAGAGAAAACAAAATCACCCGAGGACACATGAACCACATACACCTGGTCCATTTGAAAGCAACAATAGCCAAATTTTACTTCTGAGACAAGACAACAGTTACTAGATCATTATTCTATTACTTTTAATGTGATTAGCAGCATCTCAAGTCTATATGCTGATAAATAAGAGAAAGAAGTATTTAAGAATGTATATTTTTTCCCATTTTATTGTTGACGTGATGTACAGAGGGGTCACAGTTACATTCATCAGGTAATGGGTACATTAGTTCTTGAACTTTGTTACTCTTTCCCATGTTTTTCTCCCATTTCCTTCCTCACACCGCTCCCGCTCATCTTGTTTTTCCTTAACCTTCCCTTTTTCAAATAAACATATATATTATATTGAACACCAAAGTCAGATATAGTAACAACATGAGACAAACCGTAAGGGGCAAAGAAGAGAAAAGAAATAGCTTCACATAGAGCACTTAAGAACAACAATCACAGCTGGGTTCAGAGGCTCATGCCTGTAATCCTAGCTACTCAAGAGGCTGAGATCTGAGGATCAAGGTTCAAAGCCAGCCTGGGCACAAAAGGACCTGAGACTCTTATCTCCAATTGGCCTCCAGAAAAACAGTAAGTAGGGGTTGGCTCAAGGATAGGGCGGTAGCCTTGAGCTAAAGAGCTCAGGGACATTGCCCAGGCCCAGGGATAGGCCTTTAGCTGAAGAGCTCAGGGACAGTGCCCAGGCCAAGTTCAAGCCCCATGACCCACAAAAGAAAAGAAAAGAAAAGAACAATCACAAAGATTAACCTCTTGTTTTCATATCCTGGAGTTCATTTTGCTTAGCCTCATATCTGATAAATGTAACTGTAACCTCTCTGTACATCACCCCAACAATAAAATAAAATTTAATTAATTAAAAAGAAAATCACAGGGGCCGGGAGTTTGGCCTAGTGGTAGAGTGCTTGCCTAGCACGCACAAAGACCCAAGTTCGATTCCTCAGTACCATATACATAGAAAAAAAAAAAACAGAAGTGGTGCTGAGGCCAAGTGGTGGAGCTCTAGCCTTGAGAAATCCCAAGAACAGTGCTCAGGCCCTGAGCTCAAGCCCAGGACTGGCAAAAAGAAAAAGAAAAGAAAAGAAAATCACAGTTTGAGACAAGCCCAAGTAAAGACACCCTGGCCTGCTCCCCCAATCTCAACAACTATGGTAGGCCTGGTGGTTGCACATCTAAATTCTCAGCTGTACAGGAGACATGAGTAGGAGGATTATGGTCCAAGGTTGACCTAGACAAAAACTGGAAAACCCTATCTGACATAAAAGAATAGTTAAAGCAAAAAAAATGGTGGAGGTATGGCTCAGGTGGCCTAACAAGCTCAAGGCCTTGAATTTAAACCCCATTACTACCAAAAAAAAAAAGAAGAAAGTTGAGAAGTGGAGGAAGAGGAGAGAGAGGAGACAGAGAAGGAGGAAGAGGAGGAGGAGGAGGAAGGAAGAGAAGGAAGAAAGGGAAGGAGGGAGGGAGAAATGAAGGGAGAAACAGAGAGAGGGAAGAAAGGCAGAAAGGAAGTGTTATAAGGTTCAAATATATAAAAGCCATGTAAATTTGAATCTTGGAGTCTTTACTAAAAGGCCAGTGGCTGCATGGGGGGCTACCATCTTAAAGGCCAGCAGCCAGAAAGCACACTCAAATCTGTTAGGAAATAGGCCAGAGATGACAGAAACAACGAATACAATACTAACAAGCCAATTCCGCTCCAGTGGAGAACTGGGATGCCATGGTGACTGGAGTACATCCAGGAGACAAGGCAAAGGACCCAAACATGGAGACAGATGGCATAAGCCGGCCCAGGCTTAAATAGACTCAGGTCAGGGGTCAGGGTCACAGGAAGCTCCCTGTCCCAGGTACTAGATTGACAGGTCTGGCAACCTATAGTCAAGTGCCCACCCCTGTCTCTAGGGACACAGGCACCACCCATTACCTGGGGAGGGGGAACCAGGAGGACAAGATTTAGGACCTTAAATCTCCATGTGCAAGGCTTTCCTGAGGCTTTGTTTTCTCATAAGCAGAGCCCTCCCACCTCACCTTGAGGCTAGGTTTCTGTATTTAGGGAATAGCTCCCTCACTTTTTCCAGCACTTAGTGGAATGCTCCCTACCTCCTGGCCAGACACCAGGATGTCTGAGAAGCCAACAGCCCCCAGTACCTGGTGAGGCACTGGTATGGCTGCCTCAGTTACCTTAACTTAGACTCAGCCACCCTATTTAAGAAGCAGAACAAGAAGAGAAGGAGAAGAGGAGGTGGCCCTGGCCCAGAGGGTAGTGGCTCATATCTGTTATCCTAACTGTTCTGGAAACTGAAATCTGAGGATCTCTATTCAAATTCATAGGGCCTGAAACTACTAAAGATTCAAAAAATGAAAAACTAGTTTGAGGCAATCTGATAAACAACAGTCATTTTGTTTCTACTGGGGGACGCTTGCATGATCTAAGTGCGAGCTGAGAATTGCCTTATCAAGACACAGGCATCTCCTGAAAGAAAGAGGATTAGCAACACTATTGTCAGACAGATGAAATTGCCCCCAAACTTAAGATATTTCAAACACGTGGTCCCACAGACTGAGTTTGGGTTCTGCAAAGAAGTCCAGAGAATTCATTAAAAATGAATATTAAAATATCGCAAATGCTGCTAGGGAACACAAAGATCCACAAAAGAAATAAACAAAGCATACCTAAAGACATTCATCAAATTTGTATATTTGTGTACAGAGGGAGACTACAGAAATATGCTGAAAATCTGTGAAAGTCAGTTTTTCGTGGTTTTCTAGAGCATGGCTTTCAGTGAAAAGCTCCAGCCACATGTGACAGAAAGAAAAAAAAAAAGTAACAACAAACAAAAAACCCCAGAAGTGAGTTAGACTTCAGCTCAACTGCAGCCCAACCCAGATGGAGCTCAATTCTGTATCCTATTGAGATGAACAATGACTCACCCTTTCTATCTAACACAGGAACAAGAACTCCTCTTGGTACACATTAGTCCCATATGGAACATCTGTGGTTCTTTTATACACAATGTACTATGCACAATAGCAGCAGGCCCAGAAATCATTGGAATTAGGATGAGAGGACTTTAAAATAAATACAGTTCATTTTTTCATGAAAAATAGAAAAAGATGGAACAGAAGAAATAAAAGTATGGATAAAGTCAAGCAATTCAAACTTTATCAAATGGACATTTTGGAAATGCAAAGTACAAAGTTAATAATTCAGTAAGTGAATTTAGCAAACAATAGGTTATTTTTTTTTAATTCTTGGGTTTTTTTCTCATATTTTTCCATTAAGGTTTTTTTTCTTTTAATCCATGTATTATGCTATGAGTCACGAGGAAGAAGAAAAAAATCAACCTACAAGAGGCACAGGAACCATGTCAAGAGGTATAACATAGATATAAATATAACATACATGTAAATGATACTCCCCAGAAGGAGAAAATGGCTCAGAAGCAATATTAGAAGCTGTAATGGTTAGATTTATTTTTCAGAAGCTGATGAAGGTCACACAATCTCAAAATCAGTAGTCTAAAACTCAGTGAATCCCAAGAAAGTAATATATAAAGCAAAATATAGCCACGTATATGATGGCAAAACTCCTGTAAGCCAGAGGCAAATGGGTTCTCATAGTATCTGGAGAGGTGGAGGAGAAAAATACAGGTACCTTTAAAAATGGTGATACAGATGGCTTTTTAGTAGAAATGCTAAAAACCAAGAAACAATGGAATGAGGGCACAGGAGACATAAATTATTGAAAGTTTGAACTAGCAAACAGAATTTTGTACTCAGTAAAAAGATTCAGAGATTTACAAAGTTGTGGATGTTGCCATTTCCAGGTGTACTCTTCAAAAAATAACAATGAGCATTTCTTAGACAAAAGAAAAATTATTCCACATGAAAACACAGGAAGGAAAAAAATATATATAAATAAATATATAAAACAAATATAAATTAATATTGATTCTTTAAAATAATAATGGAGTTTTAAAAGTATGTAAAGCTAGCCAGGCACTGTGGCTCATGCTTGTAATCCTAGCTACTCAGGAGGCTGAAATCTGAAGATCATGGCTCAAAGCAAGCCCAGTCACTAAAGGCTGTGATTCTTATCTCCAATTAACCACTAAAAAAACAGAAGTGGGGCTGTGGTTCAAAGGGTAGGGCAGTAGCCTTGAGTTGAAGAGTTCAAGGACAGAACCCAGGCTCATTGATAGGGTAGTAGCCTTGAGCTGAAGGGCTCAAAGATAGCGCCCAGGCCCAGAGTTCAAGCCCAAGGGCCAAAAAAAAGTATGTACAGCTAAAATTAATGACAAAGGGGAAATACATACAGTTAACAAGTGCTAGTTAGGCTATGGAAGTGGTAAGAATGATAGTCTTTTGACTATAGTAGATACAAGTGATGACCTATAATTCTCTGGATAACCAGGCCAAAATTTGAAAGAAACATTCATGGATGGAAAAAAGGAAATAATAGAAGTTTTCTTGTTGATCTAACATAAGACACGAAGGAAGGAAGGAAGGAAGGTAGGAAGGAAGGAAGGAAGATAGATAGATGTAAGCCCAAAGAACAAACTATAGATGAGCAGACACAAACTCAATTATTTCAGCAATTGTACTAAACATGGGAAATATTCTTCTAGCAAAGGATATCATAGACCACATGATGCAATATAACTTTGCAAGGTTCTTTATTTTTAACTATAGGCAAAGGTGTTATTTCAAATTTGGAAGGTCTATGTTCTATTGTATTTGATATGGTTGATGCAAGATTAATTACAAAGGTGAGAAGTAAAAATATCTACTGAAAGCCAAGAAAACAATAATTTCATTTAGTTAATATCTATATATTATGAAATATTTGACTATATAGTTGTACTTCTAGACTTAATATAATAGTATGATGTCTTATAAATTAAAGAATTGATCACTATTTCCAAAATGTTAAGCCACAGAATTTTGTTAAATCTTTAATAATTTAAAGAACATATATCTATAATAACTTGAACATAATTTTTAAATGCAGTAAGAAATGCATTTCCTGTTTCCCTCCAATCAAGAAAGACAAGAGTTGAAAAACATTCTGCTTTTTTATGATTTCCTGAACAGACCTAGCTCTTTCTTTCAAGGAATATACTATGTATGTTTCCCAACAAGAAGCCATAGCGAAGAGTAAGGGATAAAGTCAAGGAGAAAAATTAATTCTTCTGATTTTAAAGTGTATAGCACTCCTATTTTCTGCTCTGCTCTGCTCTGCTCTTACCATGGTGACCATGTTACACACACACACACACACACACACACACACACTCTTCCAGCCAGCTTGGAATCTGTCTGGGTCATAGCCTACTCTCACAAGGAGCCATGGCTCAGGAAGAGTAAGCCTGCAGGCAAGAAGTGCCTTGTTATCTGTCTGGTTGGAAACCTTTGCAACTCGGACAAAATTCCCATGACATTCTCCAAACTACAATTTTCAAGCAAGACTCTGGAGAAGAAAGACTGTGAGCATCGTTGAGCGGTAAGCCCAAACACAGACTCAACTGGTGTTTCAGAAAAAGCGAAACTTGGTCATGTCTTGGTGAATATCCTGTGAGGAGTGGAATGACTGGGGTGGAAAATGAGGAGAAAGAGCCGATCCCTTCTGAAAATATGCAATATTTTGATGAAAATAGGCCCAAGGAATAAAAGGGCGTTCATTTCCTTCCCACTGGCAGCTTCTCAACTTTAGAGCTCCAGGCAAAATCACAAAGGATCTGTTTTTCTGAGTTTGGCAGGTGTGTGATTCCTTATGTGGAAGTGATTGTGTTAGTAAGATCGGATTATTCTGCTTAATTGGCTGCATTTGTTATCTGAAATCTGAGCATTGCTCCACACTTAAATTATTTTATTGTATGCTAATTTCCTACTAATCCCTGTGACATAAAAACTAAATGGTTTCATCATTATCTGGGAAATACAACAAACCTTGCAAGGTTGTTAATATGACCAAAGTAGAAACTGAAAATAGATGAAACTTCATATGAATTTACTCTGAATGAATATGGATTAATCACAGTGTGTTGTTCATTTGTTAATGAATTTCCCTACTTGCAGATTCTTTCACCTATGTCATTTCTTTTAAAACTCCTCATTTTCTGGATAAATATTTTGTTGCTCCAATTTTACCAAGGAAATAACTGAAGGCCTAGTATTAAGAATTTTAAAGAGGAGAACCGAATCTTCTCTTCTTTATCCACAAACTCTGTATTTATCATTATTGATAACCATACATAACAGGACAATAATCCAGGAAGTGGTACTTCTATGTATCTTTCTAATCTGTGCCACCTGCCCCATTCTGTAATGGATTTCCTTAAAACTCTTGAAGGATGACCTGCAGTAACCAAATGACTTTATCATGTCTAGAATAAGTATACTCTACAAAATAATAATGATAATGATGGAGCAGAATGAAGGAGCTTTGGAATTGAAGCATTGATATTGAAAGGAACTCTGAAATTCCTTAAGTTCTTTTCCTAATTTTAACGATAAGGAAATTTTTGGTGGGGAGAGCAAGAGCAGAAAATAGATGCATACGTGTTGACCTATGGGAGAATGTGGGTGTATGTGACCATGTGAGTGCACTCTTATATTTATGTGTATCTAGAACTCAGGATATTTAACCAGACCATCAGTTGTTTAGACCTATATTCCCAAGGGCAAGATGGGTCCAGTGGGTAAATACAGAAGGCAGCTGGAAAAACAAATTGAACTGCTGAAGGAAAGATGGCTCAAGCTTCAGCTTCTCCTGCAGCGTGGCAAGTGAATTTAACATTCTATGAAAAGTTTCAGTGCTGGTTACAGTGCATAGAGACCCAGGGCATGCATTTGATTGGCCTCTGCCACCTTCCTCCTTAGGCTGAAGCACAGACTGTCCACTGACTCTGGGTAGCACAGCATTACACTGTGGCACGGCCAATGCAGCTGTCCTCTTCTGCTCCACTTAAAGAAGCCCCTTCTGTGCTACTCTTGATGGCACCAGCCAAACGAGTGCCAGGAAATGGATGCTCCAGACAAAAAGGGTCCAAAGAGACTGCAATGAAAGAGATTGGGGAAAGAACTCATGCCCCTGAAGGGTGAAAAGCAAGGAGAGGGAGTGGATATAATGGTTACAGTGGCCAGAAAACCTTTAGAAGTATCATATCCTTGTTCCCACCTCCCAAGCCACCACACAGAGGCTGGTCTGTCCTTTGTTTCCCCTTTTCTGTAAAATTATATAGTTCCCAGCTTCCCAGGGACCACCTAATTCAACTCCATCTTACTGAAGAAGAAAAGTGGGACTCAGAAGTAGAATTTCTGTAGGCTAAGACAGAAATGAGGCTTATCAGACTATGGTCCTTCCATAGGTCAACATTTTTGCTAAATTATTCCAATTTTAGCTAAGCTATTTTGGTGTGCATTCTGGACCTTATCTACTCACTTATTCCCATTTACTTTGAATTTTGCTTGGCCCATAAGCCAAGTTTCCCTCTATTCACTATTCATTCACCAAGCATTATTGCATCAAGCAATCTAATAAAATAAACAGGCACAGAGTCAACAAAGTCCTGTCCACCTAGGGAGAACTTCTAGGGGTAGAATTTGCATCCCTCTTCACTCAATGTAGCAGAATAGTCCCTCAACACATTCTAACGAATTCTATTCATTCATTCATTCGCTTTCTGAATAAGTTATGGAAATCATTTGTAATTTTAATACATTTTCATCTCTGGCTCTTTCCCTCAAATCTCACAGTACTAAATATGATTTAAGTATAATTGAAAAGAGCAATGTCCTTCATTCTCATAAAGGCTTTGAATGCTTTGATGAAAACCTTATACTGACCCCTGAGCTACCAGACATAGATCCTGGCTCATTCCAATCTGTACATCAAAACAAGCCAGGTGCATGTTGATCTAGCTGTTTAAATGCTTCTGGTTAAACACAGCAAAACAGAAAGGGTGGTTTGGCTGAGTGTCCATAGCAGCATTCCTACTTACAATTAGATATATAAAAAGAAGGCCTTCCTACTCCACAGATAGACTGGATTACTAGGGATATATATATAATATATATATTATATATATATCCAAGGGTATAAGTCAGGGCTTATTCTCACAGATGAAACTAATGATTCTTCATACCTTCTTTTCCCAAGTCTTGAGCAATCTCAGGCATATAGCTATTTATTTGTTCTATTTTGATGGCAGTTAATCTACATCTGAGTCCTCTTTACTTCTTGTCTGTTTGCAACAGTGGAGATTGAATTCAGAGCCTTAGCACCTGCTAGATACATTCTCACCCTGTCCTCTTCTTAGTTATTTCCTTTCCTTTTCAGAAATCCAAAGGATTCTGCCTTGCCATGAATATGTGGGACCTATGAAGCAGAAATGGAGTCTACAATTGAGAAGCAAAGAAGAAAAGAATATCTAAGCTCTTGGGCTTTGAGATCTGGTCTTTTGATTTAGCAATTGTGTCATTCTGAGATAAATTCTTAATTGCTTTGAGCCTTCATCTTATTTTCTCAGATGTAAAATAAAGAATAAAAAAATGTCCTGATTACATGGCATGTTTGCTTATTCAGTATGTCATTTAGGGCTCAGTCAAGAAATCAAACCCATAATAAGACAAGGAGAACAGTAATCTTTCTTGGAATTAGGTCTTGCACAAACGTAGAAGGAACTGAGTCATAAAGGGAGTTCTAAGAACAAGAGAATTAGATGCTTACATGGGACAGCTATGAGACTGGACAAATGAATTTTTCAGTAGAGTTCAAGGACCCAGGATATCTAGAGTTGGGATCTCATGTGGCCTGGCATGCTATTGACGAGCTAGGCCGATGGTAGCGACAATGACCCGAGTCCTCTGTGCTAAGCTCCCATCTTTCAGCTCTCCACAAGATCATCTTTGGGCTGACTCTGAGCTGGTACCATATAGAAAATGGATTCTTAGAAACATAAGGTCCATCAGTAGACAATGTGAACACTGTTCACTGTCCTCTCCTGCTTCCTCTATCACTGCAAAGCAAGGCTGCTTAGAAAGTGGCAGTCTCACTCAGCTCCTGTGGTGTGATGGAGTTTGGCTCACCACCGCCATTTCCCTACTCCACTTCTCCAGATCAGCAAATGACATAGGTGGACTCTAACTAATGCTAGTTTCAAGGATAGACTCAGGATGCAGTCATTGCCACCGACACTCGGTTCTGAATATCTGTCAGAACATTTGGGCCTACTGCTGTCTAAGTTGAGAAAACCCAAGAAGAGTCTCAGGGAAGCAAAGCCAAGTGAGGGAGCAGACAAAATTCTGTTGGGCCATATATGAAACAAATGGAGCTAGAGATCAAGGCCTAGCAGAATTTAAAACCAGTCATATGTGTAAACTAGCTTGATTCTGGTCTAGACTAATTCATTGAGGTTAGAACAAAAGACCAAATGAGCAAAGAATCTGTCACACATGAGCTTTTATTATTATTATTGTTCATTCCTGGGCCTTTATTATTATTATTGTTCATTTCTATCTTCTCTTTTGTGTTTCATGTAAAGCATATCAAGGATAGTTTTGCCCTAAGATATCAAACCACATAAAGAGGTCTTGGAAGATTCCTTTCTATTAATATCTATGAGCTTGAGCTCCATGACCATGGCAAGCAGGCAAAATGCAAAATATCTGTGTGGAACAAGCTTTTTTTTTTTTTTTTTTTAAAGAAACAAGAAAATTGTTCTGCATTCTATCAATCTATGATAGTTTCTTCTTGACCCTATAGATGCTTGCTTCTTCATGGCTGCCTGCCTTTGTCTTTGTTTCTATTGAAGACAAGTCAGCTCATCTCTACAAATGCTTTGAGTATCTCTGAAAAGAGACAATGAAAGTCTCATCAGTTTTAGGACACTTAGAGCAAGGCACTGCTCTAAGAACTATGTGCTGGTTAAAAACATGATACATAGCTTTTCCTTCTCTTTTCTATTTGAACAGAGAGATTAACTATACTTGGGGGAAAATGACTTATTAGCATCTGATCCCTAGCTTTCACAAATACGAGAAACTGAGGTGCGGGGAATAAAAATCACCTAGTTAATCAGGCAAAGCATATTTATAAAGCCCACAGGGTGCACTGTGTGTAACAGCTGTTCTCTGTCTCCATTGGGTTTTGCCTAGGAAATGGGCTTAGAATAGAACACATGGGCTTTACAGAAACCATTTGCAAGGAATTCTATCTAGATGGTGAGCACAGTTTAATAGCAGTAGATAAGTAATGAAAGTCACTGAAATGCTTTCTCTGGAAAATGTTAGAAATTCAACTGCTGAGGTTTAGAGGTATATGCAGCAGCAGATGCTCTTCAAAACCTAATCCAGGAAAGAAATGTCACTTTACCCAGGACAATCAGTTTGCATATCTAGCAATATCATGTAGTCATAGCTATATATACAGGAGAGATGGAAGACAGTATGTTCCCTTCTTCCCTTTTTTTGTTTTGAATTGGACTTCAAGATTCTTATCTCTCCTCTACTGCTCTCTCCCTTTCTCTCCCCCTCCTCTCTCTCTCTCTCTCTCTCTCTCTCTCTCTCTCTCTCTCTCTCTCTCTCTCTCTCTCTCTCTCTCTCTTCTCTTTCTCTCTCTCTCTCACCCTTCCACTTCCATCTCTATTTTAAACCTTTCCCCAGAATTTATAAATATACTTATATATGCCCATCCTAATATGTATGTACTTTTAGTCTCAACATTAAATTGAACTCTGCACCCCAATAAGCTTTCTAGAGACCCTATCTCCAAGAACCCATTTCTAGGAAGGACTGAAAACCTATTGAATAAGAAGGACTCAGCAACATGGCTGAATTGGGAATAAGAAGTTTGGCCAAATAACCAAGCCAGGAGGCTGTAGGGAGGAAGATTTTGAAGTGCAATGTAGTGTCCAGAGACAGAGCTAGAGTTCTTAGTGGGGAGGATTGGTGTCTGGTAGAGGTGGCAGTGCCCAAGAAAATCAACAGTGGCCTCAATGGAAGAACTGATGGGAGGGCCAAATGAGCATGGAAAGCAAATCTGATTGGTTCAAGAATATGTACAAAATTACTAGCTAGGATATTTTTTCTGAAGTGGCAGAGAGAGGTAGTAAATTTGGTGCACTACATTTATATAGTATGAAACCGGTTTTATCTCATACTTCGCTGTGGTTGGAGCAATCAGTGCTGAGGACTTCACCCAACTGTAGCCATCAATCACTAGAGAGCTCCCCTCCTTCTTGCTTCGCAACCTGATACTCCTTGATGTCATGGCATGGGAAATTTATGGCCATCTCTCAGAGCCTTACATGCACAGACCAAAAAACTACAGGATTAACATTTGTGGAGTTAATCCTTGACTCATGGGAAATGGGAACAGATGGACAGATGTCTCTTTGTCTCTTCAAATGAACAGGGTTCCAAAACATATTTCTAAAGCGTCTGAAATAGTCTCACAGGGCGTGCAACTAGTTGCCTGTGGAGTTGGCATTCTCAATGGGGCAACTTTGAATGGATTCACCTTCTCATTCTTTCCTCTCTCTCTCTCTCTCAATCCTGTATTCCAGAACTATATTCCTAAATAAGCACTCACGCATCTCAGACTCTGCTTATGAGGAATCCCACAATGAGAATTCATCACTTGAAGTATTGTCTACTAATGGAATGGGCTACACTTTGGTTGTGTCTCAAGTGATTTGGAAGCTCGGAACATCAATTGGACACTGGGAGTATATACTTGGAGACCATGAAAAAAATAGCTTATTCACAGTGTTTCCTTTGATGACAACAAGACTGAAATAACACAGGTACATAAAAGAGGATTTTGAATCGTTTCCTGTGTAATATTAGACATGGAAATGTAAGGTTGTACTACAGCAAAATTCAGCCAAGTGTGTGTCTATAGTTTACTAAAATACAGCCTTGACTCAGCAAAACAAGTCCGTATAAATGCTGTTGGATGCCACTACAGGTAGACTGAATTCCTTCAGTCAGGTGTCATTCATCTCCAGTGACCTCTACTGGGCTCATCTTGTTCACACTGGTCTGACCTTCCCACTGGGTGACCCATTAGTGGCATCATTCTTTGCTTTGTTCCTTGGCTCAGGATGGTAAAAACTGATCCTCATAGACCCCTTTTTGAAGTCTTGCTGGGAAAGTTCAGCATATAACCTACAAGGAAATCTGCGTGTTTCATCAGAATTACTTGTAGTGAAATGGTTCCTTTCATTGCCCAAGAATTTGTTGCTTTGTGGCTTTCATGTGTCCATCCTCATTTTTAGCCTTACCAATTTGAGCCTACTCCATGTGATTGCTCTTCTAATAGACATTTTTCATAGTAAGAAGTATTTCTCAGTCAGATCACTCTGTTTCACTTTTCAAGTTTAATATCATGGCTCAGGTCTGGGGGCTGAGGGCTCACACCTATAATCCTAGCTACTCAGGAGGCTAAGATCTGAGGATTATGGTTCAAAGCACAAAAAGTCCATGAAACTTATCAGAAAACCAGAAGTGGCCGGGTGGCTCAAGTGGTAGAGCAGTAGCCTTGACCTGATGAGCTTGGACAGTGCCTAAGCCCAGAGTTCAAGCCCCATCACAAAAAACAAAGATTAATATCACGCCCCTTGGCCCTTCAAGATTGCATCATGATACAAGTTCTAAGTTTTACATTGTCCTGATCACCTTCTTCTATGTGCTCAGTCTGCCCTCCTAAACGCTGTAATCAGAGGTGAATCTGACCAGTACAGTCACCTGAGATGATTACTTTGGGTTCATATTGAGTTTATGGGCTAAGAGAAATCATAGTTCTTTTATTCATAAGCCATATCCAAATTAGATCTCTTGCCATGAAAGGTGAACAATTAATTAATACAGCCAGGCACTGGCGGCTCATGTGTTCAATCCTAATTACTGGGGAGGTTATCAGGGGAGAGCAGTTCAAAGCCAGTTCAAGCAGAAAAGTCTGAGAGGCTCCATCTCCGATTAACCAGAAGATGACTGGACTACAGAGATAGCCCAAGTGGTAGAACATCAGCCATATGTTAACAAGCTGAGTCAGAATGCAAGGCTCCAAGTTCGAGCCCCAGTATTAGAAAACAAAACAAAAAAGTATGTGTATAAGTGAAGTAAGCCAGACCCAAAGGAACATAGGCTCAATGGTTTCCCTCATTTGTCATAATTAGTACAAAACTTGGACTCTCCTAGCAAAGCATTACAACGGCTTAAAACACACATAGCTCAAAAGATACATAAGGCCATATAGGATGGAGCTAAATGAAAGGACCCCCAGGATATGAAAGCAAGAGCTATAGAACGAGTGAATTATTCTTAATGTACTATATTCTCATTTCTTTTGTTGTCCCTTGGTTATTCTCATATTGTTACAGTATCTTACCCTGTAATCTGGTATACTGTATATATGCTTATTTGGAATAGGAAAGGGAAGGGGGGAAACAAGATGTGGGGAGCGGGGGGAGGAGGGAAATGAGGCAGAAGGGGAATCAATGTGGGTGAAGTAATGTTTCTTCTAGCTGGCGAATATAACTGTAACCTCACTATTAATAACAATAAAAATATATAATAAAAAGCAAATGTATATACAGATAGATGAATAAAATGGTTAAATGTGTACAATATCTGTAGTCCTCATTTGACTTATGTTGTGGGCTTCATTAAGAACACTTTATATGAACAAATTATTAATACTGTAATACAATACTTGACAAGCCCTCGTGTTGTCACTCCCAGTTCTCTCTCTCTTCATCACAAAGAACCCCAGAGTCAACCGATTTTCAGAAAATTTTAATTCTAAACCTAAGATGACATCTTAGAAGAGCTCACATCAGCATAGGATAACTTCCTCAAATCATGGTTTTTATGGAAAAGGACATAACAATTATTCCTTCAAAATAGAGTTTTTTTGATAAACAGAAAAGTAGGAGGTAATCTGTCCAGAGAGAGTTCAATTTCAAATTTTAAAACTATATTTTCTTTGAAAAAATTGACATTTTCTATTCTTATTTATAGGTAGGGTACAGGTAATTTAATAAAAAATGTAAATTATTTTTATAAAGCTAATAGCACACTCCCTTCAAAGGCAGCTTTTGTTAACAAAATCATGACAGAATGGTAAAGTAGCATTATGTGGCATGTAACAAGAGGAATTCCAGAAGGAGGCTTGAGTTCAATAGTTGAATAGCCCTGTGCTTCTGAGGAGAGGTGATACAGTGAATCGAATGAGCTGTGAATAAATCTACAATGTCTGGTGAATGTTAGAGGAGAAAGGACAGAGGCCTCATGGAAAAGATGACAATGAATTGGGTTCTGAGACTATATGTGCAGTGTCTCTGAAGAACAATGTATACTTCTGAGCTTACAATATGGTTTTATCTTTTTTTTGGACAAAGGCCTTCTGGGAATCCTGTATGCCCTGCCTTCTCCTTTTTGGCTATCTCTTGTTAGGCCCCAAGGTGCAAATGCAATGGTGAGAATGAACCACAGAACCAAGTCTCAAGAAGAGAGGCTTCTATTAATAGCTACCTGCCAACCCTCTAATACAATGTATGAGTCATGCAAGACCTACAGCTAGATTAAGGACTTATACTATAAATTAATGTAAAATCCAGTAAAAATAAATTCTCCGAACCCAGGCTAGGAACTAAAGAGCAAAAGAACAACAGGCCAAGGATGTCATAGAGGGAATTAGACAAAATTCAGTCCTGACTGAACACATGGTGTTGACCTCTACTCTCTTTTACCATTCCATAAAGTCGATGCTTTGTGAAATTTCTCCCCACACAGTTCAGATAACCCTGGTTATGCATACATACATGAATTCAGGGTTGTGTATGTGTAGCAAGGTGGACATGCGTAGGGCTTTGTCATGCATGGCAATGAAGGAATTAGAGTCAAACTTTGGGTGGTGATGAAGAATAGATTGTGACGAGTACCCAACTGGCTTCAAACGTCATGACCATCAGAGTTAGAGACATATCTGAGGAAGCTGCCTCTGCAGAAAACTCTGTGAGTATTGTTCAGATGGAAATATATGACAGAAAACTGGCAAAGTAGCATCATTGCCTACTTTGGCCTAGACCATAGTAGAGCCTTTAACCAATAACTTAAGGTGAGAATCCTTGAACATACACATCAGTATACAAACAAAGTAATCTTATGGTGGTAAGATTAAGAATTCTTCCCCCTCCCCCTCCCCCCGGCCCCAAACAGCATTGGAAGTTGAAGACACTGATTTATGGGAGCAAACCAGGAGGGGAAAATATGACAGAAGCCAAATGTGTCCTAGTGTCAACAGATCTATAAATAAACACACGGAGAAATGGCAGAAAGAACCCGGAAAACTCTAGTGGAGGAGGAACATGTGTATGAACCCTAGAAGATCTGGATCTAGGTTTACGTGGATCCTATAATCCTTGTACCTTCCCAGGAAAACTAAGCATTTCAGTATTTTCATTGAGTACCAAATAGTTCCCTTTAAGACAAACTGAATAGGATTAGTATGAAAGTTTATAGATGGTAGAGTAATACTCTTATATTGGAATGATGAAGGAGAATCAGCAAGCTTTTCTAGTACATACTAAAGTGTCTTGTGGTTTCTTTGTTTCATGATGAATTGTTTGGGATGTAGAGGTGAAGCAGCAAGAACCAGGAAAAGATGAACAGCAAGAATCTGTCGAGAAGGCGGCATTCATTTTTTTTTTATTAAATGACAAACATAGTCCCCATAATGAGGTTTGCTCTGGTGTTGAGTTTCAATTCAGATATTCAGCCATCCTGGCGTCTAGAAGTCAGATGTGTAATATTTCCTTAGTGTTTGAAAGCTGTATGCTCTACTGGGTAACACCTTCTACCACACACCCATTTGGAACTTTCCATATTTTCCTTCAACATTTGAATTAGTGGAAATAGAGGGTACACTGATTTCTGGAGGTAAAGGGGAAATCTTTCATGTTCAATAAGCAAAGCCAAAGCTCCGATCCATCAACACTGTGAGGGGAGGTGATCAGACTGTGAGCTCTCATGAGGGTAGAGAATCCTACAAAAACCACCTCCCAACCTAACTTGAAGACTCCTCTGATTAATGCCGGTAGAGCAAGCCAACCAGATAGACTTGGAAATCAAAGGGCCTTGAAAGCAGCACCCAAGACAATGAGTTAGGATGCATATACATCCCAAGGTTCCTACGTGCATTGCTTACATCCTTCCTGTCTATCTTCTCAGACTGTTTAGATTTGAAATCCTTACAATGAACAGAGTAGATATGCCAAAAAAAAAGAAAGAAAAGAAAAGATGTGAGCAGTTGCAATCAAGGAGTGTCATTTTAGGAATTATCATGAACTGATGGTAGGTTAGTGGAAAACAACACAGCAAGCTTTATCCCTAGGACCTGCCAGCATCTGGGTTATCTTGCCCAGCCTAAGTGTTTTCCATAGGAAGCATAGGAAGCTCTACAGCAGCCCAGGCCCAGGATAATGGGCAGTGGAGGACGACAACAAGCACAGAACCGAAAGGCTTGTGATACACAAAACAGCTTGTGTCTAGGACAATGCCTCATCCATCTTGGCATGAATGGTGCCTACATGGCACCTGGCACCATATTCTAGGCTCTCTGTGAGCCTTTCAATGGCAGTTGGCTCTGGAGACGTTAAGGAAAATGCAAATATGAAAAAAAATCTTGGCAGTCTGTAGCTAAGTCTCCTCCTCCTCCTCCTCCTCTTCCCCTTCCTCTTCCTCCTCGTCCTCCTCTTCTCCTCTTCCTCCTTCTTTCTCCTCTTTTCTTCCTTCTCCTATGTTCTCCTTTCTTCTTTCTCCCTTTTCTGCCAGTACTAGGGCTGGCAGGTCCTTCAGATCTTATTTGACATTTTTGCTCAATTTGGTAATGGACTGCCACTTGAGGCACAGCTCCACTTCTGGTTTTTTGTGGTTAATGGAGAGTAAGTGTCTCATGGACTTTTCTGCCTGGACTGGCTTTAAATTATGATCCTCACATCTCATCCTCCTGAGCAGCTAGAATTACAGGCTCGACAACCAGTGCCCAGCCTGACTCTGGCTTATCTACTGCCTTGCAGCCAATAATGAAGAACAATAGAAACTGAAGATCACTTACTACATTTCTTTTCTGTACAAAGAGGATAGTTAAACCAATATCAAAGGAACGAGTAAATTAACAAATTATGAATGAATCAAAGAATGTATGAATCAAGGAATAGATGAATGACCTAGTCAATTAATGAATTCAAAGAACTACATTTTTGTATCTAATGGAGTAGAAAAAGCACTGGAATTAAAAACCCAGCTGGAGTTTGAATTTAATTTATCCCTCCAAAAGCGTTCCTGTGGCACATAGGCTGTATGCCAGGCTGTCTCCTTCTACCAGGATGCAATAGAAAGTGGAGCTACAACAATGATGTTCATTGCAGCATTATTTACCATAGTTAAGATATGAAACCAACCCAGATTCCCCTCAGTATGAATGGATTAAGAAGATGTGATACTTATACACAATGGAATTCTATGCTGCCATTAGAAAGAATGACATCACCCCATTCATAAGGAAATAGATTGGAAAAAATCATATAAAGTGAAGCAAGCCAGACCCAAAGGAACACAGGCTCAATGGTTTCCCTCATTTGTAATAATTAGTACGCATCTAGGACTCTTCTAGCAGAGGATTACGATAGCTAAAAACCTAGGTACATAAGGTCATATAGGATGAGACTAAATAAAATGAACTCTATGATATGGAAACAAGAGCTTTATCTTGTGTAATTGTTGTTCTTAATGTTCTTAAAGGGATTTCTCTTCTCTTTTGTTACCCTATGGTTACCTAATATTGTTACTGTATCTGACTTTGTTACTTTGTATATTGTATATATGTCTATTTGAGATAGGAAAGGGAAGGGAGGAAAACAAGATGATTGGGAGGGGTGGGGGGAAGGAAATGGGAACAAAATCATGAGAAGGTATATACATGTGCAAGAAGTAATGCACCTGCTACCTGACAAGTGTAACTGTAACCCTTCTATGCATTATCCCGAGAATAAAAAAAAAAGAAAGTAGGGGCTGGGAGTTTGGCCTAGTGTTAGAGTGCTTGCCTAGCATGTACAAAGACCCAGGTTCAATTCCTCTGTACCACATATACATAGAAAAAGCCAGAAGTGGTGGTGTGGCTCAAGTGGTAGAGCTCTAGCCTTGAAAAAGCCCAAGGACAGTGCTCAGGCCCTGAGTTCAAGGCCCAGTACTGGCAAAAAACAAATACCCTGAAAGTACAGCTACTATGCTCCCCAAGTAAACGTTCATACTATAGATAAGTGGGAAGATTAGATAATGGGACAGTAATAAATGTTAATATTGGTCTAGCTAGCACAAAGATATGTACCATTGGGCAGATGATGCTTTTATAGGAGGAGATTAGGGGAGGATTCCCTGAAGCTGTGACATTTGAGCAGAAATCTACATAATGTGGAGTAAAATAAAAGTGTCAAGTAAGAGAATAGTAGGCAGAGTACAGGAAGGAAAGACCCCTGTAGAAAGACTGAAAGAGAGAAAGAGGAAATGTGACTATGGCTGAACTAGGCAGGGAAGGGGAGAGAAGGGGAGATGTGAGGTCAGAGTGGTAAGTGGGGCTTCTTTCTTTTACCTAGTTATGACTTTGGGCACTAGAAATCATGGCTAATGTCTTCTGAGAGTTTACAATGTGCATGTCATATCTGAGCCACCTTATTTAATCATCCCAACAACACAATTCAACAGATAAGGTGATATCCAACGTACAGTATCTCACATGCACCAACCACTCAGATACTCCCAGCCTCAACCATCCCTTGGTCAAAATATTCTATGCTGGCTTGAAATCAGTGCCTACCACTCCCATTAGTCAGTGAGGAAAGCAGGAAAGCTCAGAGACAAGGTCATCACCTGCAAATTCTATAGCCATCCACCTGGTCACATGCTCTATATCGAAAAGATGAAGTAATCTCCCACTACGGGTACAGAATTCATGATAAAATGGGTGTGGTGGCTCACACCTGTCAACCTAGCTACTCACAAGGCTGAGATCTGAGGATCATGGTTCAAAGCCAGCCTGGGCACTAAAGAACAGGAGTAGAAAATGGGAAGTGGGACTATGGCTCAAGGGGTAGGGTGGTAGCATTGAGCTAAAGAGCTCAGGGACAGCACCCAGGCTCAGAGTTCAAGCCCCATGACCCACACAAAAAAATGGGAAAGATAGGTGCTTTGGAAATTTAATACCCACCCTGTGAAAGAAAGGACAGTGCACTACAAGTGTAGAATTATAGAAGCACTTCTTCTCCAGGCACTAAATTGCCATAAGACTCTGAGTCAATTGTTTTCCACCTCCAAGTCTCAAAACCTTTAGCTATGGAAAAAAAAAATAGGGCTACTGCTGGCGTTTGTTGGATGGAGTCCAGGGAGGCTGCATAAGATAAGTTTCGCTGCAGAGAATTGTCACTACCAGGGTTAAGAAATCTACCAGAGGGACCAGAGAGGAAACTGATACAGTGAGAAATGACAGGAGTGCTATTAGCAAATGGAGGGTATTGTAGAAAACTATAGCATACAGTGTACATATCCTTTTTTTAAAAAGTACCATTAAGTAGCTGTACAAGGTAGATGCCATTTTAAAAAGCAGTTTATGACTACAATATATCTTCCCACTTTCAACATCGTCATCCATCCCTCCTCTATTTACCCCTCACTTATTAATTTTGTAGGATATACATTGAATTCTTATCTGTATTTTCCCCCGTTTTCTGTGTCTTCTCTTTATTCTTCCCTTTTCCCTTGACCCCACCCCTCTGTAGTGTTTTATTTTGCCTTTCTAAAGAATTACCCT
Organism: Megascapheus bottae; assembly: GCF_031878675.1. NCBI lineage: Eukaryota > Metazoa > Chordata > Mammalia > Rodentia > Geomyidae > Megascapheus > Megascapheus bottae. The sequence goes on from NC_143529.1 coordinate 23,395,015, forward strand.
ATTTGAGATCACCCATGAACCTACTGTTTTTCAGTCAATACATTTGTATACACTTGCATTCCACCCAACCTATTTACTTAGGAATTTGCAAATTAAGTCTAGATTCTGGATATGAGAGAACACATGCAACCTTTGTCTTGCTAGGCTCGACTTACTTCATTTTATATAACTTTACCAAGTCTTTCCATTTCTTTACAAATGGCACTATATCATTCTTTCTAATGGATGAGTAAAATTCTATTGTGTATATATACCAGATTTTCTTGATCCATTCATTGACTGAGGGACACATTTTTATATAGACATTTCATTTTAAAATAACTTACAAACCTACAGAACAAAGAAAATATACTGGCAGGCCTTTGCCAAGACCTAGTTATCCACACTTGTCTTTTTATAGATGAGAATGAAAGTTCTCCTTATCACACAAAGGCATGAGTGCACATGCATTGCCATGTGTGCAAGCATGAACACAGACACACATACATGTGCTTCTAACTTTACTTTTAGTGGTTTTTTGGGGGGGGGAATAATAGCCTTTTTGCATATTAGAATCTAGTCTTAGTTCTTTTTTTTGTCTTAGTTCTTTTACCTCTCTTTTGCTGGGAAATGTTTCATTTTTTTTTCTTCCTCCAATGAGATCAGCCCCCTTCCTCTTGCTTTGGCTTTAGCAAGATGCAGTCCAGCTGCTCCACTCCACCCAAAGAGAAACTTCTGGTTTACATTTTGATCCCTTCACTCTGCCTAAAGCACTGGGGAGGAGGTGTCCCCACTCACATTACTCCCTTTGCCTGTAGAGACAGGCAGGCTAGAGGAGACGTGTTGGCCCCATGTTTATGGAGTGCCGGCAGAGTTATTTATGGTTTGTTTATCCACTCAGTGTAGAGCGCTGTGGCCTATGACTTTCAGCTCCAGGACACATGAAAAGATGTGGGGGTCGGGAGGGGTGGATCAGCAGTGTGGAGCGAGCTCCGGAATGGTGCAAGGCTCTTCAGCTTCTGCATATAAAGCAAATGAAACAGCCATTTCAGACACTCAGGTACAGATGTTTCTACAAAGGCATCAATGAGCCCAGTGACTCAGCCTGGAAGAATAAATGCAACAGGAGGAACCCGAGGACCTTAAAGTTTTCTGATTTCCAGGCCACAGAGGAGGAGCACAGAGTGAGGAACATGATACTCCAGATGTGGGGCATAAACCATCATTGCGCTTTCTGATACAGCAAACTGAGGCTCATGGGAACTAAGATGCTCTCAAGACCCCATGAGAATTGGTGCCCACTGCAGGGGTTCCATTTCGCTCCCAAGGAGGCTTACTCTGTAGTGATATGGAATGGCTTGCACATCACAAATAATAGGGCCAACAGAAACATGAGACAGGAATTCTACCCTGGCCCCACAAAGGTGTCAGAGCACAGACAAAAATATTTGAATTCTTGTTACAGCTAGAAATTAAAAATTCACACCTGTAATCCTAACCACTCAAGAGGCTGAGATCTGAGGATCTCAGTGTGAAGCTGGCACAGGCAAATTCAAAAGAATCCTCAATTAACCAGCCAAACGCCAAAAATGAATGTGTGACTCAAGTGGCAATATACAGCCTTGAGCAAATATGCTAAGTAAACATTCAAGCTCCAGTACCAACCTAAAAATTCACAATGAAAATTGAGGGGATATGTTGGAAGTCCTTCATTTAAAGCATGTCTGAAGCATGCTGGTTACCATGGAGCCCTGAAATATCAGGGTTGAATTTTTTTAGGTAGCCAAAGAACAGCTGCAAACTTGTCAACAAGTGTGTGAAATGAACTGCTTGGAGAAGAATCCCTGGTTACAAAGCATGTTGAAATTTTCTTAAAGTGCTTATGCAGTATCCATAGCAAGGGCTTTTCTTCTTTATTCCTACTGTCCAATGCTGTCCTCACTTACTTCCCCTGTGTCAATGGTATGTATTCATTTGCATTTCAGAAATGCAGGCAAAGAGCAGAGTCTCTTTGGGTTAGGTGTATAACTCAAGACCCTGGGACGTGAAACCCAGGTGCCTATACGATACAGTCCCAAGAATCCTGGCTCTGAGTGGAAAAAAAAATGGATATAGAGTTAAACTTGAATCTAGTCAGGCTGGAAAGGTCATAAGTCATATGTATAGAAACAAAGAAACTAAATGGAATGTTGGGGACAGGGGTTAGTAGCTTTAAGAGGAAAACAGGCACATTTCCCTTGTACAAAAGTATACTGACACTTCTTGACATGAAATGGCAGGAAGAACATGGCAAGCAAGGGATGTCCGAACATAAGGGAACAGAACATTATAAAGCAAATTGCCTATAAGTCATAATAAATTTTAGGAGGATGAGGAGGAGATAGAGGGAAAATATCTAGATATTTTTCCCCCCTCTGGAATTAGCCTAATTCAAATGCTTTCACTGAATCACTGTCATGGAGTAGACTCTCTCTCTCTCTCTCTCTCTCTCTCTCTCTCTCTCTCTCTCTCTCTCTCTCTCTCTCTCTCTCTTTTATTCGCTCACTCACTCTTGTTCTCTCTCCCTCGCTCTCTGTGTATGCTCGTGCACATTCATCCATACTGACTTTGAATAGTGATCCTCAGATCTCAGCCCCCTGAATAGCTAGGATTACAGGTGTGAGCCACCAACACCTGGCAAGAGTGTGGCTTTGTCTATTTCTTCTGTGAGAAAATATAGTTATAAAGATAATCAAAAGTATCTCCATACATTAGGGAAAAGGGTAAGAAACCCAAAATAAGCCAATCCAAGAAAGGAAGAGAAGAAACAGAAATTACAATATATGCCCAATACAATATTGTTACTACTTCTTTTTAGTTTTTGAGATTGGAAATTTTATCTTTAACTTGTTCTAAATTATCAGTTGATACCAATATAACCTAAGATATATTGTCACTTCACAAAATAAGTTATTCACTGAGAAATATTTAAGAGAATAATCTTAACAACTGGGACCTTGACTGGATCTAGATTATATAATTTGTTGCCTCTCTATAAAATTCCTCAGGAAATTATCAGACACAGGGAAACCACAGGACAGAAGCAAAAGGGGAGCACTGAAGTATGTCTAATGGTTTATAAGTTGATAACAGTTCTTAAACATCTTCTAGTACCTATATACAACGGTTTTTCTGCCTAAAAGTAAACTTAATGTGACTAAAAGTATGAGAATATATAACTTTAGAAAGAAAAGCTTTTTTCAAAGTAGTCATATTATTTAGACTCTTACCTATAATTTATCAACTTCATTTTTCTTCCTTCTCAGCCAGACATTTTCAAGTTAAATACACAGTTTCATTTTGACCTTAATCTTTACTTTCTGGATTCATCAAAGCAGGAATTTAATATATTTATTTGACATTTCAATTTTTCCTACTATGAGAAGCTAATTCAAATCATTTGCCTAGTTCTAGATTTTTTTCAGATATTTTATTTCTCCTTTAGTTCAGGGACTGCATATTTGCTATTTCTTGACTTCCTAAAATATCTTTCTGTAGTTTTTGATTGATTCTCACTTATGATAACTTTTATTGAAAGAAAGCTCTTATTTTTCTTTTAGTCAAATGTATTCATCCTTTTTTAGAACATAATTAAAATTAAGCTGAGGGTTTGTATGTCATAGATACATATCAATCTATATGATATAACATTATGTCTATAGAGTATATATCCCATCATAGATTTTTATGTCTATGTAGTTATGTTTGTATCTCCAAGACTGTGTCCATAATGTAGTCATCCTTTTGTGTCTATGTTGCTGGTTGCACAGCTGGAACTCAGGCTTTGTACTTAAAGTGATCATGTTTTTGCAGCTAGAATTTCTGTCTTATTAAGGAATACTGGGCTACCTCAAAAATAGAATGAATAAAGATCTCTTCTATCTGTTTCCAATTTTTTTAAGAAAAAAATCTGGATGAATGGATATCCTAAACTATGATAAGATGTCCATTTTCTCTAAGGGATTTATATATTCAGTATAATTCCCACGAAAAAATTTTTTAAAGTAAACTTGAAAAATTGACACTGAAATTTGTGTAGAACAGAGAACTATGAATGGATGAGATTGTCCCAAAATGAAAGCCCCCAATAATTGAACTTGTCCTACCATGTATCTATGTATGTATTTACATATTGATATGATATACACCAATACTCATAAAAAGTATATGTGTGAGTAATATATGTATTTATGTACTAATGTGTATTTAAACACAATTTCTACCTAATTCTATGTATTTATATAGCCATACATTATATGTAAAAATTATATATACTTAAAATATACTTATAGAATTATTTAAGGCTATTTATACAGCATATGATTATACACATGTACACAAGTGAATATGCATTTATATAAAATGTTCACTTAAATCTTTGAAATATATGTCATTTTTTGGTATTTGTTGAAATGATTATACACTGTTTTCCTATATTTAGTTTGTGCCACTGGCTGCATTTTTTCTCTCTTCCCTCCCCCATCCTTTTTTTTTTTCTGTTATTAGTGGTATAAGTGTTTGAACTCAAGGCTTGATGCTTGCCCAGAAGGCAAGCCACACTACTTGAGCCATCTCTTTGCTTTCACTATATATGTGTTAGAGTCTTAATCCTCCTATTTAAACTTCTCACACAGCTAAAGGCAGAGGTATGGAAGATCTCAAGAAATTTTTCCCTGGACTGTCTGAGAACCACAATCCTTCCAATTTCAGCCTTCCAAGCAGCTGAAATTACAGGTGTTAACTACTACATCTGACTCATAGATTACATTTCTGAATTTCTGTTGTGAAACCATTTTTGTTTTCTCCATAGAGTCTACTACACTTCAGTTAATTCATTTTAATTGCTGCTTACCACCCAGTATGTTTACTTGTAGATATATAGGCACATTCTAGCTGCCACAAAACAGGGAAAACATGCAACCCAAGTTTCTCTGTCTGTAAATCAATTTTATATTTAGAATGAGATTGACTGGTAATTATGTTTCTTCTTTCCCTTGTCTGATTTTGAAATTGAGATTAAGTTGTATTCATAGGATAAATTGAGAATTTTCTCCCTTTATAAATTGTAAACAGTGCCTTAATCACTGATACCTACTGGTCGTTTCGAGGGATGCTACATTCATTGCTAATTATTGAAAACTGCATCTTGTGATCTTTGTAAAGAAATGGAAAGACTTGGAAAAATTATTGTAAGTGGTGTAAATCAGGCCCAGAGAGACAAAGGTTGAATGGTTTCCTTCGTATGCGGAAGCTAGCATTGGCCTATAAACCTATAGTAAATGCATTGAGTGGTATGCAAGTGGTGACAAATATAGTAGCCGAAATGTGGTAGATTCGAGGGAGAAGTCAAATAATGTAATTCCTTAGAAAGTCAAAGTCACTTTCCAACCCAATAAGCATAACGAAATGGGTACTTGCAAGAGGTTGGGTGGGGACAAGGGGGGAAGAGTAGAGAGAAGAGAGAAAGTGTGTGGAAGGGAGAATGGAGCCCAGCATGCAATGGATATACTGCAAAATTTTAAAAAGTAAGGGAAGAGGTGGGTTGAGGTTGGAGTGGGGGTGGGGATGGAAACATTGAAAAATGTTGAAATGGGAACACTGATGGAAGCATAGTTTCCATAAACCGCTTTGGTGAATCGCCTATCCTTTGTACAATTATTTAAAGATAACAAAAAGGCACATGCTCTTCTGCTAAAGAAAAGAAAACAACATTGCATCTTGCAAAACTCACCTGAAAAATAATCTGCACCTCTGTATCCTTCACAGGATGATTTGTTAAGTATGGATTGAATTTTTCAGGTTTTTACAAAAATTCCCAGGGTTTCCACTTCTTCTTGAGTCAATTTTGATAAATAGCCTTTTGGGAGAATTTATTTCATTCAAATTCCTGAATTTATTGTCACATGCTTTTTCACATTGTTCTTTTCTTTTATTATTGTTTTGTATCTTGGGTATGCCTGGAGATATGTTATTCTCTTTTTATTTCCCATATTTTTACCTGTGTCATTTCTTTTTCAATCCATCTTGACAAAAGTCAGTGATTTGAAAATATTAATAAATGAGAAGTGATGATTTGTTGTTCTACATAGCCAATTTTAATTTAACTTAACTTAATATTCTGTTTTGTTAAGTCTTGTTGTATTTCTTTCTTCTAACAATTGGGATTTATTTGTGTGTGTGTGTGTGTGTGTGTGTGTGTGTGTGTGTGTGTGTATTGATTTGGATTTTAGGCTCACTATTTTTCAGTTACTAAAAGTTAACTGAAAAGTTATCATGCCTACTTAGCCTTTTTTTGTGGGTCATGGGGCTTGAACTCTGCCTGGGTGCTGTCCCTGAGCTCTTCAGCTCAAGGCTACCACCACACTACCTTTGAGCCAAACCCCACTTCCTGTTTTCTAGAAGTTAATTGGAGATAACAGTCTCAGGTCCTTTTGTGCCCAGGATAGCTTTGAACCTTGATCCTCAGATCTTAGCCTCCTGAGTAGCTAGGATTATAGGCATGAGCCACTGAGTCTGGCTATGCTTACTTAGCTTTAAACATTTACTTGTACCTTAAATCTTGTAAACAAAGCAATGATCTTTGTACATTTTATCTTTAATATCTAACTCCTGGTTTGATGTCTACTATTTTAAAATATACCTTTTTGGGTTGGGAGTTTGGCCTATCGGTAAGAGTGCTTGCCTGCCACCTACATAGAAAAAGCCAGAAATGGTGCTGTGGCTCAAGTGGTAGAGCTCTAGCCTTGAGAAAACCCAAGGACAGTGCTCAGGCCCTGAGTTTAAGCCCCAGGACTTTCCAGTTGTCACCATTATAATATACATACATATATATAATATGAATGCATTTAGGTATGCATGAATCTCTGTACACATCTTTATCCATTTCAATGACTTTCTACCTAGATCCACATTAGATTTACCAGTATTCATGTCTGGAATCTATCCAGGGAGTTAAATTCCACTTCATCCTAGATAAGTAATATTCAAGAATCTAGTGTTTAAATTCCTCTTCATGTCTGTCAATGTTTTTGTTCACTACTCCTTTTTTTCTTTTTTTCAATCAGTGATGGGGCTTGAATTCTGGGACTGGGCAATGTCCCTGAGCTGAAGAGCTCAGGGATAGCACTCTACCACGTAAGCCACAGTGCCACTTCTACACAATTCCTTTTTGTGTTTTAGATATTCCTTTTAGAAAATAATTTCCCACTACTTGAAGTATATGTCCTTTATAAACATTTTAGTCAAGCTCATGGTGAATTCTCTTTAGTTTATATCAAATTGCCCTATTCAGTCCTGGTTTGGGCAAGTACTTGGTGCTTAAGATACTACCTGGATCAACAATTGTTCTTTGTTAGATCTCTGAAAATCTTACTGCTCTGAGTATTGGTTTCCAGTGTTGCTAGAGGAAGACTTCCGAATTTCCACTCTTTATCTTTTTTCTCTTTGCAGCACTAGAGATTAAATGCAGAGCTTTAAGCTCTACCACTTGAGTCCTCCCTTAAGCTCCTTATTTTTAGTTTATTTTTTAGATAGGTTTGTTATTCTATGTCTTTAAGATGATTTACAGAGGAGCTACCATTCAACAAATCAGTCTGTGAACACAGTGCATCCTGATGGTATAACCATTCCATAATTCTTTCCTTTCACTCCCAATCCTTTTCTTCCCCTAAATTTTCTTAATTTTGTATGATATGGATTGAATTTATGATCGCATTTTTCCCCCTTCTTCTCTTGTCTACATCCTTTTGTCGACTCCATCCCTCACCATCCAAGTATCCATTTCCTGGATCCATTTCCTATTAGGTTAGAATGTGTCAGGTACGGTTTGGGACTATATAACTTTGTTCCAGCTGGCCTTGATCCTCCTGTTTCTGCCTCTGGCATACCTGAGATTACAGGATGGGTGCCAAATTGAATTCTACAACATTTTTAATTTTCAAAAGTTTTACTGTGCCTTCTCTCTGGCTGATTTTGATCTTTAGGGACTGGATAGCTAACATATTGTAACTCAACCTAAATATTTTTAAATTTGTCTCTATTGGCATGCATTGTACTTCATTTATGTTTAAATGTTGCCTATTAATCTTGCGTTAAAAATCTCTTAGTCGTCTTTTCTTCAAAGATTGTACTCATCTTCATGGATAATTTTGTGAGCTGTTAGGGGCCTCATTCTGTCTCTATCTCCTTTAATATGATTCCTTCTTCACGTTGTCTTTTGGTCAATTCATTATACATATGCTTCGCTCTGATAATAATCCCTTAATTGAAGTCTAAACTACACGAAACATTTTATTTTGACAATTTTATGTTACATTTTTATGTTCTATTTAGTTCTGTTTTAAATCGTCCTGGCCCTTTTATGGTCTTTGTTTATTTGCTTTGTTATTGTTTTGTATGTCTTTTCATCCAAATGAAGAACCTTAAATTCTTGCACGGAATACAGATTATATTATTCAGCTCAGCACAGAAGTCTAAGTCCAGCATCTTCTTTTCTTCCAAGCACCCTGGATACTTGGATTAGCATTCAATTCCTACAGTCTTTACATACTCCAAACACCAACTAAACCCTTGTGAATTAGGATGTACATCAAGAATAGTCCTTTATAAAAATAAAACGAGGGTTCATTCCAGCACCTTCTCCTCAATACAGAATACATATTAGTCATTGCTTACCAGTCAAGTGTCATCTACCCTGATCTCATTTATCTACACAATTATCCCTTAATTCTATCCCTTAATCTATAATTACCTTCTGTGTAAGGTTAAGCCCAAGGACAAATTAATTACTGACTTCACCCTACCAATCAGACATGGTTCACATAACTATTTGCCCAGATGCCCAAGGGAGCTGTCACTCAGTCCTCAGCCCTAATCAGTGAGAGATCAGCAATGTGGCTCCAGAGGTTCAACTGAGGAATGCTTATTGCTGATTGAAAATGGCTTGGTTGGTTGGTTGGTTAGTTGGTTTCCAGAAATACCACCATTTTGAATCTCTGTTTCTGAATAAGTCTCCCTCTACCGAAATTCTAGATTACGGAAACTGTGTTGCTGAAAGGTACTTCACAGCCTCCACTATCGCACAGCTCTTTTTTTTTTTTTGTAATTAATAGAAGGGTTACATGATATTTGCCAGATAGATGGTGCATTAATTCCTATACATTGATACCCTTTCACATGTCTTGGTCCCCATTTCCCTTCCCCCCACCCCCACCCCTCATCTTGTTCCCCCCTTCCCTATCCAATTTCAAATAACCAAATACAAATATATCCGATATATCAGGTAACAAAGTGAGATACTGTAACAACATGAGATAATCAAGGCACAGCAAAAGAGATGAGAGATAACATAGTACCTTAAGATCAACAATCATTCATTATATGGCTTATGTTTCTAAATCCTAGAGATCTTTTCTATCCCACAGCTCTTTAAAGAGTACTGCACCAAGGTTCCCTCACCGGGCTGTATTACACATGCTCTACAAATGATTTCCTTTCTTTCTTGGATCCATAAGTAACGATGATAAGTCTAGACAGTGACTGACACCCAGAGATGATCCTGCAGTCCCCTTTATCAAGCAATATGAGTCAGGGTTCTACAGGGGGACAGAAGCAGCAGATGCAGAGGGATACAGGAGAAGAGCTGTGTCAGGAAATTGTTTCAAGGCAATAGAGAAATCCCATGGCAGGCTGTCTATTACTGGTGAACCTGGGATGACAGGACTGTGGCCAGAGGCCTAAAAGCCAGATGTATCAACAGGTTAGCTCTGAGTTTGAAAGACTGTTCTACTAAGTCTAATGGTACAAAGGCCAGAGAGTCTGGGTTTCTGATGTTGCAGGATCAATTGCCCTGGACAATCAGATGGTGCCTGCTATGGGGAGAGCATATCTGCCACCTAGTTCACATGAACTCATTGACTAGGACTCCTCCGGAAATGCAATCCACAAGTGCCCTCCAAATAATTCTATTCCTGTCTCTTACACACTCTTCCCTCCAGTAACACTGACATGTAAAATCAGTGAAAACGTTAAGCCAAGCCTATCAGCCAGTGAGGGAATGCCATGTCTAATTATCTCTAAACCAACAGTACTATTCAAAGAATAAAAACTAGCACCATTTACTGAGGGATGAGTGGATGCAGAAAGCCTTGCTCAAATATTATCCCAAGGAATGTTTACAAGAATTGATACTAACATCTCCATCTTAGAAGAAAAAGACGGGATGGGGGAAAATGAAGGAAGCATTGTCTACTTCAATGAACACGTTAAATCGCAAATCGCTTATACAACTATTTGAAGTTCAGGAGAAAACGGCTCCATCTCACAAGCACTAAAGTCTGAAAGGGTATAACTATTTGCTCACGATCACAAAAGCTACAAAGCTAAGAATATGTAAGTTCCTTTCATGTTTTATATCACTTAGTAGTATTTCAAATACAGGATATTCTGCCTCCACCCTGCATTCAACATGAAACCTATGATAGTATTATCAATATTAATTTATAACTTAAGCATATATTGAATAATGCTAGTGCAGAGAAAAAGGCAAAAATTCACAAGCATTAAAATACCAAAAGACCTTCTTTTTTCTTTTCTTCTATTTCTCCCTTGCTTTCTTTCTCTCTTAAAAAACAAACTGTTCAGCAGAGGTGTTTGATCTCAGGGCTTCATAATGGCCAGGCAGGTACTCTACCACTGAGCCACACCTCCATCCTGTTCCTCACTGGTGGCTTTAGGATGGTGTCATGTTTTCTGCCTTGGCATATGCCTGAGGCATAATTCGCCCCCTTTAGGCATTTCCTTACTTCTAGAATAACAGACATATGCTACCATGCCCAGCTTTCCTCCGTGGAGATGGAGTTTCATAGACTTTTTCTGCCCAGAGTAGTTTGAATCCTCCTAATCTTAGTCTCCCGGATAGCTAGGATTAGAGACATGTGTCTCCAGCATTAAGCTCCAAGGAATGTCCTTTTGACAAGGAGCAGGGTTTCCTGTTCTTTGCTCATTCCAGCTTTGTCTTCACTGATTTCATTCGGGTCAGATATGCCAGTATATAACGAAGCAAGTACATGGGGAGAGGAGCATTAACATCTTGCTGGCATGCTGGGAAAACAATTCTCCCTGTGAACATAATTTGCTAGTTCCATCAGGACTGCTGTTCCCACATTTCAGCAGAGAAATTGCCCAGGGTAGGGCAGTTCTTTGTTCATGTAGGAATTATCTGTCTGGAGTCTACTGTCAATTTTTTGGTCTTTTTTAAATTAATCACCTTTTCCCAGGAAAGAAGCCCTACAAAGAAATCTCTAACAAATCTAAGCTAAAGTAAGCAGTATGAAAATAAGTTCCTCCAAACTATGTCTTCGTGGGGAAAAAAAAAAGAGGGTATCAGAATTCTGTGAGAAAAGACAGACACATCCCAAGTAAGTTTGATTATTATAGTAAGAACTTCACTGAGGTCCTGGAAGATGATAATGGCCAAGGGGGAGGGGGTCTTTCGAAAGAACATGATAAATTATTCAGGTTCAAGCAGTGATAGAATTGTAAATGCAACCCTGTCACAGAATCTTTGCACCAGCTGAATAAATTCAGCAAAGGAGCTGAATCAGCATGCTGCCTCTGATTAAAACCAACCACAAGCACAAAGATGGGAAGAAGGCAGAAACCTCAGAAGTTCTTTGGAAATGACAGATAAAGTAAATGGTTGAGTTATAATGTTGAGATGAAAGTTTACTGGTATTTACTTCAGGACAAAGGGCCTGCTGGCTCGTGCTCTCCAATGGTAACGCTTGAGGTCTTCCTTAAGTTCCTCAGTGATTATTTTTTCATTAGTGAGAATCGTGTCCATTCTTCCATTGCAAGCATATTTCATCTTTTCTCAGCGTGACCCATCAGCTTCATTCCATCTTCCATCAGTATATTCCCTTTCTGGGCTGCCCCACAAGAGCTATAGGTGCCAAGTGTGATGGCCAAAATCAGCCCTGTGTTTGCCTAACACTGCAGTTCAGAAAGCAAAGTGTGAGAATACCCTCCCATTTCACAATGAGATGGAAAAAAAAGCGGTTATTTTTATTTGAAGCCAATCAAGACAGAGCATATACCTGAGCGAATAAACACCTCAACAATGAAAAGCCCAGGATTAGTGTCTGGATTCTGTGAATTCAAAAACAAGTTCAAAATAGCAATGTGAAAGAAGCCAGCTCTCAACCTCTCCTACTGTCTTTCTCTCTAATGTAGGGGCAATCATAGGTTTTGTTGAGAAGATCCAATGAGTTACTACATGCAAAAGGCTTGGCACATGCCAGGCATAGAGTAAATGCTCAATAAATTTGGTTCTTTAAAAAAAAAGTACTATGTTTACATTAAACATATGCCCCCAGGTTATGAATGAGACAGATAAATTGAGTGCTTAGGAGAAAAATCACCAAACAGCCCATTGAGCTAGTCATGTGTATCTACTTAACAGCTCAGCCTTCTGTGTGTCCACTTACAGACACAGATAGAATTATGGAAGTAACAGTCTGCTGACCACCATCTCACCCAATTTGGCTCTGAGCCCTCAGTCATTTTAATGTCACAGTATAGTGAAACGCATAGACTTCTATCTGTATCAGGTAATAAAGTTGTTTAATGAGGCTAGTCACAGTTCCTGTACTACCCCTCAGCAGACCGAGGACTAAGCAGGAAAGAAAGAGAGAACACAGTAATGCCTCCCAGGCCTGAACAACTACCTAGGAGAAAAAGGCTTATCCAGCACTCCTGAAAGATTATGCAGGAAGGCAAATGTCATCATTACAGAACATGATCCAATAAGGCAAGCTACTGCACTGTGTTATTTGTGGGTTGAGAGCATTCTGCAAAGGGGAATGGGAGAGAACAGAGCTAAGCAAGGGACATATGTATGTTCTGGGAGTGGTAGATGTGCATACACGTCCTTCATTACCCTTGAAATATTTTACCAGACCATCATTAGAAGAAAGCACTTGCATTGGCCAACCAGAATTTGTCAATGCTGATCAATTCCTACACCTGACGGATGACATTTTAGCTCATGCTTGTATGGCTCTCTCCCCAGCTGATTCCAGAGTTGGCAGATAAGGTAAATGCCATTTTATTGCAGCACAGTATGACTTAGGATGGTTTATACACAGGTCCTTATTGTCCCTGTGTAGGATTTTATGCTGAATCCTGCTCTATAACGGCATATCAAAAGGTTCAAGGTAGAGCAGGTTAAAGCCAGATATGCTCATTTCTTTTTTTCTTTGTTTTAAGTAATTTATTGGCAAGTCAGTTGTATAAGAATGTCAGGGAAATCTAGGCTCAAGCCTATAATCCAACTTGGGAGGCAGAAATGGAAGAATCACAGTTCAAGGCTAGCCAGAGTAGAAAGGAAGGAAGGAAGGAAGGAAGGAAGGAAGGAAGGAAGGAAGGAAGGAAGGAAGGAAGGAAGGAAGGAAGGAAGGAAGAGAGGGAGAGAGGGAGGTTTGGAGGGAGAGAGAAACAGAAGAAAGAGAAAAAAGGTGAGCAAGAAAGAAAGAAAAGAAAAGAAAAGAAAGGAAAGAGAATCGAACAAAACAAAAAGAAAAAGAGAGAGAAAGGAAAAGAGAGTTAAGATGGAGTCTTAACCATAGCCGAGCATATGCCTGTCATCTCAACAACAAAGAAAAGAACAAATAGGAGAATTGTAATCTCAGCCATATCATCCTCACTACAAGGCAGAGTCCAGTAAAGCAGCAACCATCACTGACCATATCACTGGTCACTATGGCAGGGGAAAGAGAGCTCTGAATGGCTTTATAGAAGCAACTAAATGCTTTAACACAGAAGTGACCCTCAGCACTTCTACTTGCAACTCATCGGCCTGTGCTAATCAGAAAGGCAGCCAGAAATGCAATCTTACCATGCACTGCAGGGGTGAAGCAGCGGTAGAAATTGAGGAAGATACATTGGAACCCATCTGGCAGACACCTGAAATGGTAAGGTATTACATTCAGAGAACTCTTGAGAAAAATAAAACAAAACAAAATACTAAATGATCTCAGAGTCTAGTTTGGAGCTGCCAATCTAGCTCACAAGAAGAGTTGTAGTCAAGTTTATTCTGTGGTGTGCTTGCAGTCTGCATCCATGCAATCTATGCATCCACGTGTCTCACTTGGAGGAGGAGATACTGGAGGGCTGAGGTCCCTCACCCACGGTTACCAGACTTTGCGATTAGATAGGATTGGAATCAGACCCTGAAATTCAATACTGTTCTTAGCTCCAACACATTCATGACCTGACTTGACATGTGTAGTTTGGTCCCTGGGATCACCAAAACATGTACAACTTCTACTATCTCTCACTATCTTCCCACATTTGTACAGATTGTTGGTGAATCTCCTTTGTTCTTCCTTGAAGTTAACAAAATGTACAAAGCCACATATTTTTCATAAGCCAAACAACATTTTTCAACTTAAAAAAAAAAGTGATAATCCAGGTGCCAATTGCTCATACCTGTAATCCTAGCTACTCAATAGGCTGAAATCTGAGGATCACGGTTCAAATCCCAAACATGAAAGTCTGTAAGAATTTTATCTCCAATTAGACACCAGAAAACCAGAAGTGACCTATGGCTCAAGTGGTAGGGTGCTAGCCTTGAGTTGAAGAGCTCAATGACAACTCCCCAGCTCAGAGTCTGGGCCCAACAACTGACAAAAAAAAAAAGTGTTAAAGAGAAGAGGGTGGGAAGAGATGGCAAGGCTTTAGTTTGGCCCTCTGGAGGCACTTTCTCAGAATCCTCATTGGGCTGGACAGGTATTTCCCATTTCAACTTCACATGTTGAGCTCTGCCTTTAGTGAAGCACTGTGATTTGGCTGAAGAGTCAAGTAACTTAAACCTAAATAGAATCCCAGGGACAGATGGATCCACTGGAGGCCGTTCACACACAGATCCAGCCTTCTGTGACCCACAGACTATTTCACAAGCAGTGAGCCACATTGTAGAATTTATTTTCACTGATTCCTCCCACTTGGGCAAAAGAAATTACATTCTCAAGCCCATGCCAGAGAAACAGAAAGGTTATTTATTTCCAAACAAAAGAATTAAGAAATGTGAACTTTAAAGCTTTAAGGCTAATATTAACTCATCTGCAAGAGACAGAAGGTATTTAGTATTTTCAGTGAAGAGGTTGTTAAATGTGAAAACTTAATGCATCTGGGATGAGTCAGAGGCGTGAGTTAATTTGTTAAAATCGCATATCCTGGTTGGATCTCTCTCTCTCTGTCTTTCTCTGTCTCTGTTTCTCTCTCTGTTTCTCTCTCTGTGTCTCTGTGTCTCTCTGTCTCTCTGTCTCTGTCTCTGTCTCTCTCTCTCTCTTTCTCTCTCTATCTCTATCTCTGTGTGTGTGTGTCTCTCCCTCTGTCTTCAACCTGGCATCGTGATCCTAAGCATTTTCTATTTAACACAAAGGAAATACTTGGAATTTTCCTTTGTTTGCAGACTCACCTAAGGTCAGTCCAGAATATTGTCCCCAGACTCAGTTTAAAATATTGATGAAACAATTTCTTTAAAGGCTGCCATGTGAAGATTCAGATGGCTATGAAGGTATCAAGTCAGCTTGATATCATGTATATGTGTACATACATGTATATGTGTGCTGTTTACAGGAGACCTTATAGAGTGTATTTTTGATATTATATATTGATGTGTGTTTATACCTTCTTTTCCCCAATCTCTGTCTTTGTCTCTGTCTCTATCACTCTTCTCATGCTTTCCAAAAATCTCCTATTAGTTGTGCCTTCCCCATCTGTATATGCATTTTGGTACATCTGTAGATCCTATCTACAATCTTTAGAATGGAAAGATGAGATTTGAGTTTTTGCATTGTCTCTTCTACACATCCTTTTAATATACTTGCTCTTAAATGTTCAAGAGATAGAAATCTTCACCATCATTTGGCATATGTTACATATATAATTGTATACACTTCACCTTAAAGAGAAAAAAATATTCTACCATGTGCAAAAACATTGATGAACTTGAAGACATTATGTTAAGTGAAAACCAGAAAGAAAAAGTACCCCCTCCTGACTTACATAAATCTGGAATGAAAAAAAATTCATAACATCAGAGAGTAGAACTGTGGTCAGCAGGTTATCAGGATATACACGTTTCAAGGCGACTGCAGTTAATAATAACACTGTGTTGTATACATGCTGTCTGCTAAGAAAGTGGACACAAAGTGAGTGTCCTTCCCACACATACTCACACATGCATGATAGGGTAGATATTTTAACTATCTTGATATAGCTTTCTAGTCCTTGTTTATGTATATTGAAACCTTCAATTCACACAGCATAGAAAAACAACTAAACTAGACCCTGAAGGCAAAAATTTTAAGTAAAATTTGAAGTTCATAGAAACAGAATGATCACACGTATATGGATTCCTAAGCAAAACCCCACTCCTACAGCAAGTATACAAATTCATGCATATATAGACTTACAGGACCCAATTTTTAGTGACATTTATGCATATTGCTAATTCCAAAGAACATAATAAAGGTAGAGAATGATCAGGGTCATAGAAGTCTGAACAATTCAGATCAGTCGAAATTCATGTGTAACTATCATTTCACAGGAATTCTTTCATGCTACATACTTGATTCTCCAGCCTGGATCACCCATGTAACCAAAGGGTAAATACCTAGTTAATGACTTAAATAAAAGCTCTGGGCTCTGAGATTTCTTTAGAATTATTTCACTGGCCTTATTTTCGTATTATGAAAGAAAAAAGCAGATCTTAATATCTTTAGGACACGTATTGCTTCTGTGATTTATTTTTTGTCAAGACATTCAAAGAACATAGAAACTTTCATTTTGAGCTTCACCAGCATGTAGATCAGTCTAGGATGGTTGCCCAAAGTCCACAGTCCATGACAGCTAGAGATTGGTAACTTATCTCTGGTGAAAACATCCACCAATGTGCCTTCTTTCCCTGAAATTTTTCTGGCGCATTTCTTCTTTTTGAGCTCCCATTTCTTTTTGTTTGTGTTTTAATTTCACTACTGATTTTTAACAGAAATGCCTTTTCTGCTTCATCATTAACATGGAAGAAACTAGTATTATTAGCTATCATTCCACTCATACTTGCAATTAGAATATTGAACTTAAAAAAAAAAGAATGTTGAACTTTATTGTCTGTTATTATTTTCCCTCTCTCTGCCTACCTCTTGTCCCCTAAATAGTCCTCTAAATACAATTATTTTGTCACTCTGTCTCTCTGTCTCTCTCTCTCTTTTTCTCTCTCTGTCTCTGTCTCTGTCTCTCTCTCTCTCTCTCTCTGTCTCTCTTTCTCACTCTCTCTCCCATTTATAGATTAATTTTTTAGTCTAGATTCAGATGAAATTGCAATTTGTGACATGTATTTCAGGCTGGCCTTGAACTTGTGCTAGGGTAACCATCATTGTCAACCACACCTTTGAGATGACCTATTTTCAGTCTATTGAAAGTGTATTCCTAAACTCAGGGACAATGCCCAGGCTCAGAGTTCAAGCCCTGGGACTGAAAAAAACCAAGTGCATTCCTTTCCTAATAAACGTTATTGTTGTATTTACATAATAAGAAAACAATATTTTGCCTAACAAGTGACCTTTAGCCTTCTCTCAATACTTATCAGGTGCAAGCCTTACAGGGCTCTCAGCTAGGTGACTGAACAGAGTGCAGTCATATGTGTGGAGTTTTGAGGATCCAAAGGAACGCTTGTCCTGGACATTCATGGAGTTATCATGGAGGCAGTGCTTGACTATTCTGTCTTCTCTACTCCAGCTCAGGTGGAAGAAGGAGAGCACAAAAGAAAGTCCAGCTGAGGGAACAGTATGAGCTAAACAGAGAGACACAGAGTGTTAGACAGGCCTTGAACACGTTGGTGCTTTCAGAAACTGGAGGTAAGTTGAACATTAACAAAAGGTTAGTTCAAATCACAAAATGGGGAACTTGAATGCCAGGCTAAGGGGGCTCTAATCACATGAAATCGTGGAGTGTGGAGCAAGGTGGCAGGAGCCAAGTGTCAAAATGGTCACTCTGACGACAGTGTATAAAGTAGAGGAGACTGCAGAAGTCCCAGAATGAGACAAAGAGGGACCTGACTGTGCAGATCTAGTGCCCAGGATTTAGACCAAATGAGCTGAGCAGAGACAAGGAACATTAGAGCAAGGTAATAATGACAGTGGTTTATGGATTAGAAAGATGGTTCTATATTTCAGTAAAAGAATATCACCAGGGAAAGGGAAGATAATTTGTTCCATTTATGATTAGTAAGAAAAATACCAATGTATACAAATGTCAAGCGCCTTGTTTAAAATGGCAAGAGAGAACTGGAGAGAAGGATGGCACAACGTTTGGAAAGTAAGGCTCTTTCTCAGTTTGGATGGAGTGAAAATCATGACAACAACAAATGACTCTTTCAAAGGAAGAATTCCAGACAGGAATTTTTATGGTCAACATCAGAAAAATCCAAGATGATTTTATCTCAGCTTCACATGAACTCTAATACCACAGAATTCCAAGAGAGGAATGACTTCCCCTTGTTGAAAAACGTAAGTATGTTGTTATCTCTGAAACGTAAGGTGTGTATAGTTTTTTTCTAACATTTGAGTTCTACCAGTTTTTGTTACCTCTATAAATATTAAAAACCATAAATGCTACTTTTAACTAGGAGAGTATGTCTCATCCAACAGACTAATAGGCGAATTATTTGTGTAATGTCCTGTATGATTTTTAATTTTTTAATTCCAATTGACTCATTACTGTGTGCATTCTTTCAGCATTATTCAGTAAATATTATAGACTACCTATTATATTTAGGGCATATTAGGCCTATCGTGGATAGGCCACAAAGATCTCAACTCACCTGTTCCAATACACTTCTTCTTTGGCTATAATTCAAGGTGACATTGTCACTATGTTATAAGCCCAGCTATTCCAACTTGTAGAAGACAGACCACTATGACTTTCAAGTATTTTTTTAAATTTATGTTTTTAACTTTAAATAATCATTCATGTCTGTGATTACAGAATGAAACAATCTTTCTTACAGAATAAAGAGTAGGAAGTAACCCTCTTTAGATCTCTTAAAGTGAATTGTGAGCTGTGCATACCTGTGTAATTAGCAATGGATAAGAGAACAGATATTTGAAGTTCTTTGTTTGATTCTGGTTTTAAAAATCACAGAATTCCCTTTATTATCAATATAGATGTGAAGATGGTAGATAGGTAGATAAACAGATAGGCAGGTAGATATATGAGATAAAAACAGATAAATAATAGAATGATAGACAGATAGATGTAGAGAGGGATTGATATAAGCCTTCTTAAACTTCCCTTATGATAACATATTAACTGTACATTCCGAGTATTAGCTTAGACCTTCTGAAACTATCAGGGAATCTTTTTGAGGATTTATCTTTCCTTAATATTTCTGTAAAGGTTTTCATATTTTTCACTTAACCATAGTACTTGGTCAAACGATTTACCAAGAACCAATATCAATTATAATAGTAACAGGTGCTTTTTATTAAGGACATTTTAGGTGCTCTGCCTTAAGCTAGATCCCTTCCTAGCATCAGTGTATTTAATCTTTCCAGATTCTCTGAAATAAGGAATAATTATTATTCTCCTGTTGTAGCAAAAAGAGGATTCCAGGTCTTGGGGGGATTGCCCAGAAACCACTGTGTTAGGCAGTAGTTCAGCTGGAATTCACCTATAGCCATCTTGATTCCAACAGTCCATCTAGGATTGGAATGTGAACCATATTCTCTGTGGCTCTTTTTCCTTCCCCGGTTCCTATGTGCCGTGCTGTGTTGTGGGGACATTTGGGTGTGTCATGTGAAGGTGCAGAACATAGTTTGGGGGAACTTTACCCAGCCCACTGAGGTGTAGACCATCATCTTGCCTGGGATAGTGCTGTGTAGAAGACAGCCTCCAGCACACATTGCTTTCTAGATGCTGAGTTCCCCCCCCCCCCAAAAAAAAATACTAGGATCTCCATTTTGTGCTGCTTTTCAGCCAAGCGAGTAAGGGAGGTGGTTATGGATGGAGTGTTTCCCCGACCATTCCATGGTTCCTGGAATGATTTACTGAATATCATTCTAATCGTTTGTGGAGCAAAACCTAGTGTAAGAGTTGGGGTGAGAGGATAGGTAGAATGGCGAGGGGCGGGAAGATTTATGTTGAGACAGGGAAAAGCTGTTAGGACACTTCACAATGGAGGTTATTCATTAAGACCACCAGGCCCTGGGGACATGAAGGATTAGGACTTGGAACATATTCCATCAGCTTAATTGCGGGTGAAACCTGAGGTTACTGAAGAGAAGCTGATCAAGTGGCTCGGGATTCACTTCTGACTCCTTTGACCTCTTCTTTAAGGCTCTCAAACTTTATGAGCTCTCACCTCTCTCCATCTCCCCGCACCCCCTCCTTTGCATTAGTAATATGACAGCTTCTTTCTATCATTTCCCTGAGGACAGGAAGATAATGGACACCTTGAAAAATACAATGTGTTGTATAAATAAAGGCAACTTCCCCTAACTCGAAGTTGCTTCTAACACCTTCACAAGATGCTAATCTTATAGGCATCTCCAGGAAAAGGCCCGTCTTTTGAAAACACGTTGTCCTTGGGAAGGGTCACCATGTAATGAGACCTTTTCTAGTCACCAGACATCTCCCTAAATCAACTGAAACTTCAGTTTTCTGTCGTAAACAAGATGATACACCTCAACTAATGTGATTTGGACTTAGGCCAAAATGCTAACTGAATTCATTAGAGCATGATTGGCATTTATAAACATAATTTTGAGAGACAGGTACTTTTCTGTAAGCAGTGACTTCATGCATCTTAGTGGCTCTGCAGAGTTCAGCATGTGAGGGGGCCTCAGTTTCTGTCTGAGGAGGGCATGCACGTGTTTGTGTTCATGTTATTAGTGCTTCCATTCCAGAGAACCTATGAAACTATCTCCCTCCACCCCAGGCAAGGAGAGGAGGCTTTACAGGAGCCATCAAACTCTAGGTAGCCAAGAAACCTTCCTTTAATCTGGTTGTATTCTCTTTTGAGCTTTGCCTTTCTTTCTCTTGAACTTCCTTCTTGATGGGTGCACCAGAAGTAATAGATGACCTTGCTTTTCTAGTGCTCAGAACTGGTGACTTTGTCCTAACTTTGCAAAAGACCCACAGGCAGTAGCAAAACGGCTGTTAGTTCTATTTCTGAAAATAGTAACTGACTCTTTGTCTGGAGCCAGTGTAG
Source organism: Megascapheus bottae (assembly GCF_031878675.1). Classification (NCBI taxonomy): domain Eukaryota; kingdom Metazoa; phylum Chordata; class Mammalia; order Rodentia; family Geomyidae; genus Megascapheus; species Megascapheus bottae. The sequence goes on from NC_143529.1 coordinate 23,416,304, forward strand.
GAGTACAGATGGGTTTCCTATGGGAAGGAAAGATGAACTATAGGGATGGGTTTGTTGAAGGTACAGAAAGAATTTTTCTTACAAATGACAATTTTTCATGAAGACCCAGCTCTGTGAAACCCAGAGACGATAGTACAGATCTGGCAAGACTTGAGGGCAGAGACAGGGCAACCTAAAGAGGTGAGTTGCATTAAAAATTTTTTAAATTTATCCTCAGAACAAAGGGAAGCTTTGGGAAGGCTGTAAAAGCAGAAAGAAGAAAGATATGTTTAGGTTTGCATTTTTAGAACTATTGTGACTGCAACATGGGAAAGGAATAAGAAAGGGACAAAGCTGGCCCAGATAAAGAGAACACAGGGGAGTGGTAAGGAGGTTACAGGAGAGAGGAGGGGAAGGGAAAGAGGGAAGAAGGAAGGGAGAGAGGGTGTGTGTGTGTGTGCCCACGTGCGCGCACACACACATACAAGAGAAAGAGAAGGGGTGTGGGGGGGGAACAGGGATAGGGTCAGGGACAGGGAGAGGGAAAGGATTCACAGAAGTTACTGGGCTTGTCCCAGGTAATTCAGTGATGATAGCAGAGCCTCTACCCTTTCAAGTCTTAGGATTCAGGCTCACTACTTTGTCCCTGTCATCTTGTTAGGTATTATGGCGCATATATGTTTTGGTGAGCATGTCATATCAGGAAACTATATTTTTTCCATTAAAAACAATAAGGAAAATATTTCAGCTGTAAAGATGGGAAAACATAGCAGCAGAGAATTCTGAGACCCAAATGCCTTCCTCTTGCCTCTTGAGCTTGTCCACTGCTGCTAATTCCTGGATAAAACAGAGTCGGAGGCAAAGGCCATGTTTGTCCCTCTCCTGACTCCTGTTTTCTATTTTTGCTTCACACCATCATGGATTTAAAAAAAAGTCAACTGCTGCCTGGGTTTCCTTTCTTTCTGCCACTGTCATTTCCATTTACTGGGTCTCTTGCCTTTTTAGCACAAAGTTGTTATGTTTGGGCTCTCATTTGCCAGGCAGTGATAAATTCCAAGAAAAACCCATTCTTACTGAGTTATTTTTGGAATGTTATGCAAACAAGTCTAAATTATGTGGCAGCCAACTCCACTCTAAGATCTGGCTTTGACTTTGACTTTTTTTTCTCCTCAAATAGAGCAGAGAAATGAAAAAGGAAAAGAAAGAGGGCAAAATACTCAAAAGACGTCCTTTTCATTTTCAGGGAGAATTCTGTTTTAACATATAATGGCTTGGTATAAAATCTCAAAGGTCTGATTCTGAAAGGAAGCTCAGAATCCCAGGCAATGAAGGGTACATTCTAGGGCCAGCTAGCCCTCATGGAGAGGGAAGGAAACTGCACGCTCTGAATCCTCTAGTAGGAGAAAGGTTAGCCCAGGCAGCAAATCCACTAAGTGTACTTGGGATAGACCTGTGATTTCTCTTTGAAAAGGACAAGACTTCTTCCTGTGATGTCAGTCCTTAATCTACGCAGTCTTCTGCCAGAGATTCTAAAAACAAAATAAATAGCGATTGCTATTTTCCAACCATGGAGTCCTCCATGACCAAGCTTAACAAATAGTTTACTTCAGACAAAGCTCCAATTTCAATGAAGTCAATGCATTTTTAGTTCTCACCAGAATGTACAATCCCATTTCCACCCATTCTAGTCAAGTTCTCTTTTGATTTTATTTTCTCTTCTAGTATTATTTGTTTGGTTTGGTTTTGTGTTTTTGTTTTGACAAAACATTATATGACCTACTTGCTGGGTGGAAGACTGGGGGTCACTGATGTGTCTTGTTACTACCAGAGGGGCCCTGAGACTGAAGGCAGGACAGACAGACATAGGAAGGGTGGGGTGCTGCAACAGGAAGAGTCAAACCATCATCTGAGCATCTGCTCCAGTCCATGTATAACTCAGATCTCTTCCCTCTACTCTACAAACACAACACCTATAAAAGTAGAAATTTTATTGATTAAGCTTTGATGGTCTCAGTTGATCCACCTGGAAAACAGGATACATAGACAATTTTAAAATGGAACTATGTACCTTGAGAGGATAGGTGAGCCTGAGAGAGATGGGGGAGAATGATGGAAGGGGTGACACCTATATATTGAATTGAAACCCATTCATTCAACTACTTTGTTAGTTTTTTCTAGTTTGGTAAAAGTCAGGTAATAAATACATTTCTTTCTATTACCAAGAGTGTCTACTTCATTAAACAGCACCTTAAAATTCATCTTTCCTTCCTCATCCACTTTCCCCCTCCTTCCTGAAGTTCTTCCCAATAAAGAAATCACATGATGATTTGGCATATGGCTGCATTTTCTAAGGCACTAATTTTTTGCTTTTTATCATAGTTGTTTTTATATGTATCCATCTAGCTTTTCCTGCCCAGACTACATCATTATTATGCATAGCTTCTCTATATTCTGTATTTGTACTGGATGAATAAATGAAAACAGGCTTTGGAAAATGTAGTGTCAGTAAGAACCTAATAATGCCAAACTGAAGGCACACCCAGTATGGAGGTAGGAGAGAGCAGTCTGCTCTTCCTCTGTGATGTCTGTTCTCAAGATACCGAAGTGCTGAATGCTCTGGATGCATTGTGTATGTTGGCTGCACTGGAATACAATTCCACCAATGTATGCCTTCTTCTCTTCTGTACAATTCCACCAATGTATGCCTTCTTCTCTTCTGTACATGATGATGAAAAATATAAAATGAAGTGACTATCCTATCTGGAAGAGAAAACAGAAATAAGATAGCAAAGCATACAGTAAAGAACTGAAATGACTTCCTCATGTGTAACTGACCTGGTGACCCCAACCATTACTTCCTACGTAATATAGGTGGACAAGAGAAAGGCAAATTCACAATGCAGGTGGAGATAGGCTAGGATATAGAGCTCTTTTAGAGGAACAGGAGAAGGAACTAAGATTGTCCCAGTGATGTTTTCAGGGAGTGAATTCATTTGAACATCAAATCCCTTCTACCATTACCCCCAGAAACTCTTGCATAACTTTTCTTGAATCGTCATTCATTGTATAGCCCTGCCATCTATTCAGGCCATCAGGTCTATAAACACAGCTATGTTATCTATCAGTTTGCATTGGGAAAATGTACAATTCATCCATGGAAGGACCTGAAATAATACTGATTCATAATTGGGCAGATGAGAAGCTCCAGTTGCTTCTCAGCCCTGTATTTGGAAGCAGGACTGTGCACTTTGGACTACATCCCTGGAAGTTTTTGAATCTTGAGAGTACAAGTCTAGGCCTTCTGCTAATGAACTCTCCATCACTTAATTGCAAATGAAAAGCTGAAAACACTCATAAGGTAAACCAGGTGGTACCTTCTGGTCATCCCAGGATGCACAGAGCCTGGTGGCAACAAAAACACATTGTCAACTAGAGCCCCACCAGAGTATAAATGTAGTTGTGGTTCATTGGAAACTGTGACCCAGGGAGAGAAGAAGAAAACAGGAGATGGGCAGAGGAAAATAGATGAGTGATTGCACCTGTCAGAAAATGCTGAAAATGCTTTAGGGATACATGGATGGAAGCTCTGAGCTCTGTGGAGAAAATCACCAATACAAACATGAAGAATTATTTCTCTTCTGGAGAAGGCGGGGCTGATCTTTGGGGCCTAGTAGCCTGTATCCCCTTCCAGCCAAAGCAAGTATAAGTGCCTGCTTACACTCAGTGGTTGGTACAGGTGTTGCACCACTCTTGACCTGCTGCCTCTCCAGCAAATACTGGAGCTCTCATTTTGCAAATCACTATTTTGAAAACAAATGGAATTGTCCCTCACCTCCCCTAGTGCAGCCTAGAGGAAGGAGTCTTGGTTGCTTCACCCGGTTTTGGCACCAACATGCTGTGGTGTAGCTGTCTTCTGTTGCTGTCACACTGTCCTGATTAAGATAAATTGTTCCAGTTCAAGTGAGTCACTCCAAAAAGATGGGCAGGGTGGAGGGAAGCCGGCTTATTTCTTTTCCTACTTTAATCTTTTCTCTGAAAGATGCAGAAGGATACAGGAGTGGAGTGAAGGAATTCGAAGTGTGGAACATATAATAAAGGAGATGAAGTGAAAAAAGCTATTATAGGCTCCACGTTGATCAGTGACTTTCAGAAGAGCATGCACGTGGCTGGTATTCCTGGAGGATGGGACTGCCTTCTGCCAGTTGGAAAACCTTGAGTTGAACTCTCCAAAACTCAGCTGACCTCGTCCAGTCCCATCTACCTAAGTAACAAAGCCAGGACAGTCTCCTCATGATAGACTCACAACACATCTTCCGTGTGTATACTGGATACTCACAAGGCCACTTTGGGTTGGATAATTCATCCTCTAACTAAGAGAGAAACTGAGTGATAAAATATATAACTACTAACCTCAGTTCTGTACCAAGAAAGGAATAAATATTATTTATAGGACAGCTTTTACTTGCCAAGCGTTAGTGCAAAGGTTTATTCTTTTTTAGCTTGTTTTCCAAGAGTCAATTGCACATCCTCATTGAATATATGGAGAATATGCCCTGAGCCCTAAAACCCCTAACTCCTTGGCAATGCCCCCAGATCTCTTTGTTGACTAAGTGGGCTTGCATGAAGCAGCTCAGGCAGTTTGGGGATATTTATAGACTATTTATGGAGCCCTCATCCAAAGCTCATGATCACTATTCTCTTTCCAAATTGAAAACATTTCTCATCTACACTTTATTCCCCCATCACGTTACTTTAACAAAAGGAAGAAATGTTTGGCAAGGAAGGAACTTCATGGCTTTGCAGAGTCTGTGCACTCAATGGAAATCAAGTTGTCATGATCCATTGGAAAAAGAATCTGACAGAATAGGGACTGCTGGGAACATGGCATAGGCAATGTCCACCAGTAAAGGAATGAAATTGGCTAGGAATTCCCATCAACTGAGTTCGTGTGACTTTAGATAAACAGTTTCAACTTTCTATACATAACAGATATTCTGGTCCAAAAGAGAATCTACCCTGTGTTCTCACTCAGCTGTTTCTCTTTCTGTCTTAGCAGCCTGGAGAGTCTCATGGCTTTGCCTTTTTTGACAAGTCCATTTTGGAGCCAATCAAGATGTTCTATATTTTAGACCCAATGAACCTTGAACATTCAGCAGTTAGTTCCAGCATAAACTCCCTTGAGAATTTAACTGATGTTTTCACTGGGCTCCAGTGGATCTAGTAAAAGCAGTGCCATATCAGATTTTTTTTCCTAACCCAAATTGTTGGCAAATGTATCTTCAGTCACTCATCCAAACACTAACTCATCTGTACTTCTTCATATAATTTGCAAAAGAACTTACAAAAGAAGTTCCCTATAGTCTTCCGCTACTTGGGGATATTTCCTCCCCAAGGAGGAATGCAAAACTAGGGCGCCATCTTGACAATCAAACCTGCTATCCTCTTGATCTTGGAATTCCCAGGCTCCAGAAGATGAGGAATAATTTTCTGTTCTTTATAAATTATATAATCACAGAGTATTTTGTTATAGAAGTGCCAAATAGACTGAGACAGCCCCATCCATGCAGTGTGCCACCAGGTGATAGATGATCATTCAGATTCTTGAGAAATTTGCTTGGGAATAGTATTCTTAGATTATAGATATAATACTTTTTAGTTTCAAGCAAGTGATCAAAGGAATAATACAATTCTGTTGGTCCCTGTATTCAATGGTTTCATAATGCCATTCCTTTTAATGTAGTCAATGTTTATTTTTAATTTCATTTCTAAACTCTGTCTCTCTCTCTCTCTCTCTCTCTCTCTCTCTCTCTCTCTCTCTCTCTCTCTCTCTCTCTCTCTCTCTCTCTCTCTCCCCCCTCCTGCACACACACTCACCACACACACACCACACACACACACACACACACTCATTGGATTCCCCATTTGTGAGCATAGTCAATTTTATCTTAGACAGAGAAATTTGTAATGCACATAGAATGACTGAAGGTTGAGGGCCGGGAGTTTGGCCTAGTGGTAGAGTGCTTGCCTAGCATGCATGAAGACCCGGATTCAATTCCTTGGTATCACATACATAGGAAAAAGCTAGAAATGGTGCTGTGGCTCAAGTGGCAGAGTGCTAGCCTTGAGGGAAAAGACTAAGGACAGTGCTTAGGCCCTGAGTTCAAGCCCCAGGACTAGCAAAAGAAAAAAAAATGACTGAAGGTCAAACCAAGGGCTCAGAACATAGGTAGATTCAGTCTTATTTCCTCATGATACAAGCTCTGACAGTCCTCTCCTGGGTCCCAGACTTGGAAATCAGTCTAAGAAATCACAAGAGCCATTCTTTTGCCCTTATGGATAGGGCAAAAAAGGTTTAGGCAACCTATCAGAGTCACAAGGCCAGCATAGCACAGGAGGCATAATCTGCCTCCTGCCTTTTCCACCATCTCTCAGGATTCACTAAGCAACCTAAATTTCCACAGGACCATTTTGGCAGCTGGAAGAATTTTGGCAGCAGCATTTACTTAGTGATCAATTCAAACTTTCCAGAAATGGAAAATCAGGATGACCAAAGGATCCACCCAGGAATAAGAGCAGAAGAGTGACCACTGTGACTCAGGTCAAGCTGGGTACTTCGCTTTGTTTTGTTACTTTTTGTTGAACTTTGTGCTCTCATTGTGTCCCAATTTAGAGTTGTGTGGGAAAGAAAAGACAAAAGGCAGAGAAGATACTTTATTGGTCAGCAATTGGCAAAACCTCATGTTCCAGCTTCATCAGTATGCCTGGCTCAACAGTAAGAGATGGATCTTCACCTCTTGGCTCCTCTTGGGCTCTGTAAATTTACACTTTTGAAATTTTACAGAGCAGTTTATAGGCTGTGAAGAGAAGGACCTGGAGGACCTGTTGTCAGGGGCTGCCTTGAATAATGAGCTATCTTCTTGGTATTCTTTTTCTTCCCTCTTGTAAATGAGCATTGAGACCCCCAAGGGGAGTTGGGGAAGGGGTCTAGGGGCAGAGTATGAGAAAAGCAGGAGGGTTGTGAAGAAGGCTTTCAGTTAATCTAATATACTTGTCTGTCTCCAGTCAACTTGGTTATTTGGGGACAACAGAACATTCATTCCAACAGATCTTGTTTATAACCCACTTTCATCTGTACGTGCTGTGAGGAGAAGGGGAATGTGTGCCCTGTTGATTTTAATATAGATTTTTATCAGCATTTTTAAGAGTTCACATTTTACGAGAGATAATCTGGGGCAGATGTAGTAGGATCTAAAGGATTTAGTGTTACAGAATTCTCAAATTCCCCCAGTATATCACAATCTACTCCTAACATCCCCAGACAGCCTCTTAGAGATGAGAGAGGCAACCTTTCAAAGGTAATATTGAGAATATATGCTGATTTAGGTTGACTTAGCAAGGGACAAAACAAGTTGCTAGGATTTGTTACTTTATTAAATGGAGTGAAGTTAAAAATGAACCAGGATCCTTGTCTCTTTAAAGTTAGAGAACTCAGTTGAAAGGAAAAGTTAGAAAAATTAAGGATCTCATCATCATCATCATCATCATCACCTCATCATCTTGCCTCTTGGTGACTATTTAGTAAAGGCCAATTGGATGCAAAGTATCTTTGCAGGTGGTACTACCATCCTTACACATTCTCTCACAAGGCAAGAGTATTGTTGCCTTCCACATATAGGTGAGAGGGGAGGAGTCTCTTCTCCATATTCTGCACAGGAGTGACAAAGAAACTTCAGCTCTTTCTATGGTTTCTCCTCAGTCTCTGCAACTCAGGGAGCGAACACTGGAGACTTTTAGCTCCTATTCCAATTTCCCAAGTTTTAAATTTAGTACTTATTCACATTCATTAGGTGCATAGGTGAATAAGATTCAGTGTCATATCTCATTCTTACATCACGTGCTAATCAGACCCAGCCTCCCTCAAACCACATTTCTCAACCTCTAGAAATCACTGTTCTCCACTCAAAGCACAATATTTCCTTCTTCCATTAGAGTGGATTACGTGTGCTAGAGTAGAAGCCCCACAAGGGAGAAAAGTGCTTTTAGAAAAAAATAATGTGACTTCTAGTTCTATAGTGAATTTTGGAAGTTCCTAACTATAATGTGTTGAATGTCTAGCTATCCTTTTATTGAAAGGCCTTTGCTTAATTGGCTTGAGGAGACTGATGAAATGACCTAGCCTATTGATTGATCAAATCCATCTCGACTCCACCTTCAACGAGCCATGACCCCTAAGAAAAGTGTTCTCCTCAGTGGAACTAAGAGGACTTGAACTCTCTATGGATAGTGGTAGGATGGGAGGGAAGAAAGCTTCTTTGAGACCAGTGTGCTGTCAGCTCTCTACTCTTTACCATCCTTTTTACAAAAGACATTTTAAGCTTTCTTAGTATAGGTCTCCTATACCAGAGAGTAGTGGTTATGTTTTATGCTTAAGGAAAAAATGGCAGAAAAGAAAGGAAGGGAAAAGTGATGGGTGTGTGACTCGCACCTGTAATCCTAGCTACTCAGGAGGCTGAGTCTGAGGATCATGGTTCAAAGCCAGCCACAGCAGTAAAGTCCGTGAGAGTCTTATCTCCAATTAACCACTAAAAATGGGAAGTGGGGCTGTGGCTCAAGGGGTAGGGTGGTAGCCTTGAGCTCAGGGACAGAGCCCAGGACCAGAGTTCAAGCCCCATGACTGTCAAAAAAAAAAAAAGGAAGTAAAGAAAATAATATTACCAGAACAGCAACCTGGAAAAAGGACTGGAAAAATTCTACCAGGGAAACACAAAATATGATGAAACCAATTTAGATTTTTCTGGGAAGAGGTATGTGTGAGGGGGTGGAGGGTGATACTAATAAATAGTGCATACTTGGAATCTCCAGAAGAGCAGGAAACCAGACTCCTTCAAAAGGAAGGGGCAATGCATTTAGAGAAATAACATCTCAAAACTATCAGCCAGTCCTGTGACAGGCATAGTGCCAGCTTCCATGTACTTTCAAATCAATTCACAAATCCCTGGGATTATCAAGCATTTTATCTGCCTTTAGAGTGAACCAGCCTTATATTCTATAAATATTTCACTTGGGCATTAAGTTCTGGGTTCTGCCTCCCACTTCCTTAACATTCCTCCTGTTTAGACAGCTGACCTTCTATCCATTTTTCTTTAGCTGAGCTTGAGTGAAGTTAAGGTATCACCAGATACTCAAAACTAAAAGTGGTCCTTCATTTATCACTCTTTAGCTCTTTCATATAGACAACCTGATGTTATGAACAAAATAATAACACCTTAAAGATATCCATATCTTAAGTTCTAAAACCCCTTACCTTATGCATTATAAAGGTCTTTGAGACGTGATTAAAAACCTTGAGATAGATAGAGCGCCCCAGATTATCTAGGTGGGCTCAGTGTAATCATAAAGATTGCAAAAAGATGGAAGAAGGAAGCAGAGGGGACAGAGAAGGCACTGGGACCATAAGACAGGTTGTCACCACTTCAGTGAAGCCCACTTAACATCAGCACCTCTTTCCAGGTTCCTCTTGTACCATACTCCTCTCCTCCATGGCAGTTACCATGACAACCATAGATGATTTTGTATGATTATCCTATCAACATCTGTGGCCTTTACTTACATACAGTAAAGGCAGGGTCTGTGCCTGGTTTGGCTTCAATCTGAATTCCCAGCACACAGCAGGTGCTCGATAAATATTTATTGAATAAATGAGCAAACGAAAAGGCCAATGGGATCTCAACCTCCTGTGGTTCTGAGTGTTCTTTAGTGTGAGTAGAAACACAACCGTCTGTGAGGTTCCCCACTGACTGGCTCTTTGCTTCTTGTTATCATATCTTGCTCGGATCAGAATATTTGTCTTTACATATGGTCTTAATAAATTTTCTGTTGAGACGACAGTAGCAGAATCTGTAACTCCAATCAGTTGCTCAAACAGTTTGTAGGGATAGGAAATTTCCTATCTCCATGTTGTGCTTTGGATACAAATTGTTCTGATTTTTACCTCCCAGCCCCATGCTTCTCCTGGTATACAAAGACCTCTGTTGTTAGAGGAGCCTCCGGTCTGCCTTCCTCCTCCTTGATCAATCTCTTCTTTGGAGACCTGAATGCCAAGCCCTGTTGCACAATCCTCCAGGGAGATCCCATTTTTAAATCATCAGAACAAACTCTGTTGAGTGCGTTCCTCTTTAATAGCTCCTGTATTTACTTTTGAAAGGAAGTTGTGGATGAGATTACAAAAAAAGAAAAAGAAATAGTCATAAACGCTAAATTATTAGGTGCCCTCAATCCAGACAGTGAAGACACACAAACAACAAGTAATACACTGAAATAAGGTGAGGAGATGCTGCCTTTGTTTAATCTCCCTGGTTCCCCAGCAGCTGAGGGCTCAGGCCTACAGAACATAATCAAGATCTAGACACACTGAGCCCAGACCTTGCCCCACAGACATTGTGTTCCTCAGCCCTAAAAACTGTTCAATACACAAGAAAATGGCTTGTTTTGTTTATCTGTGTGCTTCTTTTTTCTGGACATATGCCTTTCCTGCAGCCTGACCCAGAGTAGGCCTACATATGAATATTTTTAATGTCTTTTGAAATAAATACCTGACTTCTTGCCCAAAGGAGCATTTTTTAAACTGACTTTTCCAATGTGACCCAGTTAGTAAGTAAAAAGCATTGGTTTTCAATACCACCATCCAATTCCAAGTTCTGTACTCCTTCCTGGCTATTGCCCTTTGAGTGGACTCCTGGAGAAAGTGAACAAGGAGCAGTGGCTACACACCACTCTGTGTGGATGGAAGACATGCGGTGAGGCATCTGGATCCCTTCAGACACATAAAAGCAAAGAAGAAAGTATTGTGCTTACTCATGCAAGCACCAGGAAAAAATGCCGCTAGATACTGAGCACTAATAGAAGAGCAATGAAGGAGGTCTGGAATATTCCTCTTGCCCAGCTGTACCCCATAAACTGGAGAGAACCTCAAAAAACTAAGCAAGTAGCTTCACTCCTGACATGGCAGCCAGTCCAGTCCAAGGAATTTTATAGTCCTCAGGATGTTTAGAAAAAGCCAAAGTCCAGAGGATACATATTCCTCGCCTGTAAAAGAAAGGCTATTTCAAAAATATTTAACATTTTCTTTATTAAGGGCAAATATGCAGGATATGAGCTCTCCATAAACTTTCCAAAGAGAGAACATTCTGGCAGTCCACATGGAGAAAGGAATGCCTTGTGAGGGAACCAAGTCTTGCCTGTTTCACCTTACAGGTGGCCGGGCTTGGCATGTTTTTCTTACAGAACCATAAGGCAGATGGATGAGCTTTTGGAGCAGTAAAATTGTAACTAGATTTTTCTTGTCTCATTACTTGTACCCATCAGGGAGTAACATGTAGCTAATTCTCAGGGCAAAATTCCCCAAGCAATAATAATGCAATGTATTATAGCCAGGATCTTACAGTATCTTCAAATAATGCCACAGGGCTAAGACTTCCTGCTCTTCATTAGCAAGGCTTCCTGTAATATTTCGAGGCCTGATATAAGATTAGCAAGGCAGGGTCCTGGCCAACCTCTTTCTCTCCCTACCCCAGGCTCTATTAGCCCATACAGTGACTCACATATACAAATGTGGACATGTAGCATCAAGACAACCAGCTTTCATTGACACCTTTGCAGACACAGTTCCACCAAGTGTACATATTGTCAAAGAAGACTATCTTGCCTATGAATCTGGGGCAAGAATCCTATGCAGACTAAAAAGCCAGCTGGACTATAGGAACAGGATTCTAGAGCCCCATGAATCTAGAAGGGCTGAGAATCCACAAGACACATCTTTGACTCCATAAATTACATTTCCCATGTGGGCAGATACTAGGGAAAGTATGGCACCCTCTAAGGCACTGGACCCCAAGGAAGGGCTCTAGTTCCCTGCATCTTAGGTAATGTTCGGTAATATTTAGGCAGCCTGGACTTAAACTCTCCCCCAATCACCAAGACTCCCTGTAGCAGATCTAGCATTCTCTTAGGGCTATGTTTCATGGACCTTCCCCCAAAATTGCTCCAGTCTTGTTGACAGCAACTTCAACTTGAAATGCTGCCATGTCACAAACACTTAGAAAGAAACATTTGCATTGCTAATATTTGCTTAATAATCAACCCCATACTGAAGACTTCAAAGCTCAGCCAAACACCAAGAAGTGGATATTCTGAAGGGGTGGGCTCAAAGAGAAAAGGGGCAGACAAATGAAAGAAAGAGGGGAAGAACGCAGTCAATCATCCAGTGCATATCCTACAAACTTAAGAAGATGAGGGAAGGAGTGGGTGGGTAGGGGAGGGATGGATGAGGATGTTAAAAACGGTGACATTGGTCAAGATGCATTGTATTCATAACCACCTTTACTGAATGTCATCTCCTTTGAACAACTATTATTAATAAAGATAATAAAAAGAATTTTTTTTAAAAATGTCCTTTAAATATTTCCCTCTAGAAAGAAAAACTCATTGTACCTTAAAAATAGGATGATATGTCAAAGCCTAAGAACAATTTTCATAAGCAAAATCTCTTGCTCTTTCCCTTTCTGTTTCTCTATCCCTCTGTCTCTCTCTTTCTCCTTTCTTCTCTCTCTCTCTCTCTCTCTCTCTCTCTCTCTCTCTCTCTCTCTCTCTCTCTCTCTCTCTCTCTCTCTCTCCCCCCCCTCCTGCAATACATGTGTGCCAATGCACAAACACATGCATAATGGAAGTGCAATAATAAAGATATATGCCATCCTGGATGATATCCACTAATATCAAAATGGACTGAAGTCCCCTAGGGTGCCTAGTTTTCTGGCCTAGGGTCTCAGTGTTAACTTTCCCTAGGACTCCAGGAGATCAGTTTCCCAAGAGTATCAACAGCATCACCCAGTTGCTATTTTTACATGGGTTATCTAAAATTTCTATTCCTCGCAAAAAATATTCAAGTTAGTTTTTCACTATTTTTCAAACTCAAAGCTCCCTGAGGAACTTACTTTCTGAGATAAAAAGGAACAAGGAAATACAGTCTGGAAGGAAGAGTCAGTGGATACTTGCTGCACTACAATATAATCTGCTCAAGTACCTTGTAAACTTGTGGCTCTGGGTGAATCAACAAGAAAGAAGCAAAAACATTTTGTTATGCCCTGGTGCTTGATCGAGTCTTATTTGGGGCAAGCCATCATTTCTGTAAATCTGAGTTTGAAAAACAGTGAGATATATGAGAAAACGTTTTTCAGGACAGGATACTACTAAGCAAACCCTTTTGAAGGTAGGAATCGTATCTGCCTTTATTTGATTTTGTTTATTTTTGTTTATTTATTTTACTTTATTTATTGTCCCAGTTCTTAGCCCCATTCCTGGAGCCAAGTATATTGTTACCCTCCCCCCCCCTTACAAGTATGGTGGTAAAGATTTGGTCCTGAGTGTGGTAGTGATGAGTGATGATGGGACCTTTAATGGGCCAAGTGTAAGGGGTTAGGCCACTGGGAATCCAGACCTGGGAAGAAATGGTGCTGTCCATTCTGAAGGAACCCACCTTAGATCCTCCAATGTGGAGTCAAAGAGAAGGACGGGTACCTTTCTACTCTGGCTTCTGAATTTGCCACAAATGAGAGAGGATTCCCATCTTTCATGCAGCCCTACTTTAAGTCAAAACAGACCAAAAGAGGTACCTAATCCTAGACTTTCAGTTTCTAAAACTGTGAACTAAATATATCTTTTCTTTATATATTCCCCAGCCTTGGCTCTTTAGTCATAGCAGTAGGACCCTAATAATACACTACACTATTGAGAAGCTTGAGAAATGACTGGAGTACACCCAAACTCAACATACAACTGGCACTATGCCCAGTCAAGCCCAGTGTAGATCAACTGAACCCCAGCCAACTTGCAGACACATGAATAAGAAATAAATGCTTATATTTGTATACCACTGAGCCTTGGGGTGATTTTTACACTGTTTTTATATGTATAACTTTTATATAGGCACATAATCTGCCTACCAATGTATCATAAGCAAGAGTTTTACTGAATATTTCTCCACCAAACAACATGAGACCATTTTCTAAAGTCCTAAGTTGAAGTTGGGAGAAACCAGAGGATATGCTGAAAGTCACAGCTATGGGACAAGTGGGCTCTGAAATTCTGCTCCCTCTGGGGATCATACCATGTTCTTTAGGGGCCACTAAGCTGTCTCAAACCCAAGCAACCACCAACAGCTGAGTCTTCTAGAAGGAGATACTCATACTTTGTTGAAAAAGAACACACACACACACACACACACACACACACACACACACATACATATGTTTCTTTGCTGGGTCACATTTAACTTGAATGCCAGTGTCATACATTGCATGTTTCCTATTGCTTTACACCTCTGGTCCTAGTAATTATATTGGTCAGCTTGATTTATTTAAATAAAGTCATAAATTACTCCAAAACCTTGGTGGTTTACAACAACAAAGTTTTCCCAGTCACTGACCTTTCCATAGTGCTTCTTTCCATAGTGCTCTTTCCATAGTGCTTCTTCATTCCAAGACCCAGATTGGAGGAAAGCCCCTTCCTGGAATTTACTACTCTTGTGAAAGAAGGAAAAGAACAACACAAGCTGGTGATGCCTGTTGGAGGTTCTACTCCAGTGCATCTTCCATCTTTCCTGTTTCCACTCCATTAGCAAACACCAGTCATAAGGCCACAACTAATCTCTGGGTTGGACGAGTACCATCTTCCTTAACAACAGGAAGTAAGTAAACTGGGAACACTGAGATCACAATACCCACTTTCTTATCCATTAAGAAGCAACTTAGGGTGGCATCTCAAAATCACATTGTAGAGACATATCTCTTCCACTTCTCTTCTACAACATCATAAGGAGATATATGAGAAAATATTTTCAGGACAGGATATTTTTCCCATACTAATTAGTAAACCCTTTGAAGGCAGGGATTGTGTGTGCTTTTATTTTATTTATTTGTTTGTTTATGCTATTTATTGTCCCAATTCTTAGCACAGTTCCTGGAGCCAAGTATATTGCCCTACTAATACTTCCCTCCATTAAAGAGTTGGGTAATAATGCATGAAACCATTAATGAGAACCAAGGGATAGTAGCACACATCTATGTGAGAAAAGAGGAAGACCAGAAACTGATTTTAGAGTCGACATCTATGAATATCACAGCTATGCAGTAAGAAGAAATTTACAGCCGGCAGCTGCATTTGTAAGCCAACAGTTTTGAAGACATGTCCAGAATGGAGATGATAAAGTTGGCAGCCATCAACACATAGATGATGTTTGATATTCTGACACGTGATGACATCCCTTAGGGAGACAATGGAGAAAAACAAGTTGCTCATGATATGTTTCCCGTTTGCCCAAAGGTTGTAAATCAGAATGTCAAATCTGTCTATGGACAGATGCAGCAGCCAATCTGGAATGGGCCTGTGAGGCAATCTTAGGGATCACAAGTGTGTCACTGGAATAAGAGCGCATTCTCATTTCTCCAATACTCTCTGTTCTCTTACAGTTACTTTTGCACAGAGCCATGTTTTATTCTTCAGGGGAACTTTCCAAAGGGCATTTCTTCTCACCCTTGGGTTCCTGTTGAATGTGTCATTCCTATCATATGTCTGTCACTCCCTTCTGTCATCCTTCTCCACTTACCATGTCAATAGAACATTGGCTTTGTATTGAGTGAATAATAAGGGCCAGACCTAATGACATATGCTTTGTATATGGTACCTCATTCCATCCACACCACAAGCCAGCGGGGTAGGCACAGGTCCAATTTGCAGATGTCACAGCTGAGGCTCAAGGAAATTAAGCAATATGCTGAAGGTCACTGCTTAAGAGAGGAGAGGGTTTTGAAACGCAAGCTTCTTCCATGGAGAGCCCAGGCTCTCTAGGAGCCACTAAACTGCGTCAAACACAAGCAATCCTTGACAGCTGAGTCTTTTAGAAGGAGACACTCCTATTTCGTCAATTCAGAGAACACACTCATGAATTGTATCCGTCTCTCTGCGCAAATATAGATGTATTTAACTTAAAAAAATATTTTCTTGTATTCTTTAGTCGGAGATAACGAGTTACAACCTAATCATTTTTATGTTTATTTTTATTTATATTATTTTATTGTGGTTTTTATTTTATTGTGGGCTTTGTGGCTCACTAGCCTGGTATTCTATACTTAAGCCACACCCCTCCTGGTTGTTGTTGGTTATGCTTGAGATGGGGTTCTGTGAACTTTTTCTTCTGGGCTGAACTTGTTGTTCAGTCTTCTGTGTAGCTAGGATTAGAGGTGTGCATACATTCCATGCCTAGAATTGTATCAGAAACAATGTTTTGGACTTGGTTGTGCTTTTTTATTTCTCCCTAAATTCTTTTTTAATTTTTTAATTTTTTTATTTTCAGGGTAATGTATAGAGGTTACAGTTATATTTACCAGATAGTAGATGCATTACTTCTCACACATTAATACCCCTTCTCATGTTTTTGTCCCCATTTCCCTTCCCGCTTTCTCCCTAAATTCTTAAGCTTTTGTGATCTTTTGTTTTTCCTGCTGGTACTGTGGCTTGAACTCAGGGCCTCCTGTGTCCCTTAGCTTTTTTAACGCCAGGATGGTGCTCTACAACATCTCTACACTTCTGGATTTTTTGGTGGCTAATTGGAGATAAGAGTCTCATATTTGGCTGCCCAAACTAACTTCAAACTTTCATCCTCGGATCTCAGCCTCCTGAGTATCTAGGAGTTTTTATAAGCTTAAAAGGCACCAGCTGTCCAGTGATGGCAAGAAACTGCAAAGTAGACACATTCTCTGCCTTGCCATCCCTTCCTTAACCATTGCCTAGCTAAGCTCAACAGCTGATTAGGGAAAAAAATAAAGATCACACAGTGGTCCTGGGTGACTGAGGGATGGAATGAGATGACCTTTCCCATGGGGCCTAAAGAGTAAGAATGATTTAATTTGTACAAAATCAGTACACATTTGCATTTTCTAAAGAGGGACAAGATACATATTTCCCTCAGACATTCATATATTTCTGCCGTAATGTTCAATGTGATGATCCTTGAAGGTGGGGGATTTAGGAGGTTATCTGGTGATGGGACTGAAACTCCTGCAATGAATTTAGTGTCCTTTGAGCTCAGCCTTATGAAAATATAATGGTGAAGAGAGAGTATTCATCAGAACCCAACCATGCTGGTTACCTTGACCCCATATTTCTAGTTTCTAGAGCTATAAGGAAGGAATAAATGTCTTTGTTTAAGGTACTCAGTCAATGGTGTCTTGTTATAGCAACCTGAACTAGCTAAGGCATATAATCGTGTCTGTGTGTGTGTGTGTGTGTGTGTGTGTGTGTGTGTGTGTGTGTAAGAAGTAGAGTTATATTAAGAGGAATTAAATGGTGATTCCTTCCTAAAAGTTGAAGGCTAAAAAGCCTTCATACAATTAGATGTGGTATTTCTTAACTCCCTATCTCATTTAGTGGTAAAAAAAAATGGAAACATGACGTTGGAAGATGGCAGGGGCCTGTCCCAGATGAACAACAAAGCCACTTGGCTTTGACCATGGCAGAAGTAGGGGCTTCTTGGCAGGTGTGAGTCTGGTTATGTCTCTGATGAACTCCTTTTTCTGCCACTGAGAGAGGTACCAATAAAATCCTGCATCTTGGAAAACTGCACTCTCAACAAAGTTGGAAAATGCTCTGTTTCCCATTGGTTTAAACAAATAAAATATTTGTGACATATTTTCTCAAACCTTATTTCATTTGATCTTTATAATAGTATCCATATTTCAAAGTTAAAGAGGCTGAGACTATTTCACTATTGGTTGAAGATTACACCACTAGTATATGTCAAAGCTAGAAAATAAAACACAGCTTTTTATCCAATGTCCTCTCTAGAAGTAGAATCCTGACTGTGTACAAGTTTAGAAGTTTTCCCTGTTCCCTGGGTATTCTGGGGAAGGAGATAATGATATCCCACTCCCTCCTTGATTATCCAGCTCCTGAAAAGGAATGGAGTCTTCGTATTCATTTCTGCTAAGCTGGACTGTTGGACTTGGCTAGGTGATCCTTAAGGGAGGGAAGGAAAGCAGGCAAGAAAATGTGTCTGCTTTGCAGCTCTTGTCAAGCCTGGAGAACTGGCATTTTCTAGAAGAATGCTTAGTTCTCAGAAACATTATTGATAATGAGGTTGTTCTTGTTTTTTGCCAATCCTGGGCTTGAGCTCAGGGCCTGAGCACTGGCCTTGGACTTTCTCAAGGCTAGAGCTCTACCGCTTGAGCCTCAGCACCACTTTTTTCTGTTTCTATGTGTGTGGTACCGAGGAATCGAACCTGAGTCGTCGTGCATGCTAGGCAAGCACTCTACCATTAGGCAAAACTCCTGGCCCCAAGGTTGGTCATTTTTAAAATGCTGTAAGTGGGCATTCTAGGAAAATAGACCTGGTTTGAGGAGTATAGCTGTGGTGCTGGGTTGAAGGTATGTAGGTGTGTGTGTGTGTGTGTGTGTGTGTGTGTGTGTGTGTGTGTGTGTGTGTGTGTGTATGTGTGTGGATGTGAGTTCACTTAAGCGGATTTTTAACCTCACAGGACCTTGGGAAAAATGCCATATACATGTTGGTATGAGATTGCTGGTGTGAGTGTGTGGATGTGAGTTCACAGTTGTGCATTGATGTATGTATGGTGGCATGAGGATGTCGTGTGAGTCTCTCTACATACCTGTGTATGTCTCAAATCAGAAGAAATCATCCCAGGAATAATATGAAGTCCCTTCTAACCTCAGTCAGGCTTGGAGCACTGTAGAAATGTGTTCAGACCAATGGGAAACAGAGAAGTTTTCCAACTTTGTTGAGGATGCAGTTTTCCAAGATGCAGGATTTTATTGGTACCTCTCTCAGTGGCAGAAAGAGGAGTTCATCAGAGACATAACCAGACTCACACCTGCCAAGAAGCCCCTACTTCTGCCACAGTCAAAGCCAAGCGGCTTTGTTGTTCATCTGGGGCAGGCCCCTGCCACCTTCCAACGTCATGTTTCCATTTTCTTACCACTAAATGGGATAGGGAGTTAAGAAATACCACATCTAATTGTGTGACTTTTATTTATGTTGGGAACCACATGGTATGTTAATGGGTAATATGATAAACCTAGTAGATTAAGGCATAGGTCTAAGTGTTTGGATGCCCTTACATATCCCCAAGTGGTAGGGTGTGGCAAGTAGCTCCATTTTACAAATGAATAGATCAAGGCATAGGGAAGAACCTTTGACTTCTAAATAAAGGAGCTAGGATTCCATCTGGGCTGGCTGGTTCCAGAGGCCAACTTCCATCTTCAGGCTAACCACATAAACACTTGTTGACATGGTTCTAGAATGTGGCTTGTTTTTTGTACTGCCCTCTCCCTTCTTCTTCCATCACGTGATATTGATCAGGCAGGAACCAAAGCCACTCTTCCAGTTCAGGGTTCTAAAAGAACTTAAAGACTGTATCTTTATACTGACCTGTCTTTAAAAACCTGCCAGTCTTCAAGAGTGCACCAAGGCTAATGAATCAATTGATGGTAATATCTCTGAAATCTGGGGCCGATTATACTCAACATTTCCATTTGATCTGGGTTCTGCTTTTCCACTGGGAGCCGTTAATGTCAACTAGTCTAAAGCGGACTTCATTCTCAAGGGGATAATGACAGGAATGAGTTAGACAAGATTTTCTGAAATGCAAATCTGCTCATAGCAATCTCTGGCTAGCAATATTCTTCATCTTTTTTTTTAACCCTTTAGGTTCTTATTTCCTACAAATTGTTTTGCCAGCATGGCTATCTGTATACTTTCACTCCAGAGACTCCAGGAAGGGAATCTCAGTGGCACAAACAGGCCTTGCCAAGGTGATTTCTAGATATACTCTCTAGAACTTGGCTCCCTATTCTCTCCACCTGAATGCCTCTTAATAATCTATTAAAAAAAAAAAACCTCAGAATAGTCACTGCCCTATTATAATATAGAATAGAGCAGCTCCTCTCCTTGGAGTTCTCACTATATCCTGTGTCTTCTAGTTGAGTCCAAGTACCCAGCCCCTCTGTCTTATTTCTTACAACCTCGTGGCACGATGAGTTCCAGGAGACTGCATTCCTTCTACTTTGCGTCCTCAGAGTTGGATTCCATTCCTGGCACAGAGCAGATTTTCAACAATTCTTGGTGAGTGAAGGACACATGTGTATAAAGCTACTGCTTAGAGACTAATTTTTTTTCTATAAAGGGGCCAAAATATACATCCTCCCTTCGGTAAAGGCGCCCTAGATTAAATACAATTTCCATAATAATACATATGAGGTGGGAAAACAAATGAATTTTAAAAATATAGTTCAAGTTTGTTATCTGCTCTTCAGTTTTTCACATCAGACAGAGTTTTATGAGGGTGATATTTTAGAGCTGTAGTACAATGGTCATTGCCACAAAGACAAACAGAATTGATTTGGAGTGTACAGAAGGCTGAAATGTAGGCTGGCCATGGGTCACATCTAGGTCCAGGTGGGTAGAATGTGCATGAGCCATGCTGGATGCCCACATGATGTGAACACTGGGCCATTATAGTAGTCGGGAGTCTGTAACTACAGCTACATGCAGACAGGTAGAGGGATAACTAAACAGACATTATTTCTTGGTAAGTCTAATAACCTGGAGGAAGGTTAACAGGAACAAATCAGTCATGTTACTCAATAAGTATGACAAATTTGTCCCAACAGAGTTCTTACTATTGCTTATTACATTCATTAACACCTTCTTCCCTGAGTATAGATTTAAGTTTCAAAAAGATTTGTTAAACTTTTGATGCTCACTCTGGTCTATTTATTATTTTTATTGGTTTTTCTTCTCTACTTCCATACTATTGTCTATTTTTACTTTTGCTTTCACAAGTACAAAATGGGTATGAGGCCAAGGAAGAGGCCTGAATCCACATAATAGGAGAGGATTAAAAAAAAATTGTCACATCATTCTTTCTAGAAGCAGGAAATTAAAAGTTGAAAAATAAATGGGGGATATGTGTATGTTTGTGTGTGTAAAGGTGGAGAAAATTCAGAATCAGGAAACCCAGGCTTGGAAATCCAGCCTGGAATACAGCTGGGACTAGCTTCTTGTATACTGAGCCTTGTGACCTTGGCTGGTACCCACATTCTAAACAGCATGTATGGCATCCAATTGCTAATTTGAGGCTGTGGTGGATGGAGGGGGCAGGTAGGAATGAAGGAATGGGAAGGAAAGAAATTACACTAAACTGCAAAAGTTATACTTCCTGCCAGGTGGCTCCCAAATCATCCAGCAGCTTTATTTAAGGCTTTGAAGTCTGGAGCCAAATAGTTCCAAAACTGTAATATTTATCCTGCTGTCTCCAAAAACAAAAGTTGACTATGCTCCTTGAAGTCAGTCGCACCAACATTTCAGAATGACAAATGGGGAGACTGAAAAGGAGTTATAGATGACCTGGAACTCCTTGGTAGCCATTTGTTATGGTTGGCAATCTCTCTCCCTCTGTCCTCTTTATTTCTCTCTCACACACACATACATGTATGTGCACTTGCACACATTTTTTGCTGTTGTTGTTTTCCTTTTTAACCTTTCTCTATCTTTCACTATTAATTGCCCATCTCCTTGAAAATTCAGTCACCTGTGGTATTATTCATCAAGCAAGTCAAAATATGCCTCTAGAACAGCAAAGCTAACTCAACTCTCTAGTCTGTGTTCTATTAACACAGTATTTGAGTGTTATCACTTAAAATGCACGGACTAAACAAAGAGAAATGATGGTGATAGTTATATGTTGATAAGTCTTGATGATAGAGCCAACTGATACAGAGGCTGATTAATTAGATGCTGAGAGTAAGAGAAAATAATTGTCCTCTTACCCATTCCCAGGTAAGTGGACAATGAGAAGAGAGGTAATAACATCAAAAGCTGAGACTCTTTGAGAGCTAAACTCAAAGAAGTAGGGGCTGTTCCTGGATGATCAGGAGTAAGAATTATCTACCAGAGATACCAGTGAAGCTAGCACAGAGGAATAAAGTATCTCCCCTATGACACTTTCCAATTTCCCATTAGTATTGCCCATTGATTACATGTAGCCAGGTCAGTTTTCTGTGATTCAGCAAAGCGTGAGGATGGCTTGGAGAGGCAGGCAACCTAAATGTCACAGAAAGGATCCTTCTTGGGAAAGTTGGTCAACTAGGGCCACTATACCAAGCTGCAATTGGAATTGGCACTAGCTAAAACTAAAAGATGAACATCAAGAGGAGGATGAAAGAGAGCGACTGAGGCAGAAGGAATTGCAATGGAATGTTGAGTGGTGCTCAAGAACTCTCTTTAGCCAGGCATTGGTGGCTCACACCTGCAATCCTAGCAACTCAGGAGGCTGAGATCTGAGGATCACAGTTCAAAGCCAGCCTGGGCACTAATGTCTGTAAGACTTTTATTTCTACTTAACCACCAGAAACCAGATATGGCATTGTGGCTCAAGTGGTAGAGTGCTACCCTTGAGCTGAAGAGCTCAGGGCCAGTGCCCAGAGTTCAAGACCCATAACTGACAACTAAAAAGGAAAGGAAAAGAAAAGAAAAGAGAAGAAGAAAAGAAAAAGCTCTCTGCCTCTTGGAAGGGGGCAAGACCACACCTATGGCCAATCTAGCTGCTATTACATTCCTTACATAATCAGAGTAGAGGAATACCAAGCTGACACATTGTCACAATCGTGGGCCAGGTGGCATATTGCAATAGAAGCAAGGTCAGACTGAACTCACGGGATGCCCACACATTTTCAGTGGACACATCAAAAGGCACATAGGCAAACATTACCTACAAGATCTTTTCTTGGACCTCAAGAATACATGGTCTGACTTGTCAACCCTGAGGCAAGGGAAGAATAGTCTCCAGGGGCTACAGAGACTGCACTAAGTGGAGATGCCCAGACTAAATCAAGTTCTAGACCAAGATGGCTATTTAGAAAGTCCTGATCTGCTGAGCTTTCCAGAATCTTAAGGAAAAAGTGGTCTGTAGCTTTTCATCTAACTTCCTTTCATTTCCTCAGGGTAAAATTATTTAACTTTATACTTCACATTTATCTTTGTACTTTATATTTAGCCTTTATATTAATTAATGTGCTTTTTAATGTTGATTTCAAAATTGACACTTGAAACATTTGCTGAGGCCATCTCTGGAATGTGGATTCTTCATTCTTCATTGAAATACATCATAAATGCTCCTAGAGAAGAGTTGGAAACTAAATGCACCCATACACCCTCAATTAACATGTATGTCATTTGTCCATACAGAGGATCATCAAAATAATATACACAGTGTAACAGAAGAGATGGCACGTGTCCAGTGTGGCTGGAGCTTTGCTGGAAAAGTAGATTGAGAAGCAATTACAGAAGCAAGATGGAACTAAACTTCACAGACCATCAGAAAGCGTTTGCATCTAATTGGAACCACATGGCCGGCTTTCAACAGAAAGGTAATATAACCTGATATAGATTTTCAACACTTACACTCACTTCTTTGTAAGGAATGGGAACCCCAGGAGCTTAAGAGAAGTGATAGCATCAATCTAGCATGTTGGAAATATGAACAGAGAGAAACAGAGAGGGATGACTATGTGCTAAAGATGCGAACTAGGGACTGGTTGGATGGGAGTCTGGAAGGATGATAAGGCAGGCATGGAATCAAGGAGGGATGAGTCTTTTATTTGATTTTAATGTACCCACCCATGTATATTTTTACTCCTGGGTGACAGATTTAAGGGGATGAGGGAGATTTAAAGGCTCCATTTTATATAGTTTAATTTTGTGACACTGAAGCAAGGTACACAAGCTTGTCTTATTTAGTTGCGAACCATCCTATAGGGTCATGGCTGGCAGTTAATACATGCCTGAGGAATTGAAGATAATAGGTTTGTTGTTATGTCAGTTACCTCAGTGTTCAGTTTCTCTCCTCAGATAGATAATAGAAGGGAAGAGATAAATTAGATAGATTATTCCAGATGATAAGAAAAACCAACAGTATAACATTTGAGATAGAAATAAGAGTTCTTTAAATTTTGATGACTTGGGCTTGAGTTGGTAAAGTGATGATAACAAGAAATGAAAAACAAACCAAGGTGAATGCATTTTGGATAAGGATACATCCCATGAGATGGATGAATGGCTTCCTGTTCCACATTAAGGTCTATTAGAGCTCCTGCTCGTTGGAACTCAGAGAGATGGCACTGTCAGTAGCATGAGCATCTCTGCATATGGAGTTAGCTAGCTCACTATGCGTGTATACAACTATCCACAGCTTTCTCATAGGTAAAGCAAGGCCATTATACTTGATAACCCCAAAGATCTGCAAGGCTCCTCCCCCGAGGTGTCTTTCATGTTCTATAATTAGATGGAAATGCCTTTCAGAGGATGGTAAGACAACAGCACCAGCTATGCCAACCTCTGACAGGCCCTCATGACACAGAACAGCATGCACTTGACCTCTTCATAACTCAAACTGAAGTGCAGGGCAAACATATCTGTACATCACCTTTACAGAGGGAGGAAAATGTTCCTTGCCATCTGAAAAAGTATTGTTTACCAATGTCCTTTCTTTATATTACACAAAGGAAAGTGATAATAGCTGTTTTTGTTTTGGAAGCATGACAAGAAATTTCAAGAAGGAAAGAGCTATTGAAAAACCTAGTAGAAAATTATTTAAAAATAAACAATCAGGGCCAGCAGTTTGGCCTAGTGGTAGAGTGCTTGCTTAGCATGCACGAAGATTTGGGTTCAATTCCTCAGTGCCACATACATAGAAAAAACCCGGAAGTGGTGCTGAGGCTCAAGTGGTAGAGCTCTAGCCTTGAGAAAGCCCAAGTACAGTGCTCATGGCCCTGAGCCCAAGCCCAGAACTGGTAGTAATAATAATAATAATAATAATACACACTTAAACCAAGAAAATTCATGGGAAGAATTGGGTTGGGAAGTATGGTGGAGAAAGAGAGGATGATGACAATGTTAAATGCATCAATCAAGATGCAATATACTTACAAACCCATGCACTGAATGGGAACACTTTTGTATAACTACTTATTGATAATAAAAATATGATCTTAAAATTCTAAAGCAAAATATTCATCCAATTTTTCTGGGGCTATTCATACATTGATATATAGTACACCTTTTTTCATAAACACAAGTTATTCATTACCAGAAAGTGTCTAAGACATTCTCAACTCCAGCAAACCTAAGTCACTTTCAACTCAAGAAAGAAAACTTCACTGCAAACACATGACATATATTTATAAAGTCCAGAACATTTAACAAAACATGTCATTATAATTCCTCATTAAATGGTGAATTGATCCATAGTTACAATTGAGTCCAATTTGGCCCCAATTTGGTCTCCTAGTAGCCAGTGTGAAAACAAAACAGAATTAGCTACAAAATACACATCATGATAAAGGAGGAGGCATATCATTTTGAAAGCATAACAATGACCTATTTCATAGAAATAGTGTTGTGATAGAGACAGCAGAAAATGATCTGGAAACAATCTGTGAGTCATGCAGAGCAAAGGCTGTGACATTTCCTATGGTGTGTTCTTCACCAAAAGTCAAGGGCAGCATGCTAAAAACAATTCAGTAAGTGAAGAGGGCAAAACAGTCCTTGAGTGATACAGCTGCATCCGAACATTAAAAGCAGGAGGCCTAGAATGCACTGCTGGAGACAGAGCCTCATGGGATGCGTTAGACACACACCACATTCTGAAGCCTTCCTGCAACAACAAAAAAAGGGGGCAGGAGCTCACTATTTTTATATTAGCTCTGTATTGAAATGATGATGTGATAGTGGTATGGAAGGCAAATAAAATATATTATTTATTAAAGTGAAGTTCTCCTGAGTATTTTACTGTTATGATCATGGCTAGAAAATTTCAAGCCATCTGTTTGGCTTGCTAAATTGTGCCTCATGTAATATTACCATTGGATGGCATCAACACCAGAAAAAAAGATTTTGCCTCTTCTTCCTCTTGAACATACTGCCTTCTCTCCTGGATGATAAATGAGGTTCCCAAATGCTGGCCTCCAGGACTAAGCTGTGTGACATCAGTCAGATTCTCTTGTTCCTCTACTCTCTACCCAGGAGCCTGCCTACCTTTGATGTTGAGAGAAGGAAAATATTCCAGCCTCTAAAACAGTTTCACTGCAAGGTGGACAGATCTGCCTCTAACCCTCAGTCCTCAAAGTCCATGATGTTTTCTCTTCTGTGAGGAAGCTCAGTGCTCTCTGGAATCAGTGTCTTAAGGCAGATAACTCTGGACCTTGTGGAATAACACAAGATGGTGGGAGGAGGGTGCTGTTTACAAAAGGCAGGGGTTGAACACTGCTGAAGGACTTTGTTTAAAATTCTTGTTATAACCACATAGCTCTCTGTTTGGGTTAGCAGTTCTCATTAAATAAATATCTAGAGAGTCTTCATGGATCATCCCAGATATGTGTGACCAAGGTTTTTAAGATGATGACCCAGATGGTGGAATTGAACTCAGTGGATTCCCAAGTCAGCTATTTTGGGGCATCTAAGGATGACTAAGAGCATTGTCCTCTTATGAGGTGGGGGGAGCAGGGGCTAAAACACTTTCTAACCAGGCTGAGGGAAGGGAACTCTTCTAACATCACATTCAGGATTCTAGTTCACAAGCAAATGGCATATAGGGGTTTTTTTTGGTTCTTTTTGTTGCTAGTCCTGGGGCTTGAACTCTGGGCCTGGGCACTGTCCTTGGGCTTTTCCTCAAGGTTAGCACTCTTACCATTTGAGCCACAGCACCACTTCCGGCTTTTTTAATGTATGTGCTACCAAGGAATGGAACCCAGGGCTTTATGCATTCTAGGCAAGCACTCTACCACTAGGCCACACTCTTGGCCCCATAGCATAGAGATTTTAATAGATGGTGAATAAGAAGGCACAGGAGAGAGTAGTGGAGGGTATCAAAGTACAGAACCAAGGGGAACAATTGCCTCAATTATTACAGAATAGCACTCAAGCAATGACTTTGTGTTTGGCTCTAATGAAATATCTTTAAATGCTAGGAGTAACTTCAAGATCTAAATTTGACTCTCAGCAAACATAATTCACTTTTAACTCACATTTTCCTTAAAGAAATAGGAAAAGATAATACTTGGGGCAAAAGGAATCTATTTTAAAAATAGACTCTAATAGTTATAGAGGCTTTAAGTTTATAGTTTCCATATATTCCCTTGTTTCCCTATTTTTAACATCTTCGCATTAGTGTGATACAGCTGTGATGGTTAAGAGAGCAATATGATGCTTTGTTATTAGTCAGTGCTACCTTTGACATTAGAGCTCACGCTTTGAATTGAACACTTCTGTTGTAGACCTTTGGCAAATGAGCAAAGTTATGTACACCCCACTGACAAAGCTCATGGAAGAGATTCACTTCCTGAAAACTCCTGTGTTCTGACTATTCATTTGTCATTCCATCCAGCTCCTGGCAACTACTGGCTCTATAATGTTGCCACTCCTACAATGTCATCTATATATCAATGGATTATGTATGCTATATAACCTATATAGACTGGCTTCGTGTACATTTAAAGCTTCTCCATGAGATCTCTTTGAAAAAATTCAGAAGCCAAATAATGACTTTTATGAGAGATGAGAATGATGAAAAAGAATATTTTGGACTAGGCTATTGGCACCTACTCTCTAAGAAGCATAAAGAGCAAACCTGTTCTGGTGGAAGCAGCTGCAAGGAGGATCTTGAATTAGTCTACAAAGACTAACATAATCATGGTTGGACCAAAAATTAAATATTGTCCATTTTTTCCTAGAAAGACTTGGAATCTAGGCTTCCAACAGGAAGTAGGTATGGGTTTTCCTAGAGGCGAGAGTGTGGCCCCATTCCATTTAGAACTGCCACTCACTCCACTATGTTGTTTCCTTCTTGTCTGGTTGTGTGTAACATCCAGACACTGACTTTAAAGTATGACTTTTATGTCTTCAGTGGGGAAAGCTGAATTTTTCCCCCAATAGTGTTTTTTTTTCCTCCACTGCCATCTTTTACTTAGAACCTCATATTCCAATTCATTTCAGTAGGGAATCTCCTCTATAATCTGAATTTCCAGAATGATCAAATAAAAAAACCAGAGAAGCAGACATGAAACAATAACACTTTCTGAAGCAGACTTTAACCCAAGATTTTCTGTGCTAGAGGATCCTGGACCAATAATGTGAACAGAAGATAGGCAAGGAAGAAATTATTGAGAAGGGCATCAGAGCATTAGGTGAGGAGGAAGAACTGTGGGCTGGAGTACTGGGTTTATTCTAACACCATCCTTGAAGTTGAAAGTTCTCAGAGGAGGGTCAACAGGTGTGCACTTGAATTCATAAGGTCACATAGGGTTTAAGACAAATGGAAGATCCAGGAATTTCCTGTGAAAGATGCTTCTAAGCATGTTCCAGCTGTTATTGCAGCCTTTGAAGGTCATTCCAGGACAAAACGTCACATCTTTTGTGGTCTTTGCTTAAAGGAGCCACTGCCATTCATTCAGACCTCTGAAAATCACAAGCAGGGTGACATGAACTGGAAGGTAAAGCATATTCCGATTTGGAGGAGATAAAGGAAGAAATTGTCCATCATTTAGCATGCTAAAAATGATATATCCTGGTAATATGAGATGGGGGTAAGAGAACTCATCACGATGACATTCTGTAAGAAAACTAAAATAAATGCTAAATGCTCAGAAGGAATATGAAATCAGCTAGAGGCATGGGTTTGAGTCCTTTCTCTAGAGATAAGCTCATGTAACCCTGCTTTATTTGAAAACTGAGAAAAATGGGCCTCTTTAACTGCAAGTCTTTTTTTTTTTTAACTGCAAGTCTTTTGTTAGCTGAGATGGCTGTCCAAATTTGCAAGGCAGGGTAAAATTATCAAGGCTATAGGAAAAGAGGCTGGCTGTTCATTTCCTCTCTGTGTGTGTGTGTGTGTGTGTGTGTGTGTGTGTGTGTGTGTTTCTTTGTGTCTTATATCACTGTCTATCTTTTGTTCAGTACTTGGTATTGACCCCAAGTCTTATATATTTGAACTGCCCCACCAGCCCTTTAGACATGCTTTTCAGGTTGGGTTTTCTACTAACTTTGTCAAAGTTAGCCTCAAACTTCAATCCTTCTACCCCCATCTCCAAAAAAGCATTTTTCTCTCTACTGTGAAGGATTATCAAATTTTCATTTTGCTGTACTTCACTCATCCACAGTGCAGTTCAGGCCCATATCAAAAAACACTTTGAGAGGCCATGTCAATGGATTTGGTTATTTTATTTCCTTTATTTGGAATTTTTCTCTTTCTTTTCTACATACCTGCCTCTCTCAACTCTGTCTTTCTTTATGGTCAGTCTCAAATGCATTTCCTCTAGCAAGCCTTGCCAGGCGTTAATTTGTCCTTTATTTGCATGTTATAGAAACAAAGAACTTATCAGGAACCTGTATAACAAAGGACAACCTGACAGCTCTCATGAGAATACAAAGTCAGGAATATCAGCCATGTCATCCTTGTATCTTTGTGGAAGACTCCTAGTTGATCTTGTAGGCCACACAAAGAAGTTGGTAGTAGATAAATGTCTATACTATTTTGGAGGGTGATTCAGAAGTTGGCTAAATTGCCATCCATTCTTCAGACTTTTTTCTTTGTTTTTTTTTTTTTGTTTTTTTTGTTTTTTTTTTTTTTTGCCAGTCCTGGGCTTGAGCTCAGGGCCTGAGCACTGTCCTTGGACTTTCTCAAGGCTAGAGCTCTACCACTTGAGCCTCAGCACCACTTCCGGCTTTTTTCTATGTATGTGGTACCAAGGAATCGAACTTGGGTCTTTGTGCATGCTAGGCAAGCACTTTAACCACTAGGCCAAACTCCCGGCCCTTCAGACTTTTTTCTAGAAGCCAAGACATGAGCTAGCTATTCCAATGTCATTTGTCTCAGTCTCTATGTAACCAAGATGTGATGTGAAACACTCCAAAGAGCCTGGCTGAAGTTAACTCTATGCATGCTATTCATAGAGGTAATCATATGACCCAAAACTGCCAAATACTTTTTGCCATTGTTGTTTACTTCCAAGATGATCATAAGACCCCAATGAGCCAATGAGCTACAGCCCTAAGATTTTTGCCAGGATTCTTGGTAAAGATGGGTTCTCTTTCAATGCATCTGTGGTTTCTCAGTTCAGAAACATGAGCTGAGACTTCTAGCAATCACTCCATTGCCACATCTGAGCCCGTCTGAATGCAATCCTAAGATTAGGAGAGCTGACATACTATGGCACCAAAATCTAGCCAGGTAAAATCCAGGTAGCAAAATGAAACATAATCATGTTTAAAAAGTTCATTATTTGTGTATGCTGTGTTCTTATTTAGTAATTCTGGCCATCTAAGCATGAGGAAGCCTGGGTCTTGGTTACTGCTTCTAAACTCTTGAATTCCTCCTCACTCCAAGACTTCTCTGCCATATGGAATATTTACCTTCCTTTCTTTGCTTAAATAACTCTGAGATGTGTTTCAGTGAACTCACACCTGAAAAGTTCTCCCATTAAAACATGGGAAAGGGAAACAATGTCCAAGAAGTAAGGTACTTACTACCTTACAAATGTAACTGCAACCCCTCTATAGCTCACCCTGATAATAAAATAAAGACAAAACAAAGCTCTCTGGTTGTATTGATGTTCAGCTATCTTAACAGAGGTAGGTATGCTCCCCCTGAGGAAAGTATACTTAGGAAAAAAAATCAAAGGAATCTTGACCAATGGACAAGATTAAAGGTACTGAAAGGTGATCTCTTATACTCAAAGTGAGTAAGATTTGATAGAGACAAGAACACCTGGGATAGAATGGAAACACAGAGGGAGAGTCTTAGTATCAAAGGTGAATCAGCTTAGGTGCTGATGGCTCATATCTGTCATTCTAGCTACTCTAGAAACAGATCTGAGGATCAGGGTTCAAAGCCAGCCCACACAGGCAAGTCTCTGAGACTCTTATCTTCAATGAACCATCAAAAAGCCAGAAGTGGAGCTGCAGCTCAAGTGGTAAAGCACCAGCTATGAGCAAAAAGAAGCTAAGGGAGAGTTCTCAGGCCCTGAGTTCAAAGCAGCCACTCACATTCTTTCATGTCTGAGCATTATATATAACACCTTCTAACTTAAGTTCTGGGCTATTTACAGAAAACAAGGGCATGCTCAAGTCTACAACACAAGCCCCAAGAGATGGAAAGAAGCCAACATGTTCTTGTGGTTTGAGGGGGGTTGGGGGGGGAAGGGAAGGAGAGAAGAAGCAAGATTCATTTCAAAACAGCCTCTGTCACTTGCCACTCCACCTGGGGAAGGACAAATAGAGGGCAGTCTGGGTGGGAGCACAAACAGAAAAGTGTCTTTCTGGCACCTGGAAGCAAGCAATCTGATCCCAGGGCCCCAGAGGGGGAGCTGGAGGACAAAGCTTAGTGGGGGTGGGGAAAGTAATGAGTTGAACAGATTCCAAAGCCTTCTTTGCCCTGCCCTGTCTCTAGGCGCCAGTGGGTCAAGTCGCTGCAAACAGACAACACAGGGAAGACTGCCAGGAGAAATGACAAGGGTATTTGTAAGTTGAGAAGCTTCTACCTGTCAGGTGGGAGGGGGGTGCTGAAGAACTTCCTGTTTCTTACTTGGAAGTCTAACTTGTTAGCTATTTTAGTGTGCTAGGGTGCTAGGTCTGGCAGTTCTTTAAATTCACTCCACAGTTGTTCTGGCTTTCTTGCAAAGACTTCTGGGAAAACAAGTCAAAGCTGATGTCATCTGGTATGGGGGGTGGGGAAGGTTGAGGAGGTGGGAGGCAGGATGGAAACAGATTGGGATCTTCTTCTCAGCTCCCAGGACATGGATGCTGAGGAAGAAAGCACGTAAGTGCTAGCTTTCAAATGAGTCTGTCCAAGAATCAGCATGGTGGCTTGAGGTGCAACATTGATATCTTTGTAGCAAGTTCTTATAGTTAACCTGAAAAGAATCAGGTTAAAAACTAAACATGGGGCCAGGTGTTTGGTGTAGTGGTAGATTGCTTGCCTAGCATGCACGAAGACCTGGGTTCGATTCCTCAGTACTACATACATAGAGAAAGCTGGAAGCAGTGCTGTGGCTCAAGTGGTAGAGCTCTAGCCTTGAGGAAAAAGTCCAAGGACAGTACTCAGGCCCTGAGTTTAAGCCCCATGACTGGCAAAAAAAAAAAAAAAGTCGGGCCGGGAGTTTGGCCTAGTGGTTAAAGTGCTTGCCTAGCATGCTCGAAGACCCGGGTTCGATTCCTTGGTACCACATACATACAAAAAAGCCGGAAGTGGTGCTGAGGCTCAAGTGGTAGAGCTCTAGCCTTGAGAAAGTCCAAGGACAGTGCTCAGGCCCTGAGCTCAAGCCTAGGACTGGCAAAAAAAAAAAAAAAAAAAAAAAAAAAAGCCCTAAACATGGAAATGGTCAAGGAAACACCAAATCCCACAACCAACAAGGAGCACAAAGGCCTTTGTTATAAGATGCTTCACTCAAGTTGAGGGTCCAGTTTTTAACATTCTTTTATTATTATTTTGTTGTTGCTGTTGTTGGTTGTGGGACTTGAACTTTTGGCTTGGCTGCTGTCCCCGAGCTCTTTGCTCAATGTTAGTTCTCTACCACTTGAGCCACAGCACCACTTCTGGTTTTCTGGGGTTAACTGGAGATATGCCCAGGCTGGCTTTGAACTGCAATCCTCAGATCTCAGCCACTTCAGTAGCTAGGATGACAAGGGTGAGCCACTGGTTTCCAGCTTATTATTATTATTTTTAAGTAGTTGCTGTTTTTAAGTAGTATTTTTAAGTAGTATTTTTAAGTAGTGTTGCCATTTAACAAAGAAGCTTATGGATACAATATAGCTTGATCATTGTCACCTTTTCCAGTCCCACCCAAAATACTATCATTCCAATCTTTTATGTATATGAACACAAACATATATGTATATAAACTTTATGTTCTTATATGTTTCTCTCACACTCACATATGATATTTTCACTGAATGGTCTATTTATTTATGTATTTGTGTATTTATATATTTATGATTTATTTAGTGCCAGTACTGGGGCTTGAGCTCAGGGTCTGGGTACCATCCCTTAGCTCTTTTGCTCAAGGCTGTTACTCTATCACTTTGTCGCATCTCCATTTCTAGTTTTTTGGTGGCTAATTAGAAATAAGAGTCTCATGGACTTTCCTGCCTGGGCTAAAATACTGTGACCTTAGGCCTCAGCCTCTTGAGTAGCTAGGATTACAGACATGAGTCACCAGCCTCTAGCTCTATACTTATTTTTAGCCAAAACATTAAAACACAAAAATTATACATAATAATGAAGTGTCATGGCTATTTCAATAACACAAACATCATTTCTTCAAGGTAAAAATCTTCCAGATTCTTTTTTCTGATTTTTTGAGATCTATAATATGTGATGGCTATCTATAATTGCTTGTGTGTACAACAGCACATAGATCCTCTTTCTCCTATCTAATTGTAAAAAAGGTTAGAAATCCTCAAAAGCAGAACAGTTGGTTAGTCCTCAGTTTTTAGCCAAACATACAGCCAGAGATTGGCCCATATGTTCATCTATAAAGACATCTTCACTATCCTATAAAACAAACTATTAAACATTTATGGAATGTATAGTATGGTCTGAAATTCAGGACAAGATAACATATTCATTGCAATCTTTAGCTGACATAATAGTGATAGACGCAGATGCTGGAACAAAACACTTGGTTAATATGATCAAGCAAAGGATTAAGACAAGTAGTAGTTACTTGAGACACCAGAGAGTGTTGGAGATAGTTGAAGTGGCACAAATGGAATTTCCAGGAAAACTCCTTGGAGACAATGATGATTATTTTTAAAATTCTGGGATGAGCACTTATCATGAGATCTTAACACCTTTCTAGCATACAACACACGACTGTTGATTCTAAGTACTGTATGGCAAATTTCTAGAAAGGATTCATCTGTTTAGCTGAAACTGTAATGTTTATTGATTTATTACTTCCATTTCTCCTCTCTCCAGCCACCAGGGACCACTGTTTTACTCTTCGATTACACATCCTCCCAGCCAAATCTGATTTGGGGATATGCAGACATTGTACATATGAAGTTCTTTGAATTCCAGTTGCAACACCTTGCTTGTTCCCTCATTCATTAATGAGTCATGAAGTCTCTGCTATGTTCCTTTTATAATGTCCAAGGGCTGTAGCTGCAGCCTGTAAGGATGGATTGGCTGAAGAGAACACCCTGCATCTCTGCATCTTTCCTACATCTTCCTCATCCTAAGAACAGATTGTCTCCAAAATTATGAGAAGAAATTTTTCTCCAGCACTGCTGTGTAGTTCTTTTCTACACTCCTGTCATCCTAGAGGAAACCCTATTTCCTGTCTCTCCCATCCCTCCTTCTCATCTCTCTCCTGCAACCCAATCCAAGGATCTTCTTTTCTTCTCTGGTAAAATCAATTTCTCATAAAGGCTGATACTCATATCACCTCAAAGTTTAGCAAAGAGATCAGCATCAAGGTGTATCATTTGAAACAGAGATGTTTGTAGCATATTTCCAGACAACAAAACCTTAAGCTTAAGGAAAGAGTTTCTTTTTTAATGTAATTTTTATTGTAATTAATAGAAGGGTTACATTATATTCATCAGATAGAAGGTGCATTACTTCACAAACATTGATACCCTTTCTCATGTTTTGGTCCCCATTTCCCCCCCACACCCCTACCTCTCATCTTGTTTTCCACCCTTCCCTATCCTATTTCAAATAACCAGATAAACATATATATAGTATATCAGATAACAAGGTAAAATGCTGTAACAATATGAGATAATCAAGGGACAGAAAAAGAGATGCAAAATAACATAGTACACTAAGGACAACAATCACTCACTATATGGCTTTTTGAAGAATTTCTAAAGGTTAAGAATTTCTAAATTTAGGGAAGAAAAAAAAATCACAGATCATTTTATAATAAAGAATAGATACTTTTCAAAGGCCCCCCAATCAGACTAGATCACTGTTACTTCTCACCCTGAAAAGAAAAGGAATATTTTTTGGAAAATAAAAAAAACCACCATCGCTTAGACAACAGATTTCTTACCAATAGAGAAACTCCAAGTATTGAGATTAGCTGTGAAGGATAGGATTCCTTTTTGCCAGAAGAATACTATTTACTATTGTTTTTAAATAATCAACAACAGATAGAATAAATATATGAGTACACAAAGCCAAACCTGCTGTTGCTTCATGACAGTGGCCAGTATAATGGGGTGAATGAGAAAAATGGGAAGAAGATAGCTTGTACCTTCTGGGGCCACTTGCTCTGGGAGAGGAGAAGTTGGGCTTTCATAGGACCATGCTGTCTGAGAATACAAAGGGAAGCAAAGAAGGCTAGATAAAATTCACAGTGTGTCTGCTGTTACTTCTCTTTAGTGTAATGGGCCAGAATGGATACCTTGCTCACCTCTCCTTTAAGTGGGGGCAACTGATGTCTCAGGAGTCTCAGCTCACAATCAGCTGATCACTGTCCAATCTGTCATCCTAAGTACAATGATCTGAAGCCAACATGAGCAGTAGAACTACCCAATCAACCAAGCCCCATATCTCCTCCTACTGCTGCCATTCCTCCCCTAAACCTCATTCAAGACAGTCAGCCCATGTGGGAAATAGCCAAGAATTCCTTCCTCTGGGACTCTGCCTCCATACTCTGAGGATTTAATGCTAGAGATGATCTGATTTTCAGATCATCTGAAATCTGGGCAGGGGAGGGAAAACTCATGACTCAATAGCTGCCATGTGGTCTGTGATCCAACTGGAACCTTTCAACCCCTTTCCTTTCAAACCTCCAACTTGTGAATATGAAGTTATTTTCTGATTTCTAGAACAGATGTGACTATGCACTTATCTAAAAACTATACCACCTGAGGGTGATTTCATTCAGTTCCTTCAGAAAACAGTGACCAGATCAATAGTTGGCTAAAACTAGAAAAATAGAGCTACTAGTATTAGGACCAAGAACAGATGACCTTATTTAATATATTCATCTCAGAATCATTGTTTCTAACTCCTGCTCTGTTTACTTCAGTATCAAATAAGATCATTTAGGATGACATATATAAAACTTCTTTGCAAACAACAATTTAGAATATCATTGACATGATATAGAACACAATGACACAAGTACAATCTGAAATACCCCATGCACTTGTCCAATGCTTAACATGGGACAACTAATCCTTGAAGTGGAATTCTGAAAAATTCAGGAGTTTTTCCATAAGCACAAAAGGACTTTCTGATTTGGAGATTCCTTTTGGTGGTACAGCCAAAATCACTTACCCTATTTACATGGTGCATTAATATCCTTTAACTTTATTCTGGATAGTGTAGTTCAGCATATCTTAAAGAAAACTCATACCTATATGCACGTGATCATACAAAATGATGCTTATCAAAATGAAGTTCAATAAATGGAAGCAAGAGGTTTTTTATTGTAGCATTCGTGGAATAATCTTCTTCCTCTTCTTCTTCTTCTTCCTTTTCCTCTTCCTCTTCCTCTTCTCCTTCTCCTCTTTCTCCTTCTCCTTCCTCTTCCTCTTCCTCTTCCTCTTCCTCTTCTTCTTCTTCTTCTTCTTCTTCTTCTTCTTCTTCTTCTTCTTCTCCTTCTCCTTCTCCTTCTCCTTCCTCTTCCTCTTCCTCTTCCTCCTTCTCTTCTGCCTCCTCTTCCTCCTCTTCCTCCTCTTCCTCCTCTTCTTTCTTCCTTCCTTCTCTCTCTCTTTGTCTCTGTCTCTCTCTCTCCCTCTCCTTCTCCCTCTCTCTTTCTTTCTTCTTTGTTTTATTTCCTTCTGTTGCTGTTTTGGTAGCCTTTGTCCTGTATATAAGTTTATCTGATTTGAGGAGAGGAAGGGGAGGCAAATAAATGGTAGGACAAAGAGTGAACCAACTCAGCAGTGAAACCCACTATGTTGGGAATGAACTGTACAACTTGGGTAGAGGGAGTCAGGAGGAGAAATATAGGGAAAAATATTTCCTACTCAAAAGGAAATGTACTCATTACCTGACATGTAACTATAACCCCTCAATATATCAGTTTAACAATAAAAAGTTTAGAAATCTAAAAAATAAAAATAATAAATATTCTACAGCATTCTTACACAAACTGTTTCATATACAGCCACATTCCCAGAAAGCAATTACCAGTGAGTAAGAGATTTAATGACAACACAGGTGGATTTCTACGAGTGAGGGCAATTGAGGATCTCACTCACAGGACACTGATATTCATTCCATCAGCTCCTTTCCTGCCATAGACCACCTATTTTATAAACGTGTCATGTAAATAAGGCCCCCCCGTTTGAGTCTTATTTTGAGTCTTAATTTTTCAAACAAGTTGGAACTGGGTGTTTCATTACTATTCTAGTACATCTTGCGTATAAGCGCTTTGCTTAACATTTTTAAATACATTGGCTCATTAATGCCTTAATACAAACATTGAAAGGATTGTCACTGTTCTACTGGCTCGAATACTGAGACCTTGCACATGCTATGTCCCTGTCAGGGCCACTTATTAAGGTTGAAAAGGTGTTGGAGGCTTGGCTGCTTCTGTAAGGCTAGGGGGCTGATGAAACTTCTAAGTCTTGGTATGTCACCACTCTCCTGAATCTGAGTGCCCTCATGCTTACTGAACCATCATTGGGGTTTCCCTAGCAGGTTATACGGCATTTCCATTTCTTTCTAACAAGGCTGAAGGCACTTCTCTGAGTGCTGTTTTGTGATAGATGGTAGTGCTAGGTCATGCATCTTTTCTCTTATCTAGTACTCCATTGCATAAGTCTTAGGATGTAAAGGAATTTTAGGGATCATTTTTGCTTACTTAGTTTGTTTACAAGTGGCAAGTAAAACTTATGAAACTTTACATTAGCATTTCCTGCTTAGGGAATTGCATTGCATTGTGATAGGATGAAATATCTCTCTCTCTCTCTCTCTCTCTCTCTCTCTCTCTCTCTCTCTCTCTCTTCCCCCCCCCCCCCAAGAGAATTCATGACTGACAGATCTGAGAAGTTGAGAAGTTGACATGGAGGAGTGCTTTGTTGTTCAGGATTGTCTTTAAAATGTTCAACCACTGGCTTTGCAGACCAGGGTCAGGTCAGGAAGTGGGGTAATCTTCTGGGAAGTAGCTCTCCCCTCAAGCCAGGAGACAAAAGGTAAAGTATTTGTCTTCATCCACCAAGTCACCCAAGAGAGCCCAACTCCTACCTATATTAAGCTCTTGGCTCTTTAAAATGGCCTGAAACATCTCCTCTCCTGTGAATTTTGAAAGTGACACTACATGAAATTGAAAAACTGTTTGGAGGAATGAAGACTTCAGATATCTAGTTCCAGTCAGTTTAAATATTTGGCTAGTTACAGAGTAAACAAGACTGTGGATTAATTGTAGCAGTCACCCCTAAAACGAAGTTTAGAAAAAATGGATCGTGGACTTGGAAGTTTTTCCCAGGTGACCATCTGAACTGATTCGTGATTCTCATTGACCTGGACCTGTGTCCATCTGAGAATGACCAAAGAAGGCCAGTGGTCCCAGCCTTTGGGGAAATCTGAGTACAGCAGAAGATGTTTCTTCAGCGCCCTTTCTCCTCCCACCCTCCACTTTTATATCCTTTCCAGGATGAACTCAACTGCAAAGTGGGTCATTTGAGCCCAGCATGGAGATGACAAGCTGTCACAGAAGGGCGTTGGGCCCCATCTCAACATAAACGTCTGGTGGGGTAATTACTGAAATGAGACTTGAGTTACATCACCAGAGCTATTTTGCTATTGGTGTGAATATGAGACAACAGATTCATCCTGCAATGCCATTGATTTCCTAGTCATATATTAAGATTGCCCTCGAGGAAATCTCAAAAGGAGAGAGCTCAAGGCTTGTTATCTATAAAGAAATCAGACATCCATTCAGCCCATGGGTTCTCTTTTTCCACTGAGAAGGAGCAAACTATTTTACTGTGTGTTTGTATCTTTGTCTCTCTCTGTGTCTGCCATTCTCACCACCCACAAAAGCTAAAGAGAAACAAGTATTAGTGTAAAATATCTGGGGGGAGGAGAATGGAGCCAAATGGGGAAGATGTAAAGGAGTCCATGGTTATTTGCATGACTCACTACCACTTACCTATCCTGCCAATTGCAACATGACCCTGTGGGGTGATTAGGGCAATATGGGAGGGGTTCTAGATTAAGTTGTGTCCTTCTAAAATTTATATGGTGACATTCTATCCTCTGGTACCTTATTTAGAAACAGGACATGTACAGAAATAATTGAGCTAAAATGAGGTCATTGGGATGGGTCTTAATTCAGTATGACTAGTATCCTCACACAAAGAGAATTTCTAGAACAAAGGGATAAAGAATGTGGTCATGCACAGGCCAAAGAGAGTGACCTAGGAAAGATGCCCTCTTCCAAGCCCCCCAGGGAATCAGATGACAATTTAACTTCTAGCTTCTGGAACCAGTGACATAGAACATTTTTTCTGTCTGAGCCTGTTAGCTGTGTTCCTGTATGCTGGTATCTTCTGAATCAGCCAGAATGAGACCATTCTAGCAACTTAAAACACATCCTCTCCGTTGTGGCCTGAAGCATAGCATATTACCTGGATGACATCTAGCAAGAGCTCTAGGCCTCCATAAGGAAACTAAGACGTATCGATAGAGAAAACTTCAAGACTTCTCCTAACTCATCCCCCTAACATATGCATTTATTAACTAGGAGCAGAGTGAGCACTGTTCTGTGGGTTTTATTCCTTCCTTATGGATCTGCTATTTACTCAACAACATATTGTTGATGGGATATTGTTTTCTGACCAGCTATGAACTACCAACCAAATTCTCAACAAAGACAGTTTAGAAATGCTCTGATCTCACTATCCCAAGACAGGTAGTGAACCAGGATCAGGAGAGGAGAAGACACTAGCATGAAAGCCACTATGCTAACTGACAAACTTGCTCAGATCCTAATGCTAAAGATAAGGTTTTTGTCTTGTATAGCACATTGACTTCCCTCCACAAAACAACTTTTGACACAGAAATCTGATGTACCTCCCCTTATTCTCTTCATAAGTCTCTGCTTTGGTGGGCAGGGGCATGGAAAGCATACTCCTAAGGAATGAGGGCCTTGGAAATCACTTGAGTCCTAGAGATTTGCAAGTCTGTGAATGAACATTTTCATAAGATCTAACAATTAGAAATCCTTAACACTGAACCAAAATAATGCCAGAAGATAGAGAGCAAAGAGGTATTTCCTTTTTCTTCTCATTCATTCTGTTTGTGTTGACAGAGAGCAAAGAGGTGTTTTCTTTTTCTTCTCATTCATTCTGTTGGTGTTGACACCCAAGGTCTTTCTTCCGATGACTCTGTGATGATTCCTGCAGCGTCATTCATCCTTATGACATCTTCTACTCGGGAACACATGAGGGTAGCACTGACTTCTGGTAGTAGTGAGATTTGGTATCATTATCAGAAGATAATTAAAACTTCCCAACCTCTGGAAAGAAGACTTGAACAGCTTGTCAGAGGCAGTCAATCCAGTCTCAAAGAATCCACATGGCCTCAGGTGAAGAGCAATGGAGAGCATTCATTTCTTTGCCAGGAACAAGTGAAGTAGAAGCCATGTCCCAATCACCTCTGCAACTTGCCATGTGTCAAAGTATGTTCTTGCTTCTAGCCCCTGTCCTCTGAGTTGGTGCCATAACAGGAGAGGAAGCAGATGCAAGGTAAAGAGTCAGATGGCCCTTTGGAACTCTTGGTCTCAGACCATTCATTTTAGGTATCGCTCTCCTCTTAATAGCCATTGGTCACCATGCTCAGATGGTTTCAAATCCTGGGAGGAAAAC
Source organism: Megascapheus bottae (assembly GCF_031878675.1). NCBI lineage: Eukaryota > Metazoa > Chordata > Mammalia > Rodentia > Geomyidae > Megascapheus > Megascapheus bottae. The sequence goes on from NC_143529.1 coordinate 23,457,228, forward strand.
TTGGTGACCATCAGGAAGCTTGATGTTGCAGTCTAGGCCCCAGTTAGCACGAGACACTGAATTTCTATGGGCATTCTATTTGCCTTGGTCTATTTTAAAAAAAGAAGAAGAAAGAAAATAACAGAAAAAGAAAAAAAAAACCCTGAAATTTAAAGAGTAGTTGAGTTCCAAGACCTCCATATTCTATGTGTCTGAATACCACCAGAAGCCCCCCCCATCTCCTCCATTCCATTCTCAGTCAGAAGAAATTCCTAGTAAATGAGCCAACAGTAACTGAACTGGAACAGAAGTCTTTACTGGGCAGAGCTGGTTTGGACTGTTCCTTTAACAATAAATACCTGCTACCATATATGGAGGGCTTACTATAATACCAGGTATGCGCATTTCATTTAATCCTCTAGAGTTCCCAGGAGACAGGTAGCAATCTCCATGGTAAGAGTGAGCAAGCCAAGGCTTAGAGGAATAAAATAACTGTCCATGCTTACTAGCTGGCAAGTGGGGAGTCAGATTTACAACCTCGCCAGAATGTTAGGGCTCAGCCTCTTTATCCTTATAGTATACGTGTGCCATTTTGGAAAACAGATGCATACATACTTGCATATATCTGTGAAATTCACATGTGCAACTCACAAAGCAATGGTTTCAATGGAAAGTTGACACCAATATGTATAAAATACTGATGGCAGCACAAATCTGTATGTATAAAGCCTTTACTCTGCACCCCTCTTCCAAGCAATTTTCATGCATTTATTTGTGTAAGGCTCTCACCAAGGCCACACAGGTTTTTTGTAGGAAGGCTTCCTTTGCTCACCCACTCCCAGTCCATGCTGTATGCCCCTCTCACCGGTAAGAAGAACTGGAACAGTGCTCCTTCCTCTGGCTCTCAGGTGGGGTCAGGTGCCATGAAACATCAGAAGAAGCAAGAGGGAATAAAATGTGCTTCTTCTCAAGTCCTCATCCTCAGAAATGGTTCCTCACCTTTCCCAGCCCTGAAGTGAGACATGCTTTCCTCACCTGTCCATCCCTTTATAAATAGGTATTTTTCTTTAACTGTTTTCCAATGACATGATTTGATTGGGCAAATTGATTCCTTCTTTGGATGTTGACTAGTACAAGTACGTGCCATGATCCCATGATCCCACTGGAAACAGGACATAAGAAATTATCTGCCTGTGCAAGGTACACAGTCAATGCTATAACCTGAGATGGACCATGGACTCCCTCTCTCCCCTGTGCTAGAGCCTTTCTACAGGGTTACCAATGTGGAGGACTCATCTATGAGTGTAATTCACATGACACATCGGGAATTCACAGGGTTTTATTAATACAGTGCCTTCAAGAACATCCTTCTATGACTATCTTCCTACATGTATGGCATTTTATATATAGGCATATTCTTAACTATGCCTCGTCAATGAATGTGCCTTTTATGAGAAAATCTTGTCAAATATCTGTCTTGATCGATCAAGTTCAATATATTCAATTACTATGATCTAATAGTCTACCCTAAATATAGATTTAGATTTATAGATATACAAAAGCATATCCAGGAAATACCCACATGTATGTATAAAAGGCAAGAGTATTTATTGACTATTTTGAGGGTATATTGCTATGGTTATATCTTGTTTGAATTGTCTTTCTTTTGGGAAGAAGGTGAGACATTGGTGGCAAGTGCCAGTCTATCCCTTGAGAGATAAGCAAACCATAATGGGTGCACTCCATGGGATTTTGTGCAGCTGTTTGAAGTAATAGCTTAAATGTCTGCATAATAATATTGGAAATATAGCCAGTTTGTAATTTAAAATCAGATCCACACAAAATGGTATCTAGTGTTTTTCAAGAATTCATGCAAAATGTTCTACATTAAAAGCAGGCATGAATTCCCAGGAGATTAAAAGAGAACAAATGAAACACTCAAATAGAGCTAGAGTATCATGTCCAATTTGCTTCCAGAGATGTAATGGCATCTGCACTGGTGAGAAGGATCATTATTTTTCATAGTATTGCTGACAATGAATAGCTCCCAACTGATAATGAATTTTCCCAAGCATACTTCAATATTTTCCAATCTGATGATTTAGGTCTCATTTTCCCACTGTAAGTGAGGCTAACTGTATGCCTTTTTTTTCTGTAACCCAGGATACATTGTACTGCTTGTTCTTCAGAGAGTTTGCAAACCCACCAGGGCAATATTATATGGACAGGTCTTCTGCTACCCCAGAGCAGGAGGGAGGTTACACGTCTAGTGGCCACATAACCCAGGACGAATGAAAATGAATGCTGTACCACAGTTACCTTAAGCCCTCTCTCCCATTCTGAAGTTTCCAGGGTATCAGTGATCTTATCACCCCTCCAAACCAAGAGACCATCTGTGCTTGGCTGGTTACTCTAGCTCCATGCTCAAATCATTTCAAATTCAGTTGCAAATTCACTCACACTTAATGCATCCAAAAGCACTGCTGTCTGCAGTGAGCTACTTAACATTGTAGGACCGTCTCCATGAGCTCTTATTGTATAAGTGGGTATTTTAAAAAAAAAGCCTTTCTCTACACCCCCTCCTTTTATTTTTTCTTTCTTTTCTTTTCTTGGAAGAAATTGGTCTTTTGCCAAACATAAATGAAACTTTGTCCAAGTTCAACTCAGAATTTACTGGCTGATAAATTGGAAGTAGAGAGTGGGCTGTGAAAGGGGAGAGAAGGGGGCACTTTAGAAGAGGAGGGAGGCTTTCACTTGAAGACAAGTTCAAACTTGGACTCAGAGGCTATTAAAGTGTCTGATGTGCACTGAGTCACATGGAGGAGGAGGTCAGGAGGTGATGCTGGCTCCCTGCCAGCCACACGCTCAGCCCAGGTTGATGTAGAGCCGGCAAGGAAACTACAACAGGATTATAATTTCAGTAGTGTTTTAAATATAACATTAGAAGCCACGTGCCTGACAACTGAGCAAGCAATCAGCTTGGGCCTCTTGTGTTTATCAGGCTGATGCCTAAGTATACACATTGCAGGCTCCACTCAACATGTCCCTTCACTTCACTTACTCTGACCCTTCTCACTCCTCTCTCCTCCCTCCAGCTGAGGCTCTCCAGATGCCTTCCTTCCATTTAACAAGGGATTAGGTGAAGCCATGTAAAAACACAGACTGAAGTTCCCTTAAGTAGACACATCATAGGTAATATGTTCTATCCATTTTTTACACACAAGGAAAATGAAGCACAGAGATGAATGTGACTAATCTCCGGTGATAAAGTTAGTTAAATACAAAACTGGGGTTTGAACCCACTATGCCAGCTCCATGCCACTAGCCCCTATAATCTCTGTCCCCTTGCTTATATGCCTTCATCTTACTACTTCAGAGGACACCTGCTTCATCGTATTTCTCAGCCATGGCCCTTGCTCTTCTCTTTCAAGATGGGAAGGACCACAAGGGAAGATAATTTGAGGTCTATATAGCCCCCATGTTCCATTTCCTTGCTCAAACCCTGGCTCTCAGACCATCCTAAATGCCTGATAAAAGCAACTTGATTAGTCATTTAGATCTCATTATACAGCTTTTTGATAGCTACTTGGAAATAAGAATATCTGGAATCCCCAGATTTCTGCCTCCTGAGTAGCTAGGATTACAGACATGAACCCCCAGTGCATGACATGGGTAGCTTTATTTTTTTTTAATCTTCCTCAAACAATTTCTATTACCTTTCGAAAGCCTTGTTCTAAGAGATAATATCTTTGTTTATTTTCTTCTATTTTCACACTTTTGCTTCTTTCTGTAGCTACCTCTGCTTGAACTGTTCACCTACCTCCCCCTTCCCCTCGGAATGGCTTGTTCTTACTTTCTCCTGTCCTCTCCCCAACTCTCCAAAAAGTTGCTCTTCACTCATGGCGTCCGTTGTCTTCTGAACAAGAGCCTCTGTTGGCCCCTATGGTCCTATTTTACCTTCCAACACTTCCTTGGGTCCCTCCATTATTATCAATCTCCAGTACTCGAGGTGGCAGACCTAATTCCTAGGACAGTCATTGGCTCAGATTTCTGCCCCTGGGTCAAGAGATGTTTCTAGGGTGCTGACAGTCACCCAATATTAACCCTAGTGACTTCTGGGAAAGGAATATCTATCATAAGGCTTTTTCCATTGAAGGAATAAGTATAGACATAGACGCTAATCCATATACACATTGGTTTGGTATAAACTAGTTATATATGAAGAGCACCAAGATATGTAAACATATGTAGTCTGTTAGTTGTCCATTGTTTGCCCTGGAACCTTTTAATCTTTCTTACATTATTTCTTCCAACCCACACATGTGGTGTCGAGGGAAATCCTATCCTAATAAAAAAGATGTATTATTTCCTCAGCCTAAAACATTCTTTCCTAATTCCTTTTGATCCACAGCTCCGCTTGCTGCTTTTTGGTGATTAATTGGAGATAAGAGTCTCACAGACTTTTTTGTATCTAAGGCTGGCTTTGAATCCCAGTCCTCAGATCTCAGCCTTCTCAGTAGCTAGGATTCCATACAAGAGCACTAGCACCTGGCCCTACTGCATTTCCGTTGTTCAGTCAAGTGTTTTGCATCCAGTGTGTGTCTTAAAAGATAGTTTAAGGGCTTTGTTGGATGATAAAGGTTCAATATGTCCTGAAGACAGAGTTTAAATTCCAATCCAGTTATGGGTTTCTGAGGGGGAAAGAAATCATAGTTCCTACATCATTGGCATATAGAGTATTTGCATGTGAGAGTTACTTTTCAAATTTAAGGATCTAAAATTACATGGTAAGAGCACTGGATCCATGAGGATCACTAAATAACCTTGTGCCTAATAAGAAGAATGTAAATGCCAACTATCTGACTAAGAGGACAAAACAATACTCTCATCCTCCCATCATCTCATAAATCAAAATATTGTCATCCATGGAATGTGAGGGATGGAAAATAGCCTGGATTTTATCCTGTCTAGGTATTTTGTTTTACCTGGAAAGGAAACTGACTGGAATTCTACATGATGAGTTCCAGTCACCAGGCTCCATACCGAGAGGGCTTAGGAAAAAGGGTTTCTTTAGTATTGCTTTTCAGGTCCCTAGCCATGTGCCTTTGTGGATGGAATCAATCCAGTTGCACGTGGTTTCTGTATGCTCATGGTAGTCAACCAAATTTTCCATTGGCTGCTGTCAGACGACCTTTGAAACTAACTTCCCACAAGCTATTATTTCCTAGAATCATAGAATCATCAAATTCTCTAGTGTTTTCTACTTTTTTAAAAATGTTTTCTACTTTAAAAAAAATCTTCCAGTGCCTCTCACTGATCCAGTTCTTTCCACTGACCCATGAAGAAGTCACAAAAGAGATCTAGATTCTTCACACGCTATGATCCAATGTACTCCAAACTGCCTGCGTTCGTCAACGGTGGAATTTTCTGGGGTGCAGGCTCTGGATTTCTGATTTCTAAGCATAGTGAAGTTGCTTCCCAAGACCCATGTTTTCCCACTGTGAAGAATTCACTGTATTTGCTTTTTTTTTCTAGTTAAGAGAGGAATTAGAAGCAGTAGCAAAAAATAATCCCAAGAAATGATTCTTTATACCCAAGTGTTTAAATGTTTTTTGTAAGTATTTACTCTCTCCCAGAATGAAACATTGAAGTGCAAAAGTTCACTCACAGCATTGCCCACTGTTTTTCTTTGAACCTTCCAAGAGAATCACAAGGCTCTTATTTTTCAGGGTCCATCTGGCCATAAATCACAATTGATGTTAATTTATGAAAACAAATGACACCAGCCTACCACACGACATTTTGAAACGGGAGAATTAAGCAGGGCAATAAAGAAGGAATAAAATAAAAACATTCAGACCCCATAGCTGTCCTGGCAGTGCCCCAAATGCCACAAGGACCCTGAATATCCCTATTCCAACACACCCTGCTCTTGGCAAGTTACAGTTATTTGATCACAAGAAACGAAATGAGCTCCTTGTCACAAAGTATGGCAGGAAATTAAACACATCCAAGGCTTTCTCCATGGGGCTAGAATCACCATTCCATCTGTAGGGTTTGTATCAAGGACAAGAAAAAGTGCATAGCTGGTGCTTAATCTATTCTCTCCAAGGACCAGAGGAGTGTTATTGGACTATTACCTAAAATTTAGGGTCTATAGCTCCAAAGACTTCATACAGGGCTGCTTAGAGGCATGTAGAAGTGCAGCAACTTTAATGTCTTCATTGTATCTCCTTCAATTTCTTGTACTGAGACAAGATATTAATACATATAATACATAATACATTAATACATATTAATATAGCTCACATACCATATGAAAGATGCAAAGAATTGAGATTGACAATGTGTCTGTATCTCCACGCATGACACCCGAAACTCTCTATTTCTTTGTAGACTTAGATCTAATTGATGCACCCGAAGTTGTTTTTTTTTTTCCCAGACATAAATACAAGAGTAGGAAGGGACACACACACAACAAGAATCTCTGGAAGACAGTCAGTTGGCATCACTTTAAAATTCACCTTCATTTTTGAGAGAGAAAAGTACACTATGAAGAGAAACTAAAGGGTGCTAACACTTTTTAAAAGCTACAGAATATAGTATAGACATTTAGATGGGGGATGAAAAGGGAGGTGACATCTCTTCCTTCTAGTTCCTGCCCCATCAAATAAAAAGATACAACACTCACAGACCCAAAGGGAGATTGAGAGGATACCCAAATCATTGGTGAACGATGAATCTAATCAGTCCTTAAAAGAAAGGCTTCTAGAAAATAGTTGAAGAACAACAATTAGACTTGATGCTTAGTAGGGCTTTGTGCTGTACTTAATCAAGCCTTGGTCTTAGTTTAGAGAGCTGATCTCAGTTGCTTGTCCAGTTACCTGAATTATAGCTCCAAGAATGTCCTATATCCTAGTGTAGATGCACATTAGAAATTTAAAAAAGGATAGACAACCTCTGTCAATATCTTCTGTCAACACCAGAAGATCTGATACACAGGAGTTTACCATCTGCAGTTTGCAATGAGAAGACGTAAGACTTTGAGCTTGCAATTCCCCTGAGAGAACACACACACACACACACACACACACACACACACACACACACACACACAGCCAGTAAACTAAGAAAATGATACTGTGTGTGAACTCTCAAAGGTATTTAATGCTGTCACTCCACCCTCTATTAAATGTGGTTCAGTGAAAGTCAGGCCTCCAGCAATCAGCTTAGCTAGCAAATAAATTTGTTGAGAGACAAGATGGAAGTACGATTTTTCTTCTGTCTTAGCCAAGCCCCATAATGGAGAAGACAGTGTAACTGTCACTTCTCTCAGCTATTAGAAAGGATTTCTTGACTGGGGATTTTCCTCCTGTATTAGCCAAAGCCCCATAGTGGAGAGGACAGTGTAACTGTCATTTCTCTCAACTATTAGAAAGGATTTCTTGACTGGGGAAATGGAAGAGACAGAACTGGTAAAGACAGAATCATTAGCTAGACATTTTATCAGAATACTTAAACACCAGGGGAGAACTACACTATTCTGACATAGAGGCAGAAACATCCCAAGGGGGACAGACAGAATTCTTCCTTTATTCTCTTGAAATGGTTCCATTTTGGAAACTGCATTCATGGTAAGACATCTGGTTGGGCCCGCCCAGTACCCTTTTGATTGGTCCAGAGAAGAGGGCAAATACAATAGTTCTACCTATAGGACACTGAAATGCGAGTCCAGTGCCTAGGAGCCAAGCCTTCAACATTGGGTGGGTGGGGGAGAGTAGAACTTTCTCTAAACCTTACAAGATAGGCATATGAGGAATACACAAAATGTGAATCATTCATTTGAGGACAGACTTGAAAGAGGTGATGAAAGCTCAGAGGAGCCAAGGCTAAGGATTAAAAAAAAAAAAGTGCAGGAAAAGATTTGTAGCGATAAAGAGAAGAATTCCTGGGTGAGGCAGCATGTCTTTAACAGATGTCCCCTGCCTGAGGGTGGTACTGCAGCCAGCTGTGGACAAAAGGACATTTCCAATCTCAGATCCTGTAGTGAAAGAGATAACGTTGAAAATGAATGGTACTCAATTGTGTCCATAAGTTATCAGTTTAATCATGTCACTGAGCATCAGAGAAATCCATCCTGGACAGAGGTAGCTGGTATAAATCAACTGCTCAATGCCAATCTGGACAGGTTTTTTGTTTTTTGTTTTTTGTTTTTAATATTGACAAAGCTTGAGAAAAGTGATCACTGATGGTACATTTTCAAGGATAAACAATTTAATTTGGGTTGGGAACAAAACTCAGGGTAGAGTATGTGCTTACGCACAAGGCTTTAGGATCAATTCCCAAAAGAGTGTGCGAGAGAAAGAGAGAGAGAGAGAGAGAGAGAGAGAGAGAGAGAGAGAGAGAGAGAGAGAGAGAGAGAGAGAGAGAGAGAGAAAGAGAGAGAGAGGGAGGGAGGGAGGGAGGCAGGGAGGCAGGGAGGGAGGGAGGGAGGGAGAGAGAGAGGGAGAGAGAGAGGGAGAGAGAGAGAGAGAGAGAGAGAGAGAGAGATACAGAGACAGACAGAGAGAGAGAGATACAGAGACAGACAGAGAGAGAGACAGACAGAGAGACAGAGAGAGAGAGAGAGAGAGAGAGAGAGAGAGAGAGAGAGAGAGAGGGGGAGGCAGGGAGGGAGGGAGAGAGAGAGGGAGAGAGAGAGGGAGAGAGAGAGGGAGAGAGAGAGGGAGAGAGAGAGAGAGAGAAAGAGAATTTAATTCACTAAAATATAAAGCATACTTTTTAAAAAATGATGCAACCCTATCTTTACACTATTCTAATTGAGATAGAATTCCTAGGATAACAAGCTTTTTGAAGGAGAAGATAATTGGTCCATTACTCTGAATCTAAGAACTATGGTGGACCAAACATGGAAATTCTCTTTCCTATGGCTCTGACATGCTCCTGCATGCCAGGCTTTTTGGAAAAAGCATGCTTTTCCAAACTGGACAAATTTTGTTTCACGGATTCTTTCCTTTCTTGCCTCAGGGTTTTTGCACTTGCTGTCCTTATGCCTAGAATGCTCTTCATTCAGCTTTTTAGTGGTCTGACTTCACTTTTCTGGTGTTGAATACAATGTCATCTCCTCCCAGAGGCTTTCCCTTATGGCTTCCTCTCAGGTAGCAACAATCTCCATTATATGTCACCATTTTTTCTGTTTGTTTCTACAGTAGTAATAACCAAATTACCAGACTTTGATCATTATCAGAGAAGGACTAAATAAAGGAAAATTACAAAGTATTTTGAATAACATGAAAATTGCAATTTGTTTTACAGCACTAAAGTAATACTCTGGGGAGAATACAGAGCACCAAATGGCTAAATTAGAATAAGAATAAAATAAAAGCATCTGAAAGTGGTGCTGTGGCTCATGTGGTAGAGTGCTAGCCTTGAGCAAAAGAACCTCAGGCACAGTGCCTGGCCTGAGTTCAAGCCCCATGACTGACAAACAAAACAAAACAACACAAAATGAAAAATCCTGCAAATAAAATAAAAGCATCTGACTATTATTTCAGCTTCTGCATTAAGGAAATGGAAAAGGCAGAGTAAATTTAACTGGAAGGTAATGGGATCAAAGCAAAAATGGAAAAGAATAAAGCAATAACAAAGATATATACATATATATATATAACAAGTATACAAATAAATATCACATTTGCTGTATGGGTGCAAAATCCTCATATTCAAATTAAGTCCCAACTTAACATCCTATATGTACCCAGTACACTATTAAATAGATGTTTGTGCTCATATCAAGTCTGTACTAGCAATAAAAAGACAGCAACAAAAACTCTGAATGATCCAGATGTCTTTCAGTCAGTGAACGCATAAAACAGGACAGGACATAGCCTAAGCATTTAATGATATTCTACTCTATAATATGAAGGATATCGTCTTCCTTCCTTGTAATCCATAACACAGATGAATCTCAAAATGATGAGTTAAAAATCAAGATTTCCCCTAGGGCTGGTGGCTTGACTAATGGGGCAGAATTTGCATAGCAAGCAAAAGACTCCAAGATCAAATCCCAGAACTAGGGCAGGGGAGGGAAGGGGGGGAAGCAGAGGAGCAAAGTGGGAAGGGGGAAGGGGGAAGAAGAAAAGAGTAGGAAAGAAGAAAGGAAATGAAATAAAAAGGAAGGTAAGGAAAGGGAAAAGATAAAGGAAAGAATGGCAGGGAAGGGAAGGGCAGGACAGGGGACAAGGAAGTAAAGAGATGAGAAGGAAAAGGAAAGGAAAGGAGAAAGGGGAAAAGGGAAACAGGAAAGAGAAAAGGAAAGGGAAGGGAAGGGAAAAAGGAAAGGGAAGGAAAGGACCCTAAGATGTAACAGTGGGGAAGAATATGCATTGCTCTGCCCTTACAAGGCAATAAGACCCAGGTTTTTTTGTTGTTGTTAGTCATCCACATGATATAAAACTCTTGGTTATCCCTCGACAATGCTTCCAGATGCAGTCTTGTTCTTTAGTATCCACTGAGTGCTTGTATAATTTTATTTTCAAACTTTTGGGTAACTGATAATTCTTTGGATAGCCCCCCCCCACCACCCGCCCCATCACCACCACAATCTTAAGAATGGACTTAGAACTCACAAGTAGTCCAGTCATTTGCCTGTGCAACCAGCAAATTACAACTCTGATACTTCTAGCTAGAAAAAGTAAAACCGGTCATCTAAACATGACCCACGAAAGTGATCATATCCTTGGACTTAAAATGTTATCTAAAAACGAGAAAACTTCTACAGTCAGGTTTTCTCCAAACCATAGTTCCATTACCACTAATCCAAATCTCCCTTCTTCTTCCCTGAGAATCGGAAGCACAGATGTGGACAGGGAGGAAAGCACCTGATAGGGAAAACTTTTGCATACCTTCATCACACATAGATTTGTTTGTGCACTGTCATACCCTGCCTACATGTCCTATGGGTTGTTTCCTTCATAATCTCTAAGATAAGGCTGGATTTCATTTTTCCCCTCTCTTCCCTTTAACTCATGCTAAGAGAGTGTCTTTCTGTGGTGTGCCTTTAACATCCCATTTCTTGGAACCATTGCCTGTCTCAAAGAGTGACTGGAAAAATGAATCAAAACTCTTCATCCATAAAGAGGGGGGCACAGAAAGGGAGGGAAAAAGGGTGAACAAATGCAGTCGTGGTATTCAGTATACATGAGGTAGAAAATGAATTATGCAATTAGTGGGCAGGGATAGGAATGGGAGACTAGGGGAAAGCCAAAGAAGGGGTGACACTGTCCAAAAAAGAAATGTGCTCATTACCCGATTTATGACATCATAACCCTTCTGTATAACACCTTAACAAAAATAAAAAACATATATATATATATATATATATATTAAGAATTCTGGACTAGGAATATGGCTTAGTAGTAGAGTGCTTGCCTGGTATGCATGAAGCCCTAGGTTCGATTCCTCTGTACCATATAAACAGAAAAATCCAGAAATGGTGCTGTGGCTCAAGTGGTAGAGTGCTAGCCACTTGGAGTAAAAAGAAGCTCAGGGACAGTGCCCAGGCCCTAAGTTCAAGCCCCAGGGCTGGCAGAGAAGGAAGGAGGGAGGGAAGGAGGGAGAAAAAGAGAGAAAGAAAGGAAGGGAGGGAGGGAGGGATGGAGGGAGGGAAGGAGGACAGAAGGAATGAAAGAAGGAAGGAAGGAAGGAAGGAAGGAAGGAAGGAAGGAAGGAAGGAAGGAAGGGAACCCATAATCCCAAAGCATTAGGAAAAGGGCTTAAATATGACCTGTGAATACATCAGTGGTACTCTGGTGGTGCCAGAGATTCTAGATAATTTTATAACCATTCAATAAGACCAACATAGCAGCTCTTATTTAGTGTTAGGTTCTTAATAAAGAAATGAGTGATTGGAGCCAGACACTGCGGCTTATGCTTTAATCCTAGCTATTCAGGAGGCTGAGATCTGAGGATCAAGGTTCAAAGCCAGCACAGGCACAAAAGGACCTGAGACTGTTATCTCCAATTAACCTCTAGAAAATGGGAAGTGGTGCTTGGCTCTAGGGTAGGGTGGTAGCCTTGAGCTGAAGAGCTCAGGGACAATGCCTAGGCCCAGTTGGGGGGGGAGGGTAGTGGCCTTGAGATGGAGATCTCAGGGACAGCACCCAGGCTGAGTTCAAGCCCTATGACCCACCAAAAGGGAAAAAAAAAAGATGAATAATTGGAAAAGCAGGAGAAAGGTATTAAAAAGAAGGTGGCTAGGGAGGGCAGTTAGCTGGCTTTTCTTTACCTGCTTGCTGGACTGTTAAGTTGAAAGCCCGGAGTTCTGAGAAAGTTTAGTCATGCCCATTGCTCTATTCCTTTGGGGTACCATTGCCAGATATTCGAACATTTTTTTTAGAGCCGTGTGTGTGTGTGTGTGTGTGTGTGTGTGTGTGTGTGTGTGTGTGTAAATATAGCCAAAATTTTCAGGGAGGTATACCAGTTTCCGAGAAGTTGGAGTCTAAGAAAGGGTTCAGTGTGAGTGGAAAGGAATATTTTAAACAAATCTGGTGCTGAGACTTCGGCTATATTCAAAAGAGACTAACAGTATTTAAGAATTAGTGGGAAAGATACCAAGCGGTAGAAAAGCTTTAAGGATGGAAACAGGATGGACTTGTTGATAGAAGGCTAGCCTGTTTTAATAAAGCTAATCTCTTTCTCATTTTCCTTTTTCTTTCCCTCATTTTTCCCTTTACTTAATTATGTGTCTGACATGAAAAGCCTGGCCCTACCTTATAGGCAGCAGTGGCCAAGTAATCGTAACAATGGATTTGAATCCTTTACTATCTGATGAGAGTACAGACCAAATGGAGATTTGTCTCTCAAGAGTCAAAGGTCCTGAGAACCTATAGAAATATAGGTTAAGTGATAAAAGTAAAGCATTATTTGTTCTATTCACTACCTCATTTTCTTTTTGCCTAAACATGTTTCTGCTTATGCTTCACTTTTGTTTCTTTTCTTTTTTTTTTTTTTTTTGCTTTTTTTAGTTGATGCTGGGGTTTGAACATAGAGTCTCACACTTACTAGATAGGTACTCTACCACTTGAGCCATACCGCATCCCATCCCCTCAGACTTCTCTTGCTGTGATGGCTGGGGTTTCTCCCTGAATGTGCAGGGATCATCATTTCCGTTTTCCTCTTGTATACTATTCCATATTCCTGTGTTCCCAGATGGTAGCTACCACATCATCTGGATCCTTTCATCCCTGCTTGATTTTAAAGTTAATAATCTGCTATGAAGAAACCAGAGTAATATTTCTATAGCAATGTTTTGTTTATTTGTTTGTCAGTTCTGGGCTTGGGCTCAAGGCCTGAGCACTGTCCTTGGGTTTTCTCAAAACTAGAGCTGTACCGCTTAAGCCACAGCACCACTTCTGGCTTTTTTCTGTGTAGGTGGTACTGAGGAATAGAACCTGGGTCTTCGTGCATGCTAGGCAAGCACTCTACCACTAGGCCAAACTCCTGGCCCAATATAGCAATGTTTTCATATTTTGCAAACAGTCGCTTTCTGAGTATGCTAGACGAAGCTCTCTCAAATGTCTCTGGAACTGGATTCAGGAAGTCAAGTTGGAGGGAAAAAAAATACCATACGCTTGAAGATATTCCTGGCTCCCTGTAACTTGCAGATACAGAGGTGAAAATGAAAAGAAATAAAAAACCTTTAGAAAAACATAATCGAATTTCCACTAATGTCACCAATCACAGAGTTTGTCAGAAGATTCTTGACATACAATTTACACTCTCTGCGCTTCATTCTGTGGAAAAACCAGGTTTGGTACCCAGATTTATTGGCTTCTTTCATGAAGCCTTTCCAGTTACTTTGCCTAGACATCTGTTCATTTTTTAGAGAACATGAAGAAACACGAGCTTTGTTTTCTATCCGAGATGAACATTTTCTCCTATTAAAAAAGTATTCTCACAGAAAGATAGATATCACAGGTTTTCTCTCGTCTATGAAAATGTTTTCAAACTTTAATAGAAGAATGACCTGACAGAGTGAAATGATTAAGGACTGAGAATGGGGCCTGTAGGAAAAAGAGAGAAAGGAGCGAGAGAGGAGAAGAAAGGTAGACACCGTCAACACACCATGTATGCACATGTAGAAATGCACAGTGAATTCCACTGGATCGAATAATTTCTATTTGTTAATAATTACAACAAATATTACGTTATAAAGAAGTATGTCCTTTGCTTCCACAGTGGTGAATGGTCAGGTCAGTTCTATGAGTCCTCGGGATTGGCTCTGGAGCCACAGGAGCTGAAAACCTCTTAAAAGAGATCAGCCCTAACAACTCCCCCAGAAATTTGTTCTCTCTCAGGTATAGCACTTAACACACACACACACACACACACACACACACACACACACACAACCATCCCCAGTGGTCCGGCCCACAGGCTCAACCCTTAGCCTCAGCTCTGAAAACACAGATCTCTTTTAAAGATCCAGCACTTGACCTTGCCTACCAAGGGGTAGAGAACTGTTCATTCATCATGGAAAATTTTCTAAGGAAAAGGAATGCATTTATCTTAATTCTATCCTGTGTTTACACAATGTTTCTCCTGGGAACTCCTACGGTTAATTGAAAAGAGAGAAAGAGAAAGAAAAGAAAATCTTGAGGATAGTCACTGTGTAGCTCCTCATGTGGAGGCTATGACTAACAAACTAAATCCCCTCAAAAGGATTGAGAGCAAAGTAGGTTCTTATTACCCCCAAGCACAACCCCAGGGTTGTGCTGTCAGGTCAGACTATTTCCTGGATGCACTCTCCTTCCCAGGAGGCCTAGCTGTTCCAGCACACTGACTTTCTTGGGGTTCACATCACTTCTCAGGACTTCAGCAGAACTCTGCTAGATTCAGGTTAGAGACTATGGAACAAAAGGCAAGAGAAAATAGAAATGAGCTCAACAGCAGGATTCTAATTTATTATACATGGCAGAAGTTTGCCAGGGAGAATTTTGAACACTGAATTTATAGCCTGACAAAATGAACATACATGTATTATACAAATGTATGCATCTATATGTATATATGTATGCATATCTATGTTTAAATATATGTGTATATATGTATGTGTGTGTTCTTAAATAGATAAATATTTAGATTAAGACAGGGGAAGAATGAAATAAAAATAAAGATAATTGAATGAAAGAGCTACATATTTGATTCGGTTTTTTGTTTTTGTTTTTGTTTTTTTTTTTTGCCAGTCCTGGACTTGAGCTCAAGGCCTGAGCACTGTCCTTGGACTTTCTCAAGGCTAGAGCTCTACCACTTGAGTCTCAGCACCATTTCTGGCTTTTTTCTATATATGTAGTACCGAGGAATTGAACCTGGGTCTTTGTGCATGCTAGGCAAGTACTCTATCACTAGGCCAAACTCTTGGCCCTTGATTCATGTTTTTTGTTTTGTTTTCATTTGGTTTGTGGGGGCGGGCTTTTATTCTTAAAAAATTTATTAACATTGATTTTTACATCATATTTCAAATGACATGCTTAACAAACAAGTTTTCAAGAAGGGAATCTATATACAATCACTGGCACTTAGATTTTAGAACGTAATTAAAATTAGGTTGAGAGTTGGTGCGTCATAGATATATATTAATCTATGTAATAAAATATTATGTATATAGAGTTTAAATTTTTATGTTTATGTAGTTATGTTTGTATTTCCAATACCATGTCCATAACATTGGATACACAAATATTGAGTCATTGCTCTTGTACTGTTTGGATCTAATAGCCACATATTAAGGATTTGAACTCAGACAATAATAGATGCTGGAGGGGTTGTGGAGAAAAAGAGACCAAGACATGAGAAAGAGTATCAATGTTTGTGAAGTAATGCACCTTCTATCTGGTGAATATAATATAACCCTTCTATTAATTACAATAAAAAATATATGAAAAAAACTTTCAACAAACCCATAAAAAAAAAAAGAAAAAGGAACCCTACTGCACTGCTGGAGGGACTATAAGCAAGTTCAGCCACTCTGGAAAGCAGCGTGGAGGTTTCTTATAAGTACCAAGCACTAACCAATTGCGCCACTAGAGCTCCAGTGTGGAGGTTTCTTAAAGAACTGAAAATAGACCTTCCCTACAATTCTACCATACCACTCCTGGGCATCTATCCTGAACCTCATAACCCAAGATATGATAAGGACACCTGCTCAGCTATGTTCATCTCTGCACTATTCACAATAGCCAAGTGATGGAAACAATCCAGATGCCCTACTGCGGATGAATGGATAGAAAAAAATGGAATTCTACATAGCCAACAGACAAGATAAAATAATGGCATTCGCAGGAAAGTGGATGAAACTAGAGCGAATCATGTTGAGTGAGACAAGACAAGAGCAAAGGAACAAAAGGCGCATGATTCATGTTTTTAAACCTGTCGACAGTCTGAGATGTAGCCCAAAGAGGAATGCTTGCTAATTTTTTTTTAAGATAAACTTTCTGAAAGGATGTTTTTCTCTGGCTTACTGCCTAATGCTGCTGTTTTGGTCTCTATCACTCTCAGTCTCAAGCATCGTAAAACATTCATGTCCTAAAGCTGTGCTGTGGATACTCATGTACAGAATTTTTGGTTTCTTCTTCAGACTCAAAGATCTTATCTTTCTGTGGCCTCCTGTCACTTTCTTATAACACACCCCAGCTTCTTTTCCTTGACCCCTATGTTCACTCTCTCAACTCCACTTTCTTAAACTTCCAATCTCTAGAGTCAGCCCAGGTGGAGATAGGAAAGAGAACTTCCTCACTCAGCTCTCAGCCTTCTCGATTAGGGGATCGAATGACAATCCAAAAGGTCAGCATCTTTTTTAAACAAAGATACATTTTCTCACAATACAGGCCTAGTTATTTAGAATTCTCTGTGTTTGCCTACTATTTACCACAAAGTAAGAATTGGAAAAACAATAATTAAGACCAAATCATTAATTACTTCATGAAAACAGAGCTCACAAGTGACCTGGGTACTGGTATTAGCAGTGCAGTTTTCTATCCCATAGCTTCATTCCTCTTCTCAATGACCTCATTAGGACAGTGTAGAGATATAGTATAGTTCACTGAGATCCCATTTGTGGAAAGGATTTGGTTGCAATGGTTCTGGTAGCATTCCTCTCACTCAAGTGAAACTAACTCTCCTTGGTACAGTGCACAAGCCTTTACTGGATCTGTCTTGTCTTTTTCATCTCATTCTTCTCTCTATCGCTTTCTTTCTCTCTTCACTCATTTTCATACTTTTCCCTAAGGCTTAGTTTCAAAAAAAATTTTAAAAAGCGGGGAGGCCTGGGAGTTTTGCCTAGTGGTAGAGTGCTTGCCTAGCATGCAGGAAGACCTGGGTTCGATTCCTTGGTACCATATTCAGAAAAAGTTGGAAGTGATGCTGTAACTCAAGTGGTAGAGCTTTAGCTTTGAGAAAGCCCAAGGACAGTGCTCAGGCCCTGAGTTCAAGCTCCAGGACTGGCAAAAAATTAAATGAATAAATAAGTTTTAAAAATTTTCCTTTATGTAAATTCAAGAAATTGGTTGATGAGAGAAACAGTAGCTGGGATAGGACTGATTAAAAGAATTTGAAGAACAGAGATATGTATACGAAGATTAGGATAAATACTGAAATAGATTTTCTAATGCAAAAAACTGGTAGACTTCTGATAAGATCAGGTTTTTTTTGAGGGAGAATAGTCTTTATTTATTTTTTCATATATTTTTTATTGTAATTAATAGAAGGGTTACACGATATTTGCCAGATAGATGGTGCATTAATTTTTTAAATGTTTGGATTGGTAAAAATTGCAAGCCTTTTGCGGATGACCAAGAAAAAAGAAAAAGACTAAACAATAAAATCAGGAATAAAAGAAAAGATGTCACTATCAACTTTACATAAAAGAAAGGCATGTCACTATCAACAGAGTTTCACAATCGCTCAATAGCTATGTGCATATGACCATATAGGATGATTCTAAATGAAATGAACTCTAGTATATGAAAACAAAATAAATAAATAAAAGTCTAGAAACACAAACAATATGTCACTTTATGCAAACGTATATTTATGTGTTTATGTATGTTCATATATATTTACATAAACATTTATGTATTTATTTGTATAAATATATACTATGTGCATAATATGTACTGTATGCATAAATAACACAAGCATATATATTTATATACATAAATGAATATGTACAAATGTATATAGAAATATATATTTTAGTAATAGCATATATATCTGAGAATCAAATCTAATTTCTAAACATATAGGAAAATGTATAGAAGGTCATGTGCATATATACATAGCATACTGCTTAAAGCATGGTAGAAGGAAGGGAAAATGGCAGTGGTGTAACTCCTTAGAACAACTAACATTTTATTTAACAAAATGAACACCAGAAAGCTGAAACATGTGCTGTTGGGAAAGGGGATGATTTCAGGGAAGGAAGGCTGACAAATGGAAAGAAAGTGTGAGCCAACACAGTCATAATATTCAATGTATATGTGTGAAAATGGAATCAGGTAATTTGGGGAAGAGATGGGAAGAATGGTGGAAAACAACTAATTCAGAGGCATTCTACTCACAAAATGACATGTTGAAATGAAACCCTTTTATACAACCATTTGAAGATAGTTTTTTTTAAAGTTTCAGAAGCAAAGAGACAGTGATAATAATATCTACAGCAAAATTACTTTTTTTGTGTGTGGGGCAGGGGGCTTGAACTTGACCCGGGCGCTGTCAGCTCAAGGCTACCACCATAGCCTTGGGCCTGAGTGCTGTCCCCGAGCTCTTCAGCTCAAGGCTACCACCCTACCCTCAAGCCAAGCCCCACTTCCCATTTTCTAGAGGTTGATTGGAGATAAGAGTCTGAGGACTTTTTGTGCCTGGGCTGGCTTTGAACCTTGATCCTCAGATCTCAGCCTCCTGAGTAGCTAGGGTTACAGGCATGAGCCACTGGGCCCAGCAACAAAATTGACTTTTAAGCACAGAAAAAGATGCATTGAACTCATAAATTGACATAAATTATTGAATCTGAAAAAAATTAATGGATAGATGGATGACAAGCAATAAATGTAGTAAGCTTAAAACTTAACAATCAAGGAGAATTAACACAAATCCTCCAGCAACTTTTCTGAAAAAAGAGATCAGGAAATACTCTTCAAACTAGTATGTGAGGTAAAAATTACTGGGTCATTATACCCAAAGATAGGACAATAAAATAAAATTACAGACCAAAGCCTTTTATCGCATAAAAATAAAAAATCAACAAAACAGTAGCAATATCTAAAAATAAATATGCACCAAAATCAAGTGGGACTTGTCCTAGAAATAAAAGGTTAGTTTAAAAGTCACTTAATGGAATATGCCATATTACTAAAACAAAGGACAAAGCCATATATTCACACATCAAGTGATATAGGAAAAAAGCTGATAAAATCCTCTACCCTTTCATAATAAAATCATTCAACAAACCAGAACAGGAAAAAATTGTTATCAACCTGATAGAGATCATTTATAGAAATCTAACAATAGAATTTGTGATAAGAGACAAAATAATTTTCTGTAATATCAATATAAAATAAGTATGTCAATTCTTTTTTAATTGTTGGGGTAATGTATAAAGGAGTTACAGTTACATTTGTTACTACCGTGGCTCATGGTAGTAAGTGGGGGAAAACGAAGTAATCTGAATGAGGTTAGAATGTCATTGGCACAATCCTATGAATAAACTGGTAGGAAATGAGTTACAAACTTTAATCTGGTCAGTTGTGTGGTATAATAACTATTTCAGTGTCACCTCATTCAAAAAGAAATATATATATATATATATATATATTATCTGACTAATGTAACTGTAACCCCTCCATATATCATCTTTAAAATAAAAATAAATTAATTCAAAAAAGGATGCTATTTCAATAAAGTCACTTACAATGCATTGTTTAGGACTATCTTTTCTACAGGACTAGATTCAGTCAACTTTTGTTATTGGTAGTGTGGCTTGAACTCTGAGCCTGAGTGCTGTCCCTGAGCTCTTCAGCTCAAGGCTAGTCCTCTACCACTTGAGCCACAGCACCACTTTCAATTTTCTGGTGGTTTACTGGAGATAAGAATCTCACAAATTTTCATGTCCAGACTGGTTTCAAACTTCTATCTTCAGACCTCAGCCTCCTGAGTAGCTGGGATTACAGGCATGAGCTACCAGCATCCAGTTCAGTCATTTTTCTATGGGACAATATTCACTATATATTTTTTTCAAATTATATTTTTTATTGTAATTAATAAAAGGGTTACATGATATTTGCCAGATAGAAGGTGCATTAATTCACATATATTGATACCCTTTCACATGTCTTGGTCCCCATTACCCTCCCCTCCACTCCCCCCACCCCGTCTTGGTTTCCCCCCCTTCCCTATCCAATTTCAAATAACCAAATACAAATAAATCCAATATATCAGATAACAAAGTGAGATACTATTCACTATATTTTCGAGGGAAATATCATTTGTAGTAGTGTTTAGCTTGCTACAAGTTGAATTCTACCTCCATTAAGTTACAAAATAACTGATGATAGAAATTTCATCAAAGGAGAAAATCTCAGTATAACAAATGAACCCCCAGAGATTCAGAGGCCCAACTTGTCACTGAAAAGACAATTACTCTTGCCCATTTCCAAGCTTTGGACAATTTTCCTTGAAAATTCAAGGGTAACCTCTTTGCTCACTCTTCTTAATTTTGTAAGACATATATTGGGTTCCTGTCTGCATTCTGTTCCTCTTTTTCTCTTAATTTGTCTCCTGTTTTCCTCTTGACCCACCCACCCCACCCCTTTTGAGTACACACTTCCTGCCATTTTATTTTGCTGGACTTTGATTTTGGCTTTCTACAGAATTATGGTATTTGAGATCACCCTTGAATCTACCGCGTTTCAGTTAAGACCTTCTTGTTCATTTTGATCCTTTTAAGTTTTCAGATAATGTTGTCCTCTTCCTAGAAACAAAATGTGGATGGGTATAGTTCTCTTAGGCCATCCATAAATAAAAAGCTTAGAAGTATCAGAAAGTTACCTAGCTGTCATATAACAAATGGTTTGTTGAAAACTCTGTAAGTGCCACCTGCCAGAAACTTTGTAGATGACATTTTATTAAATTTGTTGACATTTAATTTAAAAAAGAAAATTCAAGGGAATTCTTACTACAGTACTGAGCGCATTCAATTTTCCTTGCTTGAGGCACTCCTCATGCATATTTTGACATAACTCATTTCTCCTTTTTTGTTGTTGTAATCTGTTCACCAGTCATCCTCTCATATTTCCCTAAAGCAGGTGTATCAGTTATCTAACTGCGGCTTAACAAATGATCCCCAAACGTTATAACATGAAACAATCAATAATGGTTGACTTGAAGATCCAGCTCAAGAATCCAAAATCAGCTTACCTGGGGGTCTTGTTCAGGTTGTTGCTTTATACCGTGGTCAGGATGTTGGCAGGGATTGCAGTCATCTGAAGGTTGGACAGGGGCTGGGAGTCTTTCCTGGACTGCTCCTTTCACAGTGCTGGCAAGAAGTCGCTGTTATGTGCAGTAGGATCTTCTTCATAAACTGCTGGAGTCTTTTCACAACCTGACAGCTAACTTTCCCCAGAGCAAACAAGCTGTGAACATAAGGAAGAAGACACAGTGACTTCATTAGTTGTTCTCCAAAGTCACAACATCACTTCTACCTTATTCTATTGTTTGCAAGTCATAAAGCTCAAGGGAGGGGAATTTGACTCCATTTTTCTGTGGGAAGACCCACTTCAGAGTTCTGTAACACACTCTCCATGCACACATCCTCCCTGATACTGTCTACTCCCTTCTTTGATTTTTATTTTCTTCACATTGTCACTATTGTTGCTATTATTATTGTTGTTTACTAATTGTGCACCACTTACTGCTTTGCTCACTGAATGTAAGACCTAAGAAACCTGTGTTATTGTATTCTTCTACACTGACAGTGCAGCATTTGCAATGATACCAGCATAGAATAAATAGCTCAATCATCATCTTGGTTTCTAATTAAATAAATGTAATGTTATGTTTATGAGGCACAGCCAGGTACTGGTGGCTCACACTTATAACCCTAAGGAGGCTAAGATTTGAGGGCAATGGTTTACCACCAAAAAGCTGGCAGTGAAGCTGTGGTTCAAGTGGTAGAGTGCCAGCTTGAGCAAAAAAAAAAAAAAAAAAAAAAAGCTAAAATGGCATCTGGATTAGGAGTTCAAGCCCCAGCACTCCGATACTGGGACACACACACACACACACACACACACACACACACACACACACACACGGTAGAATTATAAGTTATAGAAATAGAACCAGGCTTGGAAACCAGGTACTCCAATTCCTAACCTAACACATTTCCCCAATTTTTTGTCTTAGTGGAATTCTGACATTTGATTCTATGTCAACAGTTACTTGGGTAGAGAGGGGACCCCCTTCACAGTACTCCATGTTGGGACCTCTTCAACTCTTTCTGTGTCTCAAACAAACCCTGCAGACCATAATTTAGAAAGCTCTCTTTAGAGAATCAGCATGGGGCTCAGTGGGGTAGATAATATCTGGAGCCCCATATTTCCTTCCATAGTTTGCAAAAAGAAGGTTAAACAAAACTGCTGGAGAAACCTGAAGCCAACTACACATATTCCATCTACGTCTAGGAATAAGAGATTTTAAGTGCTATCTTCTTGGTTCACTTTTATTTATTCAGGATTTAGTAGTTCTCCGAAGCCAAATGTTGATGTCCTCGTGGAATAAGGAAATCTTTCTAAGAATAAGGAAATCTGCCTGCAATTAGAAAGCAGACAGTAATGGGAAATGCACAGCATAAGAGACTAGAGCACAGCAAAATTGCTGAAGGTCTCTTTCCCCATACCCATAAAAGAGTAGGGTGATCCTAGGAGGATACAGATAAATAAAGATTCCTATTCGTTAGATTATATAATAAAATTCAAAGATCTCTTGTTATCTCTTGAGTAGTCTCTGCCAGCTTCTTACCAGAAATGCCTATGACATCTTCTTAGCATTAATTTATATTCCTCTCTCTCCCTTCCTAGACTAGTAGATTAGATTCCATAATGGTAAAAAAAAATAAACATTTCTCTATAGTTTTTGCAGAAAAGAGAAAAATGATTGGAGATATTGAAGGCCAACTATAGACTTCCATACCATATGAAGCAAAATGCTACCTGGATGGTGGAGAATGCATGTCCCTGCTCTTCTTTTTCTTTTACAGTGTGGCACCAAGAAGCCTGGCAGCTCCTCCAGCCTAGGGAGGGCAATGTGATTTCAAGGATGGTGCTGAGCTCACTAGAGCTCATAGCAGGTGCACCACCTCATATTTGCATCTCAATAGGGCTTTTCAGTGAAGTCTCTAAATCAACACTGAAGAAGGAGAATCTCTAGCCACAGGGCCACCTCAATGATCCTGGTGTCCTGGTTGCCAGAGAGTGGTGTGGTTGGTAAAGGGACAAGTGTTGACATTTACTAATTTACTGTTACTAATTTGCAGAGGGACCAAATATCTTACATCATTCCATCTATAGGTCTGCCTCTGCAGAGCCACGAAACAATACTTTCAAAACAGCAACAAATATGATGAAAGAAAAGAACAGCCACTCTGTTTAAGCTCTGGCTCCAGGCAACCAACTCCCTTCCATCCTTGAATAAACAGATGGGACACAGGACTGTCTTCCTTAGGGACATCTGGAAAAATCTTTTTTTTTTTTTTTGGCTAAATGATTTGGGTTCTCAGGCTGCCATGTTTCAATCAAAGTCTCTTTTTCACAAAGAAGAGGAAGAGGAGGAACGTTAAAATATATACATATATATATACACACATAGGTAGATGTGTGTATATATATGTATATTTAAATATATATATATATATATATATGAATTCTATATAGCCAGAATTGGGAAAGGACTCAGATGTACTTCAAGGCCTTCCTGTGTTAGAGCAAGTATCAGCACAGAAAGGTTAGGGATACAGTTGTAGCTTCGCAGCTGAAAAATTGACCAGTGATTAGCAGCAGTGATTACAGTTACCCATAAGAATGAAAGAAATATCAGAATGGAAGAAATTTGTGAGACCAATCTCAAAGTGCTGGTTCCAACTGGTGGGTGATGGTATTTAGTGACTATTAAGGAAAGTTGCAATAAAGGCATAGTCCAGGATGCTCATAGTTTTCTAGCTCAGGAGAGACTACAGCTTGGAGTTATTTACTAAGATGAGAGACAATAAAGAAGAATCAGGTCAAATCATGAGACAACAACTTATAGTGTGGCTCAAGCCATAGAAGTGGTCTTGTGGTCTTGAAAAATGAGCTTGTGAAAAACAGATGAGAACACAGAGCACTTAGAGAACACAGGGGCTTGAGAAGCAGGGAGAGTGAGGAGTGGGAGAAAACCTGGAGCCGGGATATGAAAAGCAGGGGCAGGCCACTCCAGCATCAGGAACCCTGAGCCCTCATGTGTTGTTCAGCCAGGCTCTGGAAAGCAGAGAAATTGCCAGTTCATTTGACCTGTTCGCCTGTGTATGAAGTTTGGACTTGAAGTTTCATGATGCAATGCCAGTATTCTTAGGTATTATTCAATATTGATGCCTCTAGAAGTAGCCTCCATTCAGAGATTTCCCACCACTACTTGGTGTCTTATACCAAGGGTCTGGCATGCAGGTGTGTCTCTTCAGGCTGGGTAGAATCCTGATCCAACTCCAGCTTAGCAGACTTTAAGAATCTCGCAGAAAAGAGAAAGAGGAAGGGAGTAGAAGTGAAAAAGTACAGAAGACCAAATAAAAAAGCAGTAAAACAAACATATAAATATCAGTCTCGTATGCCTTCAGAGCGGAGCCTAGATTCTGAGTCCAACAAAACATCATTTACAAATGGTCAGTAGGCTTCTACGACATGTCCCTAGTTCATAAGCAAAAACACATGTTTCCAAGGAAAGATTAAATCTGTGGCTTTCTTAAATCAACAGAAGGTATAATGTGGACAATGGAACCGAGGTCAGGACTTCAAATAAGTCCTGCAAAGCCACAAACTAGGTTAGAAGTGAGGGGAAGTGGAGGTAGGAACACAGTATATAACCAAAAGATATTTGAGTTCTAAACTTGGTTATGCTGACAGGGAGCTGGGTATCTCTGGAATATCTCCCTTCAAGGAATGTTTGCAGTGCAAGAAATATGGTCAAGGCTCTATGAGACCTGCACTAGCAAGTAGGACATCAGCCTTACTGAGGCAAAGCTCCTTAATGACCAAACAAGAAAATGGTAAGGTCGAGAATCAACAGAGAAAGGAAATATTAGAAATCAAAGGAAAGAGGAATTGTTTTTGAGAGATGGATTTTTTTAAGCACAGAGTACATGGAAAACGTTTTAGGAAGAGTGATCGCAAAAGCAAGAGCACAGCACAGAGAAAGGATAAAGACGTGTTAGAGAGCACTGAGCTTTCCTGGTCACCTCAGTGTGGAACCCTGCAGGATGTGAAGGAACTGAGCAATCCCTCTTCATCAGCTTGGGGCTGGGAAGCTATTGGCGGCGCTATTACTTGTGAGATTAAAATGGAACTTTGCCTTCTGAAAATCAAACCATTTTATGTGTTGCTGACCCATTGAAGTGGGAGACACAAGGACCTGAAAGGCCACTCATGGAGCTGCTTGAAACACTTGTCTTCCGTGAGCTCTGTTCCTTCACTCCCATGGGAAGGGAATGAAGGGAGCCAGTATTACCAGACTCTGTGCTGTCTTAACATTCTGTCCCAAGTTTCATTCGATGTAGGCAGGTACAGAACAAACAGGCCTAAGTAACACATTGCTAAAGAAGGATGTCTTGGAAAATTTGGCACTTCTGCTTGGGGTGTGTGTGTGTGTGTGTGTGTGTGTGTGTGTGTGTGTGCGAGAGAGAGAGAGAGAGAGAGAGAGAGAGAGAGAGAGAGAGAGAGAGAGAGAGTAACTCTTAACTTTTCTATCATTTCTTAAACACAGAAGGCATAGCTTACTCATTTTTACCTTCCCTATGTTCAATATCAAGCAGGAGTATAATGTATGTTCCAAAAACAATAAAAAAAAAAGCAAAGCAGAAAAATACTCATGAGTTTCGTTTATCAGGCCTTGATATCAAACATCCAATACCCTCTTCTCTTTGGAAGCAATTTTCCCTGATTTCTTTGATTTTTATACTCCTTGAAGGGCCTTGGCTCTTCCAAATTCTTGATTCCCCAAAGCATTTTAAGAATGAGTAGTCATGCTTAATGCTGCTCACTTTTTGAAATTAAAAGTTGTACCAAGAATGCAGAAAAGCATGTAACTATGCATTGATCTCAAGAATGCCAGGGAATCCTGTCATATTACCCCCATGATTTTCCACTGTGAGTTCCAAGATGTGTTGGGTGATGATGAGTGCACTCCAGCTCAATTCTAGCTCTTCAGGAGGTATGGAAAATGAGACTTCAGTCTGGACCGCAGACCTGTGGACTGCCAAGGACTTTTAAAATGTCCCCACTCTCTAATTCTCCTCCTTAATAAAGGCCTATTCTAATAAAGATAATTCTGATTTCAGCTCAATATCTTCGCAAGACATATTCCCACCACACTCGGCTATAATAGAGTCTCAGGACAGAATGAAGAAGTTACTTCTTGCCCTTTCCTGAAAAAGTTTACTGGACTCTAGCAGTTGTTTGGAGGGAAGAATATTATCCTCAAGCCATCTGGCAAGACAGGGGAAATGTCTTTTCATATTTTACTTTCTTCTGGAATATTAAGCCAAGATAAATTCATGTTTGTCTTATAATGAGGACATGAGTGGTTTCTGAAGGATCTTGCTATAGGGCAGTGGCTGAAGAGAGATTTGAAAAGTAAAATTCTTCTCTGCTCTGCCTCTCATGGGACCTGTCTGCAGCCAAATCTTGTAGTCTGCCTTCTCATATGAAAAAATTAGGGATTAAAAGCCATACATCTCACCTGTAATTAGTAAGGCCGAAGAGAGAAATCATTAAAGTTTGAGCAGCACTGACATGGAAACTATGAACAATTCAGTCCTCTGTAAATGGTTCTTAACTGGGTTTCCCAGGTTCTTTGTTCATTGAACTTAGGGCTCTGTGATCCATCTAAATGACTCTTAAACTAATTTGGTCCAAAAATGCACAACACAGTTCCTTCTTTTTTCTTGCCTTTCTGATGTCAATATTCATACCATATATCCCAGTATATAAGTGCACATAAAATAAAATGGAATCAAGAGAGGTTTCATCCTAGTTAAGACTTGAGTACTCGATCAGAGAGATTAAATATATGAAGTATATTTTAATCTGGATAAACAGTTTTTATATAAGACTACAGAGTAAAATACGGTAGTATGAAAAAGGATCTGGTAAACCTCTGGAGCCTCTTTTCCTGAACAAGTTCACCTCCAGTGAAGAAAGAGCACCCACGGTGGACCATTTACATCTTAACGTGGCTATTCTCTGTCTGGGTTGTGGACAGAAGATGCCATCACCCACAGGCAAAGCCTCCATTCAGAAGATATCACCGCATCATTCTTACACATACTTTTTGTTTGTTTGTTTTGCAGCCTAACTGAAAACTCATTTTGTGATGGAGAAAGAATGGTCAATGAAATGTCCACAAAACTACTAGAAAGGTATACAAAAGATGTGGAGGAAAGAGGAGAGAGTCTTGAAGAAACTTGGCCAGGTCAGAGAGAACCATTACATGGATTTCATCTTTCTATGTATAATTTCAACCAAATGTCTGCTCACTGCTTTATACCCCAAACCTATGTAATGAGATAGGAAAGGCTAATTTAACTTGGACAGATAAACACTGAGGTGTTTCAGCTACATTTCCCATCATAAATTCTTACTGGACTTTCATCCCAGCTAAGCCAAGCCAGATCTATAGAAAGGTCTAGGAGGTCAAAAAACCCATGACTTTGTCTATGATGTTTCCTTTTGTTTTATTTATACCTTCTGTAGAATAGAGACTAAGTCATTCCTCTAGAATTTTCCTGTGTGCAATCATATTACAGCTAAGAACTTAGTAGTAAAGGGTGAGAGAATATGTTCCAGCACCCTAGCAGTCTGGCACTACATTATGGTTCTTCATCCTGAGGGTTGTGGCATGTGACTCTGTTTACCCAGATAGTTTGCTGTTAAAGTAACCCTCATCATTTTTAAGAGAGAATAATCCCTGCATCTCTCAATGTACACACACAGATAAGTACAATTTTACAAAAATGAGATCGGATTACCTTTTATAGTAACAATTATTTTGTTTGAGTGTAAATAGACAGACTGTCACGAAACTAACAAATTCCGAATTATAGAACAACGCATTTCTGCTACATAAGCTATTGTTAAATGCATTGTTTCTGTTTAAAACCTTAAGATTTTCTATGGTTTTTTTTAAGCTCTTATTTATTTTAGACCTTGGTTTTTGAAGACAGAGGAGTCTTTATATTTCACATGGGTTTTTATACTACACTCTTCCAAAATAAAATCAGAACTCACCAGATGCCTTCACTCCGGCTGGTAAACTCTTATGTGGTATTTTCCATGAATAACATGGCAAATGCCCCTTCCACTGGGACATCTATCTAGAAAGGGAGCAGGGACTAGAAGGGTTTCCAGATCTCTGAAGAGAATCCATTTGACTTTCTGCTTCATTCCCAGTCTTACAGCAAAGCAGCTGAAGAACTAGCATTAGCCAGGTTTCTAGAAAATTTGACTTCTTACCACAACCTCCTCTATACCACTGTGACTCTTACTTAAGTGACATTGATTTACTTACATATGTTATTATAAAGTAGCTTTAAAATTGGAATATAAGCAAGTCTAACTCCCATAAAGTTTCTGGGACACATGATTATCAGAGCAGTCTTAAGTTTAAGACACACTGGTAATACAGCTGTTCCAAATAGCACTTAAGCTCCTGTTAACATTTCACCAGGGCCAATAAGATGGGTCAAAGGTCACTGATTAAAATCCTGCTTTTGTCTTCTTTAGCATCCCAAACTCCCTGACCCACCACACTTTCCTACCCTGGTAGATCTTTCTCTTTCATTCCTGCCATTTTATTTCACCATCTTGGTCATTTATTCATCGTTTTTCTCCATTTTTTTCCTCTCAGTGCTCTGGAGCCTCAGCTGCAAGCAACCCCCTCTCCAAGAATGTGCTTGCCTGGCCTTTGTCCTGTCACTCATCAGGGTGTGGAGAGGGGAGCTGGGCAAACAGAATCCAGATGTTCAGCCAACAGAGGAGAGAGGCCCCCTCTGCGTGTAAATAGTCACACTTACATTGGGCTGGGTCCTTGGGAAAAGTGGGACTAGTGCACAGAGGGCAGATTGTTTGAAACCTTGTTACCCTTTTCTCTCTCCTGTCAGTTTCATAAATAAATCAAAATATAAATCACTGGGAAGTAAAATATGTAGCAATGGCATCTCCCCTTCATTAGTGTCCCCAGATATCCTAAAAAGCAGATTTTCTCAACATTGCCTAACTGAGATCCTGGAATAAGGATTGTTTTAAAAATCATTTTCCATCTCAGATCAAAGCTTCTTTGTTAATAATTCCAAGTCTGGCTCATCTGTGTTTGTATGTCTAGGAGATATGGTTTGGGTAGGGTTGAATGGAGGAAAAAAGCAACCACAACAACAAAAAACATCAGTATGCATCAGGTGCTTTAAAAAAAAGTCATTCCAATCAAACAAAAAAATAACAAACAGCAAAGAGATGTCTGTGGACAGTATGCAGGCTGAGACCAGAGCCAGAGTGCTGGGTAGTAACAGAGCTCTGATTGGCTGGACCTGGGCAGAGAATAGGCCTATAGCAAAGGCTCTGAGCTGTCTTCCTGCAGGCGCTGAGCTGTAACAGGCTCCAGCAGGTCCTGCAAAGACAGGCTTTGAATGATCCAGAAGACTTGTTGCTAACAGCGCTGGTGAGTCCTGACAGCCTTTGGGATTATTAGCTCACCACTTAACATTCTAGCCTTAACTGCCTCTGCCTCCCTAAGTCCAGACTGGACTTGTGTCTCACAGATCATAAACTGTTGGGAGACAGGGTCTTATCAACAGACATAATGCAGTTAAAGTCTCTTAAAGAAACTTGATCAGAAGGTCAGGCTCTTAGATACTGATTCTATACTGGACATTAATTAGTGTATACATCTACTAACAGAGGGCTTACTATCTGCTAGATGCTTGGTACACATGCTGCAGTAAGAATTCATAATTCTTCAGGACAGCCCAAGGAGAAAGAAACCATTGTGGCCCTCATAGCCAGACAAGGGGCTGTGTCAAAGTGAGGCTCAGGGACACATAATCTGTCATTGTGTGGGCACATGCAGGGCTCAGATGTCTACTGGTTGACAGCATTTCAGTCAGCTGGAAGGCCAGGCTATGTCACAGGTAACATCTTCCAGTCAATTCTGCCCCGAAATAGGAGTATTAGGTGAACCTTTTAGTTCCTATCACTAAAAAGGAAACATAAGGAGACAACAAATTTTTGTAGCTAAGAACTTGTTTTCTGTGAGGAATTAAGAAATATGATTTATTCACAAATTGAATACAGCATCTAAAAGCACTTAAAATGAACTAGGTCTACCTATATCAAAAGAAGAAATCTCAAAAAACATCTATCTATCTATCTATATTTTTTTTTTAAAGTTTGTGGGGCTGGGAGTTTGGCCTAGTGGTAGAGTGCTTGCCTAACATGCACGGAGACCCAGGTTCGATTCCTCGGTACCACATGCATAGATTAAATAAGGTAGGATAATATGTTGATTGTGCTATTCTCTTGACTTCTCCAAGTTAATTTAAAAGAACTCTATAAACATCTTTCCTGGGAGTACATTCTTTATTATGCCACCCTGTTCGCATGGTGGTAGAGCTGTCCCCCAAATGCTTCTTCTCTTAGCAATGACCTGTAGGACCTGGAGAAACAGGAAGTAATAAAGATATCTGAGCTACTTTAAATCAAAAGAAAGCAGGAGCGGTAGGACCTTACACTTCGGAAAGAAAAGAAACTTGGAGACATATTGGAGTTGTTATTCCTGTGCCTTCCAGGCTCCATTTCCCTCCATTCTTTTCCTTTCTTAGCCAGAAAACTATTATGTAGTTCCATTCTATACTGGGCTCTCAATCAGCCTCAAGGGTCTACTCATTTGAATACTAATTGCTATCATTTTTAAATATTCCAAAAGTCATGCCACTTACCTGTGAAAATAAGATCTCATTCTTCACACCTTATTTGTCTTTGTCAAATATCTAATATTAAGTATTCAACTTGTTCTAATGCCCTAACATAGAATTAAACTTGTTTGTATTTCCTCCCTTCTGGGCATAATGGAAATGTGTGTGTCAATATGGAAGGAAGCTGGGAATGTTTATGAGAGTTGACCAGTAGCACTCTTCCCAGCCAGAGCTTGGAGGAGACTGTAAGCCTAAAAGCCCACACAAAGCCAAGATCAATATAATCCTTGGGGAAGCTTACCAGTAAGACAACAAAGTGACTTGGAAGGCAAGCCTTCACATCATTTCTACTCCATAGCCTGTTAATGGTGGCAATGAACCCAGAGAGTCATAAGGGCTCCAGAGAAGGACCAGGGAGGAGTAGACAGGATCCTTGATTGTTACACATTGTCCCCAGTGGCAGTTGTAGAGCAGGGGTCACCGATGAGCAGGAGGGAGCATACACACTGGCTCAGGGACCCTCTTTTCCTTCCATCACAAAATACTTTATCCCCCTTAACCTACAGGTATCATCTGGCAAGGATCAAGGGAAAGAAAGAACTTTCAAACTACGCTGAATCTCTCGACAGCATTCTTACTGAACTAGAGACTGAGATCTCATGTCCTGAACAGGCTATTACTCAACCAGCCAGTGCTGTTGGAGTTCATATTAATATTAGACCAATCATAGGGGAAAAAATCAGAAGCCACATTTTCTTTGTGCGTCTGACTGCAGAGTGTGTCTCTCTGTGAGCCTGTGAACACAGTTCAGTTCTGGACTGGACTGCGTGAATGTGTCCTTGTCATATGATGCTCATCAGAGTTATAACTGAAGGAAATACAAAGAAGAGAGAACTTTCTAGGGAATAAAACTCTCCATGTCCATTCCACCACCTTCTGAAATGCCTAGTTCTTCAGTATTATGGCTTAAAAATCTATAGTGCAGGATAGGGAGTGTAATTTTGAAATAGGAGTATGTGGAAAATAGAAAGATTTCTTTAATATGCAAATACACAAAGAGAATCATGTGTTCTGACTAAACCATGGTACAAAACTTGGATTATAGGATCACCAAGAACCTGAGTCCACAAATTGAGTTGGGTACTTAATGAACTTAGCATCCACCATTCCTGGCTGACCAGGTGGCCCTGTAATTCTTTGCTGCAGTAAAATATAAATGAAGGCCTAAAAATAAGGCCCTTGCTTACAGCCAACTAGGAAGGCCTTCTCCGGTGAGCTGTCCATTGTAAATAAAGCAAGCAATCTAGATGAAGTACACATCGCATATTAGAGCAGTCTTGCTCAAGATGAGGGTAGTGGTAATGTCGTGGGCAGGGGAGGTGGGAGACTCCATTCAGTCCTGCCCCCTTCTCTGATCTGGGCAGTATTAGCTGCACTTCCCTTTTTCCTCTGACCTGCAAGCTGTCCTAAATTGAACTCTGCTCAGCTCCATCCCGGGCTCCCAGCTGCCTGCAGTGTGACCCTGTCCCTCATTGGCTAGGCCTTTCCTTCCTTATTTGGTTTCAATTACTTCTTTGAACTTTGGTCTCATTATTTTTGGACAGTCTTTTGGTCTGGAAGATTTTCTTTCCACCGGTTCCTTCTGTTCTCCTTCCTTTTTGCTCTCTTGGATGCAAGGCCCAAGGCCTCTTTTAACAGTTTCTTTGGGGTGGATTTTATTACCTTCAGGAATCTAATCTGAGGAGGGAGAGCATTGTCATCTTCCCTGCCCCCCCCCACTCCCTGCCTGGATTCTTGCCCCATTTGGTTGTTATGAGAGCCACAGTTTAAAGGGCTGAGAGAACGCAGCACATGGCCAGTTCACCAGATGCCTTTTCCAAAATGATATGAGAAACAAAGGCCAACTGTCATCATAAACTGCCATAACCCATTCCTCTCTCTTAGGGACAGAACTCCTTTCTCTGAGGCTATCCTTTGAAGTACAGGGCTACTGACTGATCCGCTGGCACTATTTTTCTTTTTCTCTCCAGTGGCAGCAAGAGTTTGATTTGGTAGTTGATTTGTTTGGGATGCCTTCGGATGGAAGTAACAGAACTGTACATCTCAACTGACTGGAACAATGACAGCATTTTTATCTCACATAATAAAAGTTCTGAGATAGAGCAGTACCAGGACTGATTAACTCAGAGCTAGCTGACAGCAACAAGGCCCGTGTTCTTTCCATCTGCTCTATCACCCACTGCACGGCCTCATCCTTGGACTAGCTTAGCCTATTGTTATTGGGTGGCTACCAATGTCTTACTCATTGGTAGGTGTCTAATGGTATGTGTCCAGTGGCTCCCCTTCCATCCAGATTCACATGTTGAAACCTCACTGTGATGATACTAAGAAATGAGGCCTTAGAGAAGTGATTATGTCATGAAAGCAGAGTCCTTGTAAAAGAAATCCCGAGTGCTGCCTTATACCTTCTATTGAGAAGGTACCATCTGTAATCCAGAAGGCCAGTCCTCATCGGATTCGGAATTACTAATATCTTGATCTTGGATGTCTCAGTCTATCAACTGTGAGAAATCAAATTTAGTTAGTAAGCTACTTCCCTTTGTGTTATTTTTATGATTACAGCCAAATGGGGGAAGATCTGCTCCCAACATATGACCGTGTTCATACATCTCAGTGTTAGCCTGCCTTCCACAGAACCCTCCTCCTGAGACCACATCTTATTGGCCAAACTACAGGACCTGCCTCTGCCAAATCCAGTGACTAGTAAGAATAGAAGCTCCATTGTTGATGTAGACCCACCATGAATGCTCTTGTGGGGTTAAAGAAGGGGCTACATCCTGCTGAAGCCCACAGTTTCACAGAGGAAGGCAGATGCCAGAACTTTCTTCATAGATTGCTAAAAATGGAGGAAAGGTCGGGGAGGGGGGAGTGGGATTCGTGGGCAGACTCCAAGAGTTTTGTCACTGTCTCCATTTTCACTTCATGAAAAGGCTGAAGGACCAGCTATATTTGCTACCAAAAGGAAAACATCCAGAATGGTAAACCTGATAATTCCTAATTCTGATGTCTCTGTTTCTGTTGGGGGGTGGGCAGAACAGTGTAGCAATCCCACCGTTAGCTCTAGAGTTAGTCTATTCCTGAATTTAAGACCTTGCTCTAACATTTACCAGTTGTGAACTTTTGCAATTTATTTTTGTCTTTCTGGACCCTTGTTCTCTCATTCAAAATAGAAAAAGGTATTAGCAACCACTCACATAGGGATTCTATATAACAAACCTTTCCATCTGTTAATACATGTATTCTGCACAACACTGAAGTCACTTAGATATCATTATCACCTCCATGTTTAAATAAGGCACAGAGAAGTTAAGTGAGCTTCCACAATCACATAGCCATCAAGGGACAAAGCAGTGATCTAAACTACAAACTCCATGCATTCCTTTTCTCATCCCAGTAACCAAATAAATTTAAAGGAAGAAAGATTTTTGTGGCAAGTACTTCCAGGGGCTTTAGTCCCTAATCTGTGGCTCTGTTGACTTGGGGCCCATGATGAGGTAAAGCTCATAGAAGTGGGACCAGGTGATGGAGGAACCTTGATTACCTCATGGCAGGCTGGAAGCAGCCAAGGGGAATGTGGGAAGGATGAGGGAGCAGTGACCCACTTCCTCCAGCACGGCACTGTCCTAAAGTTCCCCAGTCCTCCTAAAACAGGCCCACCAGCTGCAGACCAAGCCTTTAACCCATCAATTTGTGAGGGATGTTACATATTCAAACCATCTCAACCCATGACCCAGTAACTGCCTCTTAATGAAAAAGTAAGTCAAGACCAGGCACAGTGCTTCACACCTGCAACAGGAATCTGGAGGATTTTCACTCCAAGCAGGTCTTAGAAAAAACGCAATGAGACACTCATCTCAATGAACAAGCCAGGTATAGTGGTTCAAGTAACCCTCAAGTAGGAGGATCATCATCCAAAGTCAGTCCAAGGAAGGAAAATAACATCCCCAAGACTTACATGAGAAATAACTATGGCTAACACCATGGCTCAAATAGTAGGAAATCTGCCTACCAAGTACAAATCCCAGTATGAATCCCAATACCAGAGAAAGAAAGAAAAAAGAAAGGAGAGACAGAGAAATGGAGAGACAGGGAGGGAGAGAGAGGGGGGGGTGGGGGGGAGAGGGAGAGGGAGAGGGAAGAAAAGGGAAGGGAAGGAGGGAAAGAAAGAAGGGAGGGAGGGAAAGAAGGATGAGGGAGGGAGGAAAAGAAAAGAAATAGAAGTCAGTAAGGCTAGTGCTGTGGAGGTAAGATAATTTAAGTAAGATTTGTGAGAGTGGTTTTCACATAACAAATACTTAATAAATACTAGGTAAAAATTGTGCTATCACTTCAAGTGTGTGAGGGAGCCTGGGAATTAAATAGTCTTTACTGCTTCACTTTAAGACAAACCTGTCTTTGTGCCCATCTTGCTCTAAAAGTTAAACCCTGGTTGCCTTATAACTTGTTCTTTTGCTTTCCTAACTTTCAGTAGACCTGGGCAGAACCTCTATGAGCATGCAGAATATGTGATTCACATCTCCCTTTCAAGTAGGAAGTCTCCCTTGCCATAAATCCATACTAGTTTTAATCATATTTTAGCTGCCAGATATTTTGCTTTTTATTTTCTTCTCTTGAAAATGCAATGAGAAGGCTCAGATTTTAGGATCACAGTTTGAAGTCACCCTGATCAGCAAAGTCTTGTAAGACTTTTATTTCCAATTTGCCACCAAAACCATGGAAGTATAGTTGTGGCTCAAATGGCAGAGTGCTAGCAATGAGTGAAAAGCCAAGCCAGATCATGAGGCTGTGCGTTCAAGGCCCAATACTGGCACTAAATAAATAAATTTTGAATAAAGTAAAAATCAAATATGCCTAAAATCCTAGCTACTCAAAAGGCTGAGATCTAGAAAATTATGTTTGAAGCCAGCCTGAGCAGAAAAGAGAAACTATCTCCAATTAACCAGAAGAAATCTGGGCCAGAAACATGGGATTTTTGGTTTTTGTTTTGGTTTTTTTTTTGTACACTCTCTCCTAAATATATATCTCCCTCCTGAACAGATTTTGGTGTTCATACAAGTGTGTGTGTGTGTGTGTGTGTGTGTGTGTGTGTGTGTGTGAGTGTGTTTCAGAACTTTAATGATAAATCAGAGAGTCTAGTATAGGTAAGATTCTGTTACTTCTTTTTAAGTCAGTATTTATTCACATTTATTTGATGCCTCCTTTTTTATTTTCTGTTTTGAATTCTTACATTTTCCTCGTTTCCTGCCTTGGATTGAATCACCAATGGCTCAGCTCTTCTCCCCACTAGCCCACTGCTTCCCCCCACGGCTTATACCTTAGAAGTAAAATTGCTTTTGCTCTATTTTAATGGCTACACACATAATTTTTAAGTATGTACAAATCCAAGAAGGTTTTGCTAAGCCCTAAATGTATTCATTATCCCCAGCATCTTTGGGAACCAGATGAGGCTCCTCGAAAGTGTTTTATCACTACATTGAGCAGCCCTGGCCACAAACATCCTTTGATGCTGTTTAGATTTTTAGCTACAACCATTTTTGAACACATTTTATTTGATTAGCACAGTTCGCTGAAATCATTTGCAACTGTTTCTCTTTTTCCAATTGTTGTTTGTAATTTCATTTTTTCTCCTTTTAGCACAATACAAGAGCCCAGCAATATTAAATATCTTTAGTTTTTATGTAACTGAATGTGTCCTTAATTTGCTTTCACTACTGAATAGAAATTTAGCTAGGTATAAAATTCCAGCTGACTATATTTTTCCACAATGATATGAAGATATGAACTCATTGTATTTGAAGGTCTGCTGGGAATAAAGATAATCCTTTAGTCAATGTAATTGTTATTTTTGGTGGGTAAGCTTTTCTTTTGATAGCTTTTTTCTTCCCCTAGTACCGGGCTTTGAATTCAAGGTCTCAGATTTGCACAACTTGCTTGGCTAGTGTTCTGCTACTTGCGTCACATTTCCATCCTTGCTTTTTGCTGATTATTTTAGGTATGCCGTCTTTTCTGCCTGAGCTTGCCTCAAACCATAATCCTTCAGCTCCCAGACTCCTGAGTAGCTCCTTCTCAAAGCTTTAAATATGCTTTTACTATTTCTTGTCTACAAATCACTATATCATAAATATATCTATGCCAATTATTTTTCTATTTGTACTTGGGATGAACATTCATCCTAAGTATTCATGATTCTCATTCTGGAAACTTGCCATTCTCTGTATCTCTGTATTCCAGAAATAAATGAGATGTGTATTGGAGCTTCTCAATCCACTTTCCATTCCAGGTTTGAATGTGTCCATATGCGAGGATGTAAGTGTCATTTCTCTTTCTGTTCGTATTCTGATTATATTACTGGGTTCTCTATTTTCCCATTGTAGCAGGATCCTCTGGAGAAATAGAATCAATAAGATGCCCACATACATAGAAAAGGATATAAGAAGGAATTGTTTTGTGCAATTATGGAGGCTGTCAATTCTAAATCTCTCATGTGGATTAGGGGGCCCAAGAGAACTAAGGATACAGTCCTTACCAAGCACCTGCTTGCTCAAGGGGCTCTTTTCCTCAAGTGTCCACCCTCCTTCTTTCTCACAGTTCTTCTGTAAGAGGATCATAAGGCAAAATAAGAAGAAACCAGGACTCAAAAACGAGGAATCCGTGTGTGACGGCCATGACTTCTAATTTGTGCTCAGAAACAATAGGTCACTAAACTTGTTAAAGTTACTCCTCAGAGTAGAAGGAAAGCACTGAAGTCATGGAAGGAAAGGGATTTTCCAAGCCAAGACACAGATAATTCCTCAAATGTATCTGTCTTTAGAAATAAATGAATCTCAGTCTTCCATCCTTACTCTCTCTTGTCCTGTCACATGATCCCTTCACTATCCCACACCACTTCCTTTCTTCTTCCATTTTTGGCATCCAGTTTGCAGCCCTGAACTCTTGGAGCTGGCAGCATCCTGTCAAGGGGAGGAGGTAGCACTGACCACCACGCAGTGAGGTGAAGGAGAAAGTAAATAAATAGAAGAGGAAGGAATAGTACTCAAGAGGGAACAGGCAGGTGGAGTTGAAAGCCTTTGTAGAATTTTTTTTTTCCCAAATTAAAGTGATGTGTTCTCTGCCAGAAATTCTGGGCCCTGATACAGCAATAAGTCAAATACCAGCATTCATCTTCTTACAAATAGGAACCACTTCCCTACATTGGAACCCAGACAGAAGCAATTGAGCGGCTCAGTGGAAAAAGCTGAGTATGGCTGGGCCGTGCCACACAGGCCTTTGCCTCTAGATCCCCTTGACTTCCCTCCCAAGGAGTGCTTGACAAATATGCAAGGCTTGAACCTGTCCAAGGAATGCAGCTGTCCCAGCCATTCATTACCAAGGCTCAAACCACCACCAGGGCAGGAAAAGCAGACAGAACTGGGTAAGATCCATCTCCTGCGAGGTTTGGAAACAGGAGATACCCCTGGCTGGGCAAGAGGAATTGATGTGGTCTGGCCTAGGGTAAGGAAATGGACAGAATGACTGACCATCACAGCCCTCAGCCAGCTCAGTGAGTCTATGAAAAGGGATGCTTGATTGATTCCCAGGCTCTAAACAAAGCAAGTCTGACACATTCCTAGATAGTTGCCAGGAGTGTCAATGGTGGGTAAAACGAAGACCCAAAAGCCAACATTTGGGATTTCTGAGCCATTTCCTCCACTACCTTTGTGTGTTTTCCTTTGGCTCTGCATGCTGATTCCTCTTCTCTAATAAATTCTTAAGACCCCTGAAGACAGAGGCTCTTTCCCTTCATCCCTCTTCCTACTATCCTCTGTTCATTCTGCTGGGGTGTAATAAAAAGAACTTCCAGCTGAGTCAAGATTGTTTCTGTGAGTTCCATCTTGTCAAGCGCAGGGCTGTGGGAGGATAAGCAGATGCCAGGGAGATGAGTATCTCAATAAGGAATAATCTTGAAATCAACAATGAATAATCATGGAATCCTGATAACTTATTTCCTTATGGTTTTCCTATTTACACTCTGAGGTTCACCAAAGAGAAAGGGAACTATTTATGAAAAATATAGACAAATTGCTGTTCCCTCCTCCCCCCAACTCCAGATGCAGAGACAGGAATCTCTTACCTGGAAGAAAAAAAATTTTAGAACAGGGACTTGCAATCTGATTGCTACTTGTTCTAGACACATTGGGAACTTGAAGATGTGTTTGTGTGTAATCAGACAGAGGTGTGATATTGGAGGACAGGAAGGGATTAATCAAATGGGGAAAATCTTGTTTATTCTATTGTAATCTTCTTTATTTTGATCATTTTCTAAAATTTCTTTTCTAGCAAGTTCATACTAAATATATAAAATGCTCCTGTTCTTTGTATGTTGATTTGTATCCTGCAATTTCATACAATGACATCCACCTGCAATCCTAACTACCGAGGCAGCTAAGATCTGGAAGACCAAGGTTCAAAACCAACCCAAGAAAAAGTTCTTTAGATTCTATCTCCAAACTAAATAGCAAAAATCAGGAATGGAGGTGTGGCTGAGGTAGTAAGAGTGCCAGCAGAGCACTCTACTAGCTGAGCAAGTGCCAGGCATTGAGTTCAAACTGCAATTCTGCTGAGAGGGAGAGGGGGAAGAGATTGGGGGGGGAGAGAGAGAGGTGAAAAGGAGAACAGAAAATGAGAGGAAATGGAAAAGAGAAAGAAAAAAGAAGAGAGGAGAGAAAAAATGAATGAAATGCTGTCATTTGCAGTAACGCGAATATATTAACTGAAATAAACCAACACAGAAGGAGGAATACCACATGCTCTCACTTATTTGTGAGACACTAGTACATCAGCCTTGTAAAAAAAAAGTGCATAATAGACCAGAAAAGAAAGAAGGGAAGCAGGACAGAAAGTAGTTCAATACAGGGAACCAAAATACAAGACAAGCAAAGAAATTGCTCCTGATTCTTCAGCATGGAAATATAACTATAGGTTAAATCAATCTTCAGTATTTTTGAAATGAATAGAAAAGAAAAATAAATTGAAATTCCCAACATCTAAACTTATTAATATCTGAAGAAATGGAAATATTTTTTACCTTGACTTATTTCATATTATATGCAGTTTCTAAGTGACCATAATGTACCACATAAAGATATCTAAATATTCTGTCTCATTAAAACATAGAAATAATCAATTACTAATAATCAAGTGAAGCATAGAGTTCTAGTACAATGTGTTAGGCAAGTATCTAGCTGTAACAGAAAAGATAATAAATAGTAGCTCAAAGAAAAAGAAGGTTATTTTCTCTTCCAACAATGAACAGTCAGATCCTACTCAGTGCAGTGGCTTCTGCTTGTCTAACTTTCTAAGATCTGGAGAATCATGATTCAAATCCAGTCCAGGCAGAAAAGTCTGCAAATCTCCCATCTCTGTCCCTATTTAACCAGCAAAAAGATGGACTTGAGTCACAATTCAAATGATACAGTGCCAGTAGTGAGTAAGCAGGGCTCTGAGTTCAAGCTGATGTTTTAGAAGAAAAGAAACCGGATTGCTTTAAGTGAGGGGGTCTATGCTGAGAATGAAAGAAGGAAAGATTAAAAGTGATAAATCATGAGCAAAGACACTTAAGAGATTAAAGAAAAACAAATAATGATGCCTTCTCAGAAATTTCTTGCTCAAGTGGGAGAGTAAGAGCCAAGAAGACAGGAGTGACTATCAGAACTGCATGGTTTCCACATTGTATGCTGAGCATGGCTTGCATGTAGTCTTGAGCTGGTCTGTTGGATAGAGTGAGGAAAAGGAAACTGTTGGTTACGCATTCAGAGCTTGACCCTTTCTTAGAACCTCTCAGAGGATACTCTATTTCTTTTTGTCTCACCCAATAAATCTCAACTAGATTGTTAATGGGAAAGAGTCTGAAGGAGAGAGAAGAGAACAGCACATCCTCTTGGATCAAGTTTCCTGAAGAGAGGGTAACCAGGTAGCAGCTGGGAGAGCTGGGAAGGAAAGGAGGCTGGCCCCCCATCAAATGTGTAACCTCAGTGCAGGGAAGCCTGCAAGGGATCTGCAAGCAAGAGTGAGAGGCAATAAAATCTACCCCATTGTACACCAGGGACTCCATATACACTCAGAGCCTGCTTCTTCCCTGCCAAGAGTCTGTCTGTGGCTGGAGATCACTCTTGTTCTAATTGTCTGATAGGGGTCATGGCTATTTCTTTTCTGAAAGCCTTTCTGCTTTCATCTCTTAGGATAGTAACTATAACTCTCCTTATCACTTGAATGCCACTAAGATGTCTCTCAAAAAGATCATCTTCCTTTCACCATTGCAGAGTCCCCAGAATATCAGTACATAAATTACAAATTCACACAAACCCTTGGCCTGCAAGAATCAGCTCGACCAAGCCAGACTCCACTCTCACTCTCATTGATTGTAAGAATGGAGCCTAGTGCCAGTATGTGTCTAAGACCTTATTTATTGAGGGTTGAATTTCAGTAGCAGTGTTTGAGCACCTATATGGCCTTCCATCATGACACTGAAAATCATCTCTCCCTCTCAATTACCAATCAGCCTGCCAAACACTAGATACGTTGCCTCTTTCCTGTCTCAGGCCAAGGGACTAAGCTCTGGTTCTCTCCAGACTGGCAGAATTATTGAGTTTCGCAGGGTCCCACAGCAAGCAACCCAGTATGTCCACCTTCAAGACCTGTGCTCTCACCTATATTACTAAAGACAAACACACTTCCTTTTTTGGTGTTAAAAAAAATTCTGAGGTAAATTAGAGAGATTCCTATCCCCTTGGGACACTAAACAGGAACTAAGTATTAATCCAGTATTAGAAAATGATAACCCTCTATCACAAGTGTTTTCTGAATGCTTGTTCTTTCTTTAAATACGCTAAGTTGTTGGAGGGAGGTAATTTCACTCCCTAGTTGGAAGCTGTTAAACTTTTCCCTGGTGCCCTAGCAGCCCTAGCCAACTTCCTTCATGCTAGTACTACTTGGTTTGAACACTCCACAGATGCTCTGAGGAAGCTACCACTGCAACCATAGCTTCTCGCTGCCATAAAGAACAACTCTGGCTCCACAAGGCACTGTCTAAGGATTTTTGTCATCACAAGACTTGGTGAGCTCCAAAATGACCATCTAGCCATTTTCCCCCAGACAAGAGAATAATATTTTCCCCTGGTACACAAACAGAAGGCTTAGGATTGCTACGAACAATTCTTTATTTGAATGAGAGAGTGATACTATGATTGATACAAGCAGGGTCCTTTACTGGCATGTGGTCTTGTCCTGTGATAGGTGCAAACATTTTTGCCATGTCCATTTTCTGATTTTGTAAGAAGACTGTAATGCCAGAAAATACAGTTCTTCCTGTAATGCTAACCTTAAGTTACAATATTAGGACAAACTGTAGATCCTTCTCTCGGTGGTCTTTTCTTGCCTACTTTTGATTTTTGTCAGGAGTGTGGGCTAAGCTGGTAACA
Organism: Megascapheus bottae; assembly: GCF_031878675.1. Classification (NCBI taxonomy): domain Eukaryota; kingdom Metazoa; phylum Chordata; class Mammalia; order Rodentia; family Geomyidae; genus Megascapheus; species Megascapheus bottae. The sequence continues at coordinate 23,499,981 of NC_143529.1, forward strand.
CAAAGAGAAGAACAGAGGATAACAGTGCTGTCGACTAAGCAAGAGGCATTGCAAGGCTGTGGCAGTGACTGTGGTGGTAACAGTGAGAGGCAGCTAGAGTTTCAGAGAGTGGCTGGAGCAGAAATGATGACAAGGAGCACAAGTAACAGAGACAAGAGTGTGAAGAACTGTAACACATGTCATTGTTGAAGGCTGAGATTCCCAAAACCCTAGACCTGAGAGCTGTCACACTTGTGACTTTCCAGGGATGTCCCAGCACTCTAGGCCAGAACTTGAAGAGCTATAACCCCACAAGATGCAGCTCACTCGCATCTGCTGCACCACTCACCAGCTACTGGAAGGTGAGAAATGCAAAAGCTGCCAAGTGTGGGCAGACAGTATGGAGCAGGGACATACAGATGCCATTAGCCTCCACATGGAAGCCATTATAGCCCAGGGCTCTAAGTCTCTGGCTTCTAAAGCCTGGAGCATGGCTGCTAGTTCTCCAGGATAGAAGATATAACACCTCCAGGTCTGTCAGACTCACCCCTAGGCCTTGGGCACTTAAAATCTCAGGACTGCCCCCTCTTTCTGCCACTTGTCAACTCTTTTGGTCAAGGCTTATTTGTGAGGCAGAAAGGGGGCTAGGGGAGGAGAAAACTGAGACTGCTAGTTAGCCAGCGACAAGTCAACTTAGGAGGAAGCCAGATCCAGGCAAAGAATCATTATCACCCCACGGGAGTGCTCCCGTTCTCCCTTTTCCTCATGGAAACAAAGTGAATTTGAGGTGAAACATCTCTGTTGTTTTGAATAGATTTTTTTTTTCTCTTTAGTTCTTCTCTCTTGATCTGTTTCTCTCTCATTCTCACTCTCTCTTTCTCTCTCCCATGGAGGAAAGCTTGCCACATCCACCTCACTTCGTCCATCTCCTCAAAGTCAATCTGGGTCCAGACTCCTTAAGGGACATTATCTAGTTTACAGACTATATGAGATGATTTTTGTCTTCAGCTACCATGTGTGTACGCTGAGCTAAAATCATTCGATGCTGTTTGTCCATTGCTTTTAACTAATGACTACCTATTGAGAGTGAAGTACACATTTAGCATTCTGCTACTTGATTAGTAAGATGTGTACAGGCCTTTAAGAGCTTCTTTTCCAGAATCTCTTGGCTTTTTGGCTAAGATCAAATATAGAATCCTTTCCAATGTTGGCAGACAACCAAGGAATAAATCAATAAACAAGGCTATCACAAGTTGTGATAAGTACCTAAAACATCAATAACTAGGGTGCCATGAGAATGGGAAGAGAGTCACCCAACGCCATGAAACATTAAAAGGTTCTTTCCATAAAGAAGGCATTTACATTGAGATGCTGAAAATGAGGTAACTACAGGAAGAAATGAACGAAGGGGCTTTTCAGCGGAACATATGGCCACATCTTCAAGAGAAAAATAAAGGAGATTAGTGTTGTCTAAGGACTACAGCACATCATCTTTAATACTACATTTGACGGAATATAGAGCATCTTGTACTTGACAAATGACATTAAAAAAAAAAAGATATCAAAAGGGGAGGGGGAAGGCAGGCTGGGTAAGCCAGGCAGCCTGGTGAGACAACCTCAATTTTCTTTTCAAGGTACATTGGAATATCAGCACTGAAGAGGCATTGAAGGGTGTGGGTCCTGTGATCAAATCCCCAGGGCCATCTTTGAGTGATTCAGGGAGTGATGACAGCACTATTTCTCAGCCTCCATTTTCAACTTCCAGTCCCCTTCCCGTAACTAAAGGGAGTGACAATCATGCTTAATTGTTTCCGACTCCTCACTCTGCTCTGATGGGGGCAATAATAAAAGAAATCACTCAAGTCAGTCCATTTGGCAACCTTTGAACAACTGGAAATTTTGATCAATAGTAAATAGTCACAAAAGGAAATAAGACTGTTGAAATACTGTGTGAAGTTTTGGGGAACCAGATTCTCCTTGTCCACTACAACTGTGAATAACCCCAATATTTGATTGTAGCGCACAAGCTTTCTTAGATCAGAGGCTGATTGCCAGATGTCTAAACTCTGTGTGGGTCCAAAAAGGAACAGCTAATCATAGCCCAGAGGGGCTGGAATTGGAGACTCACCGTGTATCCAGATATACCAAGGGCAGCTTCCTCTTGTCTCTCTACAGAGGATCCTCTCCAAGTGCCTACACCACATGCCGAGAGAAGAACAAACAGCAAGTCCATCCAGGTGCATAATTACAGTTTCAAGCAATAATTTAAACAATACCTTTCAATAAGACCTTCCGATTCCCAGCCTTCTATTTGTCTTCCACCCTTTCCTTTCCAAATATGAAGATAGCTTACTGTGTCTTCAAAACATGGTGCCCCATTATCAATGCTATAGAGAAGAACAACTTAGAAAAGTGATTCTATCCTAACCATTCTCCTGATACTGGCTATTGAAGGCCTTGGGTCTGGCACGATTTGTAATCTCATCTCTCTTTCGGTTTGACAACAGCCTAGTAACCTTTCTATAGCCTTGCCTGGCTACCATGGTCATTGTGGATGGTGCTCTCAACCACCAAACTCTTTGTAGGGTTCTAGTCCATGTGATCCATTTCATGGCTACCGAGCTAATTCCTGATGAGCCTTTTAGCCAAGCTCTCATCCCTACCTCTCTATCACACCCATGCTGCACGGGATAGGACAGTATGAGAGAACAAAATTCAGGCCTTCCCTCTTCTAAGTCATGAGAAGCAGCTATCAGGTTTTCCTAGATGTGCCCACCACAAGACTGATATTCTCAGGCAAGCCCCTCCAAACAGTGGGGAGATATTTCCCAGCATTCACCCCCTAACTACATATTTTGGATTTAAGTGCTTATTCCCCCATACCAGCCCATTTCCTGCTCTCATTTTTTTCTTTGCTTCTTTCTCCTTCATTCTTTCCCTCCACAGTCCTTTGAAATAAAAACATAAATGATCACCTTTTAGATACTAGGCACTCCTTCTATCATAGTAATGCACCTTAGAAGTAATCCTAATTTGTTTTTCTTTTTCATTTTCTTTTTCTGTGTCAATACTGGACCTTGGATTCAGTTGCTAGGCACTGTCCCTTAGCTTTTTCATTCAAGGCTAGTTCTCTATGACTGGTAGCCACCACTCCACTTTCAGCATTTTGCTGGTTACCTGGAGATAATAGTCTCATGGATTTTTCTGTCCAGGCCAACTTCAGACTGTGATCCTCAGATTTCAGCCTTTTGAGTAGCTAGGGTTATAGGTATGAGATACTGAGGTCTAGCTGATAATAAGGATCTCTTACTGTTGCTCCTCCATTTTAAAAATCATATTCTGTAGCATAATTTTAAATTATTAATGGAACCTCCATGACTTTGTCAAGCCTGTAGTCACTGTTCTGAGCAGACATGTCATGTTCTGACAGGTGCCAGAGTTTCACATCCATAATCCTGTCAACTCAGGAGGCTGAAATCTGGAGGGGCGCAGCTTGAGGCCAGCCCATATAGAAAACTTTGTGAGACTTATCTTTGAAAAGTAACTAGAACATGGCTTACACCTGTAATCTTAGCTACTGAAGAAGCTGAGATTTGAAGATGGCAGTTCCACATCTGACCTGGCATACAAATCTAAAAGACTCTCACTTCGAATTAACCAGCAAAAAGCTAGAAGTGCAAGATTGGCTCAGGTGATAAAATGCCAGCCTTGCATCAAAAAGTTAAAGAAAAACTCAAAGTCCTTAGTTCAAGCCCCAGTATCAGCACCAAAAAAAGACAAAGGAAAAAAAAGACAATAACAACTATTAAAAGACTGAGGTCATTATAAACAAAATGACAGCAAATTACTTCAGTGCTGTATAGCTACATGGAAAATGAAGGTGCAACATGGTAAATGTAGTAGGTCACAATTTGTGCACAAGATATCCCATACCCATTCCCATCAGCCCCACATGCTCACTGCTACAGTTACTTTGCTATAGAGTAGCCATAGGATTCACACACACACACACACACACACACGTGTATATATATATATGTATATATGTGTTATAGATGCATATAAATACATGTATATACAGAACACAAACTATCTCTCCTTCTTCTGTGCCCAGCCCCTACCTAGCGTCCTCTCGTAGGAGACAGCCAGTATCTATCCTGCAAGTACTATGGTCATTTATACTTGTGTGTAATTATGCATAGATATACATATATATATATATTTGAATTTTCTAAGGCTATGGGCATATATTGATTCTTCCTATATTTATTTATTATTTGTCTATTCTATTAAAATCTATGGCTCATGGGAAACAGACATGCAGAGAACTAAGAGCCTGAGGAAGAACTTGAGGAACTTATATCCTGTCAGATGAGATATCAGAGAAGGTCCAACAGAAAGCACAAAGTCAATCTGGACCTGGTGTGTTCACATTAAGAATAACCTGAAGATCAGGTGCCCCAGGAGAGCCACAGTAAGCTGAAGAATCTGGGCCAGCCATATGCTTCAGTGTATATATAGTTGCTATGTAGGAAAGACCCCTGATTCATGGTGAGATCTAAAGGACCTAGTCAACCTGTGGGATGACTCTCCACCTGGGCAAACAGGGAAGAAAGACAGGGAATCATTATCATTATTCATGCTTAGGAGCCAACACTGTGTCACACTTCCAGAATTATTGTTGGTTTGAACTTGTATAGGAGTTCTCAACCTTTTTGGTGATACTTTTTCCATCCTCTTTTTGTTCTCCTTTTGCATTTGGTTTTACAACATACCTTGGCCTGTGGTTCTTCCCACTAAGCCAATTCATAATTTCTACAGAGAAATTGACTAAGAAGTAATCTTTAGTGGACATGAATTATTCTCATGGGTTTTCTTCACTGGAAACAAGTTATTTTTGGCTGCCATATCAAAAAGAGAAACACTAGTCAGGTCCCCTAAATGAGAGCAGGAGAGAGTCTGGGGGATTTCAGAGATTGGTACAGATAATACACGTTCTAGGTTCTTCCTACCTCAACAACATCAGGGACATGGAATTCCATAATCAAGCAGGAATCCCTTCCATTCACTTATCTCAGGCCACATGTAAGAAAATAGCAGCCCATGAGGTGCTTACTACTAATTTATCTGACAGCATTAGGTCAAGGCTCACCCCTTCTATCTGGCATGGCCATTCCCCAAACCCACAGTAGTTCCTTGGGCACCAGCATGTACTGCATTGGATGAGCCAGCAATTTTTGTAAACAGATCGTGTGACAGAGAGCATCTCCGTCACTTTTAGTAGAATGCTAGAGAGCAATGTCACTCTTGAAGCCAGAAAGGAACCACAGGAAAGAAAATAGAAATTTATCTAGAAGAAATCACAATCATTATCCAGGTCACTCTAGATCTCAGGGAACTATAGCCGAGAGCTATTGGTATAATTGCAAAGTTAGTGGCTAATAGGAATAGATCAAAATTCACAACAGGGCTTCTTCCACAGGATTGAAACTAAAATGCTCAAGAATGAGGGTCTTTGATCAAAGTCAGAAATTTCAGAAAACATGAGTACTTCTGCTTGTAG